>NC_059341.1:93418360-93759194 GCF_018350155.1 Leopardus geoffroyi | reverse complement strand
AAAATTCTTAGCAGTTCACATGGATCATGTGATTTAACTTTCAACTGAAGCCTGGAAGGAGGTACTAATAGTCGTCCTGTTTTAAAGACGAAGAAACGGAGTCATAGGAGAGTTAAGAAGCTTCCTCCAAATCACATAGCCAGATAGTAGTGGAGCCAGGATTCGAGTCCGTATCCATAAACATAATAGTCCAGGGTTTAGAGCATGCAGGTTGAAATGCAAGGTGGGCTGGAGGGTGGAGGGCTTTCTGTACAATCCTGAAGTGTTTTACTTCAAAAGTAAATTACTGAGGGAGGAGAAAGAATCCTATTTTTTTTTTATTTTTATTTTTTGTATTCGGAAGGCAAAGAAAAAAAAAGATTCTCCATTATAGTTTATTTGGTTATTAATCGACCATCTAGAGCTATACTGTTCAAAACCGTAGCCTCTAGCCACATGTGGCTACTGAGCATTTGAAATCTGACTTGTCCAAATTGAGACATGCTGTAGGTGTAAAATGAAGGCTGGATTTCTAGGATTTAGTATGACAAAAAAAAGTAAAATATCTGAATAATAATTTTGTGTGTTGGTACATATTAAAATGATATTTTGGATAGATTGGCTTAAATACAATATATCTTAAACATTATTTTTCCCTGTTTCTTTTTACTTTTCTTAAGAAAGCTGCTAGAAAACTTTAATTTATCTGTTTACCTTAGATTATATTTCTATTGGGCCCTTTTGGTCCAGGGCAATGCAAAGCTGTGGTAGATAGGTCACTAACCAACTTTGATGAAGGACTTCCTCACCACCTTGGTCTTTGAACCACACTTTTTCCTTGCTTTCTGGTCATTTGCAAGAAAAACTTTAAAAGGCACCCCCTTTGTAAAGTTTGGAGCACCCCTACAATTTCCTTTTTTACTTCCTCCCGACCACAAACAAACGATCCATATGCTTTGTGGATGAAAACTCCACATTTTACAAGGGGAAAGGAGGGAGGTGCAAAAAAATTTCCAATCCCTGAATGGTGTGAAGTAAAAGTGCTTTCAAAGGATCCCACAAGAATGGTACAGGTGGGCATAATGGGTCTGTCTCATCGTCAAAAGACCCAGGGAGTTGAAAGGAAACTCTAACTACAACACCAAAATGCCACAAAACCATAGTTATTAATACAAGCTAGCATCTCTGCCTATCTGTCACCATCTCATCTGAAAAAAAAAAAAAAAAAAAAAAAAACTTGTGAAAATACGTAATCCGGAGGACTTCAGCTAGGTATAAATACCAGCAGCAAAAGGAGATGTAGTACATTTTTCTGATTGTCTGCTGGTCGGCTATTAGAAAAGAAAGATCAGCTAAATCCTTCGGACCTGATCAACTTCATCCCGGAGCTGCTGATTTCAACTACTTCGGCCTAACTCTCCGAAACGATGAATTACACAAGTTTTATTTTCGCTTTTCAGCTTTGCATAATTTTGTGTTCTTCTGGTTATTACTGTCAGGCCATGTTTTTTAAAGAAATAGAAGAGCTAAAGGGATATTTTGTAAGTATGACTTTTTAGTAACACTCGCTGTGGTTGAGATGAATGCATGTTGACTTGGAGTTGTGTCTATGATAGGCTGCCATCTCTAGGCCATAGTCATCTTGAGGAGACTTGGTGTAATTTTGCCTGTTTACCAGATGCGTTGTTTAACTACATGATCTAGATGTTGTTTTTACCCTCTGCTCAACTTGCTATAGAGATTTAGGGGGCATTCATCAATCTTCCAGAAGATGGGAATAATATGGGTATAAAGGACAGTGATGTCGATAATTTTGTGGTGAGAATCTATTAGATTGTGATGTTGGGTAGTGTGCCTATTGAAACAATGACTAGCCATCTAGATGATCAGAGTACGCTGAAAAATCAGGAATGATGGTAGCAATGGAAGGTCAGGGTTAGCATGAAGAATGGTAATCTGACATAATTAATGAAAGAATGTGAGGTCCTTAAGTTCGGGCTTAAAAAAAGATTACAAGTGTTTTGCTCCAAAAAATGGTTTCAAAGTTCTACTGCCGCATCTAGATGATCTAGGAATTATTCTTGAACTCAGTCACTCGCTGAGATTTTGTAGGAGTTATAATCTGGCTCCTATTAAAAAGGTTTTCATTTTGTTTTATGAGCTTTTTAAAATTTTATTTATGGTTAATTAAAATAGTTTTTGCGTTTCAAAAATTTTGTTATTGGTCCAAAATGTAGCTATTATAACTGTAGCTGGTATACTTAATATTCAAGCATTCACAGGCTATTTATTCTCACATCGTCAAATCAAATCTCTCTCTCACACACACACATTTGGAACTATCTTTTAAAGCTGACATAATGCCACATAGGAGGGCACAGGTAGATGTTATGAAGACCAGTACCATAGGGGGGCAGTATTTTATAGTGATATGATTTGGCTGAATTTTTTTTTTTTTTTTTAACTAGGCTTGAAAATACTTTCTTTTTTTTTTTTTTATTTTTTTTTATTTTTTTTAAATTTTTTTTCAACGTTTTTTTATTTATTTTTGGGACAGAGAGAGACAGAGCATGAACGGGGGAGGGGCAGAGAGAGAGGGAGACACAGAATCGGAAACAGGCTCCAGGCTCTGAGCCATCAGCCCAGAGCCCGACGCGGGGCTCGAACTCACGGACCGCGAGATCGTGACCTGGCTGAAGTCGGACGCTTAACCGACTGCGCCACCCAGGCGCCCCGAAAATACTTTCTTTTCCTTACTATAATTATTTGGGATAATTGAAGTATCACTGGCCTTCTGGAGTTCATTTGTAATATTGCAGTTTAAGAGTATACTAGAAAATAAGAAAGCTAAAATAGCATGATGGTGTTTGGCTATATCCAACACAACAGCTTTAATAGTGTTGAAAAGAAAATCAGCGAATATTGTCAGCACTAAAACTTGAAGTGCAGTTTTAGGGAAATTAATGGACTAATTGTAAACCATGTTTCTTTCTTTTTTTAGAATGCAAGTAATCCAGATGTAGCAGATGGTGGGTCGCTTTTCGTAGACATTTTGAAGAACTGGAAAGAGGTAAGCTGGGTATTTCCATTTGGCTGATTTTCTTGTTGCTTATTTTCTGATGCATAAATTCACATCGACCTCTCTTTGTGATCTTTTCTTCCAAGGAGAGTGATAAAACAATAATTCAAAGCCAAATTGTCTCCTTCTACTTGAAAATGTTTGAAAACCTGAAAGATGATGACCAGCGCCTTCAAAGGAGCATGGACACCATCAAGGAAGACATGCTTGATAAGTTGTTAAATACCAGCTCCAGTAAACGGGATGACTTCCTCAAGCTGATTCAAATCCCTGTGAGTTGATCTTAATTCTTTCTTTGGTTTCATTACAGAGGATCTTGCAAAATACCTAATTTCCAGAAAGCTGATCAGCTACTGGGTACAGTTGGTAAAACTGTGAAATGAACCCATGGTCCAAACTCCTCCTTAGCAATTCCATTTGTGCTTTGGGGTAATCTTGCTAAGCCTGTACGGAAATCATTTAATTTTGTGATTTGGGGAAATGCTGGCATTGTCTCTGTAGTGCAAAGGCAGGTGAACGGACAAATCCAGTGAGGAGGAAACAGTGAAGGAGTCGAGGGGAGTATTGAGAAGCACTTCTCTCATCGCCCCTTTTTTTGTGTGAGGGAAATTCTCTTGCTTTGGCTGGGAGGCTGCAGGTCTTAATGGAGAGTGCAGTGGGGAGTAGGGGGTGGGAATGGAGAAGATTTGTGCCCTCCTCCCAGCTTGGCCACCAAGGAACCATGTGACTTCAGATGAATCACAGGCCTGACTGGTGCTCACTTTCCTCATCCTAGAGAGAGCCTTTTGGGCTCACTCTAATTTCTATGGTCTCCTTTGCTCTAAAACTGTATAATCACATGGATATAAAAAAGGGAACGAGATAGCAAAAACTATGGCCTTTGAAAAGGCACTAGGTGCATTCCCCTGCCAGGCTCTGGTCAACCCCTCATATTGTGCAGCCCAAGTAGCGGTAAGAAAGTGTTTTTGTTTTCAGAGAACAAAATAGAATTTATACCTTATGAAAAAATTGCTCTATCAACTTTTTGATGCTAAACTGTCTCAGCTGGAGACGTCCGTCAGTTCCCAAGCCTTACCTGACGAAATTGTCTTGAGTCTTAAAGTTATGGCTTCTAGAAGCTGAAAGATAACTTTGAAGCATAAAGATGAATCACATTTTCCAAAGTTTTATCTAGGAGACAAAGGCCTCCTGATTCCTCTGGGTGTGGCTTTGATGTAATAGATGTGAATGAGAAAGGGAGGGGTCCGGTGATGACTTACCCTCTCAGGATTTGGCAGCTGTCACTCTTCCTGGGCCTACCTCTCACTTCTCTCAGATAAGCCCTCTCAGATAAGTGCTTGTTCTTCAGGATCTCTCTAGTCTCAAGGTGGTACAAAAGTGGTTTGGAACATTATCAGACCATTACTCTTGTCCACTGACAGTGTTTTCCAATGTTCAGTGGATCTCCTCCGGCCACATGCTAGAGCCTGAAAAAGTCCTCATTCCTGACCCAGTGCTGCCCCTGACTTACTGTTCAGTCCTGGGTGAATCTCTTAGTTTCTTGGTGATACTTTGAACACCGGAAAGTAAAATTTATCACTTGCAAACACAGCTCACAGAAACTTTTTTCTACTCTGCTGTAACTGGGCCTTGAAACAAAATCTGTGGGTCCCGTCCTTCCCGGAAGCTCCAAGCTTCCTGCTTCATGATGGGTGATTTTGAGTGAGCTGTCAACAATTGCGTCCTCTTGCTCCATTGCTAACATATTTAAGAATGCTATGTTTTTTAATAATTAGTTCTGAAGCCTAGATCCCCCTAGTTATTCTCAGAAATGTAGCAAGGTGGCCATAGTGTTTCCAGTATTAGAAAGAAAAATCGTGGCAGAGCCAAGATGAAAGTAAATGCTCCCTATTTTATTAAACATGAATTCACCTAAATGGTCCTGTAGGTTAGAGTAAGGAAATAGTTCAGTTTGCCGGGATAGAAAGGTGCAGGGAAATTTGCTGCAATTCCTAATTTTAAACGTTCATACCAGTCATTGATGACTGCCATGTAAATATGATTAGTGTCTACTTTTAATCCCATTGTGGAAGTGATGAGACTGAGCTAATTTGGGGGAGATGAAACATTACAGTATTCATCTGTCCTAGACTTGGTGTTTGCAAAGTACTGAACCTGTATTCATGGTTCTCAAACTTTGGTGAGTAACAGAGGGACCACACAACTTCCTGGGTCTTCTCTGACTTCATGTATCTGGGTCTCTGAGTTCTTCATTAGGTCTCCAGGTTGTTCTACTACATGCCAAAGGTGAGGACCATTGACCTATAGTAACTTATTTGATTAATCAAAGACTAATTAAAGTCCAAGGTGGGTAGAATCGGTAGAGAGCCTAGAGGTGATTGAAATAATCTCCTCATTGTTTCGATGAGAAAACAGAGGTTCAGAGAGGTTAAGTGACTGGTTCAAAGTCACAGTTATTGCACACACAGGATCCAAACCCACATTTTTTATCACTCCACGTCAAGGCTCTTTTCGCTATATAATTTCGGGAATTCTCTAGCAGTAAATTTAAGGATGTGTCATGTACCCCATCATATTACAGCACAACTGGCAATTTAATTACAGTTTTAGTCTTAAGTGAAGAAACCATCATTGTATATTAAGGTAATAAATTGACAATGAAAATCATTTTTTTTGAAGGAGTAATTCCATTTTCCTGATAGTAATAGCAGAATATCCTGATGGCTTGTATGCCTGATATTAATTTTGCTGCTTTCTTTTCCAACAGGTGAATGATCTGCAGGTCCAGCGCAAAGCAATAAATGAACTCTTCAAAGTGATGAATGACCTCTCACCAAGATCTAACCTGAGGAAGCGGAAAAGGAGACAGAATCTGTTTCGAGGCCGTAGAGCATCGAAATAATGGTCATCCTGCTTACAATATTTGAATTTTTAAATCTAAATCTATTTATTAATATTTAATATTTTACATTATTTATATGAAGAATATATTTTTAGACTCATCAATCAAAGTATTTATAATAGCAACTTTTATGTAATTAAAGTGACTTTTAATATATATATTATTTATAATTCCTGTATCCTATGACTATTTCACTCAGCCCTCCCCCCTTCTTTTTCCTGACTAACTAGGCAAGATTATGTGATTTCAAGGCTAAATCTCAGGGACCAACTAGGCAGCCAATTTAAATAAGACTCTGTGGGTTGTGCATTTATTTCACTTGATGATACAATGAACACTTATGAATGAAATGATGCCATCCAGTCGCTGCCTATTTGGGAACATGTCTGTGTTATGAGCCACTGCTCTAATGGCATGTCAGACAGCACTTGAATGTGTCAGGCGATATGACTTGTCTCCTGATTAAGAAAATAGCATTTCTTTTCATGCCTGGTGTTTCAGAATATCACTGACAACAATGACTGTACCCAAATGGAAAGTAATTAATTTGTTTAGTTAATGAATATTTAATATATATGAATAAAGTATAATTTAATAACTCTTCATGCTGTGTCAGACTTTGTCTAAGTGAGGACTGGGGTAAATGAGCTATACTCTAAGGAGTTAGTAGGAAGAAAGTCATTTTTTAGCTGTGGAAACCTTAGAGTTGAGTTTAGCCCCAAATGTGGTGTTTCTCTCCACTGGCAATTTGTTGGTTTCCACTGTTCCATGTGGCAGCTGTTTGAGTTATCTTTCCAAAATAAAATGTAATTACATTACCATTTACTTTGGAGCTTCTGCCATGGAAAGTAGTCCAAATTGTTTAGCTTGGCACGCAAAGATTTATTTCTACACCTTCGTCAACTCCCGACGGCATCCTTTATCTAGGCCTCCCCCATCTCCGCTGTCCACCTTGGGCAAACACCACTGGCTATGGAATAGTGAGTGTGAGCTCTAAGGCGAGGGGTCTGGATTGGAATCTTGGTCCTGTCATTACAAGTCGTGTGACTTTTAATGAATTCTAAGAGCCAGTTTCCTTATGTGGGAAAGAAGAATAATTGGGCCTTCCTCATAATCCTGTGGTGAAAGTTCATTCTTTCACTCAAGAAATATTTATTGGAGCAACTACTATGGGTCTGGTGATGTTCTAGAGACTTAAGTCACCATCATGAACAAAACAGACAAAAATTCCTGCCCTTGAAGAATTTCAAATTTAGCAAGGGGGGAGACAGATCATAAACCAAATACATAATATGTTAGTAAATTGCATACTATATTAGAAGGTGTTAGGTGCTATGCAAAAAGGGTACGCCAGGATGGGGGAAGTGGGAAAACTTTAATTACAGCTGAGTGGGTGGGCTAAAGGGTTAAATGGAGTGGTTAGAATTGGCTTCATTGAAGAGATGACTTTGAGGAAGCACTTGTAAGAGGCAAGGGAGGTACCCATTCAGATTCCAGGCAAGGGGAATATCCTTACAAAGGCTCTAACGTGGAGATTTGTCTTGCATGATAAGAGAAAAGGCTAGATCTGTCTGGAGTTGAGAGAGAAGTCTGGACAGTTGATATACATTTGGGAGCTGAGGCATATAGAAGGTATTTAAAGACCTAATACCAGGTGAACTTGTGAAGTTCATGAGTTTACAGAGTGAAGAGAAGGAGCGCAAGGATTGAGTCTCCAGGAATGCCATCATTAAGAGGCTAAGGAGAGGGGTGCTTGGTGGCTCAGTTTGTTAAGTGTCCGATTTCAGCTCAGGTCATGATCTCGCGGTTCATGAGTTTGAGCCCTGCATCGGGCTCTGTGCTGACAGCTTAGAGCCTGGAGTCTGCTTCGGATTGTGTGTGTGTGTCTCTCTCTGCCCCTCCCTTGCTCATGTCCCGTCTCTCTCTCTCAAAAATAAATAAACATTAGAAAAAGAGAGAGAGAGAGAGAGACACTAAGGAGAGCCCCGCAAGGGAGACTGAAAAGAAATGGCCAGTGAAGTAAGAGGACAACCTAAAAAGTGAGAGAGACACCCTGAAAGCCAAGTGAAGAAAGGGTTTCAGGAATAAACTGTGTCAAGTGTAGATAGGTCTATTTAGATGAAGCTGAGAAGTGACCCCTGGATTTAGCAACACGGAGATATTGGACAAGAGCAATTCTGATGTAGGGTAAGATTGAAAGCCTGATTGCAATAGGATTAAGAGAGACACTAGAGACAACAAATCTGGATAAATCTTCTTAGAAGTTTTGCTGGAAGAAGAGCAAAGAAAGAGGTAGTTGTCAAGATACGGGAGATGAAAAGAAGTTGTACACTTTTTGGTTGTTGCTTTTGATGGGAGAAGAAACAGCATGTTTATGTATTAATGGAAATAATCTAACTACAGAAAAAATAATAGATGATGTAGGAGAGATGGGGAGAATGACAGAGTGGCTTCATGAGTATATAAGAAAGGTCAACTGCGGACACAGGAGGAATTGGCTTTAAGCAGGTGCATAGAAAGTTTATCATTATTAATAGGTTAGAAGGTAGATTATGTGGTTGCTAATGTTAGCAAGTGGTTAAATGTGATGGTGAGAAGTTGGAGAAGTTTTAACTATTTGTTTAAAGTTTTTTCAGTGAAATAGGAGACCAAAGTTCACAGAGGAAGTGTTGGAGGCTTGGGAGGAGCAGAAGAATGAAAAGATCACGGGAATGCAATGTGGATTGCCAGGCAGCTTTAAGGGCTCACTTGAGGTCCACAATCATGAAGTTAAGGGACACCAGTTAGTGTAACTGAGTGGTTTTCTCCATCTATATAGAGTTGTTGGTGAAGATACAGAGTAGTCAGAGAGTTACATTTAGTAGACTTTAATTTGGCCAAAGAAGTAGGACAGAGGAAGACAGGACAAGGAGGTTATGGGGATAAATTGGCAATAAACTCTGAGCTGATTAAAGACGGGAAGGAATGTATCCAAGGTGAAGGAGGGTGAAGAAATAGAAGAAAGGATATTTGCCCCACCTCCAGGCCCAAAAGATGAGAGAAAACCAGCCACCATTTGAAGGGGACAAAGGTGAAGGCGTGCCCTTAGGAGAGAATCAGTTTATGTTTTCAGTATGAGGAAGTTGAGGTGTAATGGATTTAGTTAGTTCTGGACTGTGAATTCCAGAAGACCCAGTGAGTAGGGGTAGGATAGGAGGTCATAAAAGAGAATGTACATAAGGATGTGTTCTGAGTCTTGGACTTCTTATGATCACTGGCATAAACAAACATAATGGGTATAATGAGATCAGTTCTGCTGGCTTTGGGGCATATAGTGGTGGCAAGATTGTGAGTGTCAAGGACAGAAAGGAATAGGTGCCCGGAGCTTCCTTCTCAACTATTTAGCTTAACCCTTTGATAAAAGTAGGAAATAGGGGTGCCTGGGTGGCTCAGTTGGTTAAGCGTCTGACTTCGGCTCAGGTCATGATCTCACGGTTCGTGAGTTCCAGCCCCACATCGGGCTCTGTGCTGACGGCTCAGAGCCTGGAGCCTGCTTTGGATTCTGTGTCTCCTTCTCTCTCTGGCCCTCCCCTGCTCATGCTCTGTCTCTCTCTGTCTCAAAAATAAATAAAACATTAAAAAAAATAAAAAAACAAAAAATAAATAAAAGTAGGAAATAGTGAATAGTTAAGTGAAAGTCCATGTACATGGATCAATTTGGCCATTGAGTAATCAGTGGTCATTATTTTGATTACTGGGTAGCTACGTAACAGTGGGTAAGAGTTGATTCCAAAATTTTGAATCTTGATGAGGCAAGATCGAAAAGAAATTGGGCTGATCTTGGCACAGCTGCAATTGATATGAGCTGCTATTGGCGTCTCCACTCATTAGTACTAAGACTGACTGATGCATCATTTATGATATCAACAGATAGAGGACTGCTGTGAGATTATCTTGTATGGACCATAGAAGCAGACCATACCTCTGTGGAAGGGATTGGAAGTTCCAACTGTCAACTGTCTTGAGAAGTGATTAACCATGAAATGGGAAACGAAGCCCCAAGAGGTGGGCCTTGGCTTAGCACTGCATAAACCATCCCCCTCTCTGCGGTTGGTGTTAGTTTGGGGCAGGCTTTAAGACATGGAGTGATATAGACTTTATTAGGTGATGTGATGGAGGCTGGGAATGAGACAGAGAGAAGACTCTTTAAGTGAACTTGAGTTGAACTTGCAGTAGTTCTAAACTATACACTGTATGTTCCTTCCATTATATGCATACCTATTCTAAGAAGTATTATAGGGCTTAGAGAAGGGGTAGCCTGTGCTTTAGGCTAAGGGACCTAGGAGACAGCACTGGTCAGGGAAATACAAATCAAAACCACAATGAGATACCACCTCACACCTGTCAGAAGGGCTAAAATTAATAACTCAGGGAACAATGCTGGTAGGGGCAGTCATCTCCTTTGGCTCATGAGCATCAGGGATAACAGCCAAAGCCCAGAACAGGAGGATCCTCTTGGATAAAGTCCCACCCTTAGCGACTCCCAGATATAGCTGGTGTATCCTTGCTGGCAGAGTGATTTTGACAACTAGGCAATTGGTACATAAACATTAAGGGTCCTTGAACTTTCCTCTTCTTTTTCTTGTCTTCTCTTCACTCTCCCTGCCTCTTCCTATCTTGAACAATATAACCCTAAAGCAATTATGTGCATTAGAGTAAAGTAGGCATCAATAGTTGCCTAGTATACACAGTTGTATACTATGGGAAGTCAAATTCCAAGCAAGGTGAGAAGGGTGTACAGGCAGGGGGAAAATCTGGTGTGGAAGGTGTTAGAGCCTGAGCAGAATATGGAGAATGTTCAAGAAGGAATAAGAAGTATATTAGCTTTCTGTTGCTTCCATTATAAATATCATGAACTTAGTTGAATAAAATAATACACACTTATTATCTTATAGCTTTGAAGGTTAAAAATCCAAAATAAGGCTCAATGGGCCAAAATCAAAGCATCAGCAAGGCTTCATTCCCTCTGGAGACTTTCGAGAAAAATCTGTTTCCTTGCCTTTACTAGCCTCTGGAGGAAACCTCCATTCTTCAGCTAATGGCTTCCCTCTTTCTTCTCCAAAGCTAGTAAACTACCATCTTCCAATCTCTCTCTCTCTCTCTCTCTCTCTCTCTCTCTCTCTCTCTCTCATTCTGACACTCCCACCTTTCTCTTATAAGGGTCCTTGTGATGACATTTGGACCACTTCGAGAATTCAAGATAATGTCTCCATGTCGAGATTTTTACTTAATCGTTTCTGAAAACTTCCTTTTGCCATATAAAGTAACATTCAAGAATTCCAGGAATTAGGATATAGACAACTTTGAGGTGGGGGGATAATTATTTAGCCTACAAAGGGAGGCGGAATGAAATGCAGCACAGTGAACATCATTAGTAAAGAGATAAAGGCAAGTTGTTGTTACCAGATAGGAATGCAATGAAATGAATACAGCATACCTTCTATGGTATCTCTGTGTGAGATGTGTAACTACGCTCATCATGAGAAAACATTATATAAGCACAAACTGAGGCATGTTCTATAAAATAACTGGTCTGCAGTCTTCAAAGTATTAAGGTTATGTATATTAAGGATATGCTGAGGACTGGGAAATAGTTTATACTGAAATGGATTGTAGAGACATGGCAGCTAAAGGCAATGTACAGTCTTGACTAGATCCTTTATCTATAAAAGGCATTTTTAGAACAACTGGTGAAGCTTGAATGGGGTCTGAGGATGAGATGGCAGCAATATGTCATTGTAAGCTTTCTGATTTGGACGGTTGTATCATAATTATGTAGGGAGTGTCTTTGTGTTGGAGATGCACACTAAAGTATTTAGGGGTGAAAGGGCATCAGGTCAGGAACTTACTTTGACACTATTTAGGGGCTATAAGCTTTTCCAAGTCTTCTGTTAGTTGGTGATTGTTTCAAAATAGAAAAAAATATGAAAATGCCACTGTGAGATTATTTCAGAGTCACAAGCTGGTAAAGTCTAACCTTCTGGAGCTACTTTGTTCCTATCACACCAGAAAACTTAGAATTCCCCAAGTATACATGTAACAAGTTGAATTTTCCAAAGATGATCACATTTATATATTTACTCCATCCCCATGCTTTTCTTATAAGGGGACTGACATTTTGTTCCACTGAGAGGTGGAGTGTATGTCCCTCCTCTAAATGCTGGGCATGGGCTTGTGACTTCCCCCACCAGTGGAGTATATGGAAGGGAGGCTCTGTTCCTTCCAAATCTAGGATGCAGCTTTTGCCTGGCTTTTTCCCACACCACCACCCCTCCCCACCTCAAGACATTCACCCTTGGAACCCATCATCATGTTAAGATATTCAGGCTGCAACTAATCTTTGACAAAGCAGGAAAGAATACCCAATGGAATAGAGACAGTCTTTTCAGCAAATGGTATCAGGAAAACTGGGCAACAACATGCGGAAGAATGAAACTAGACCATTTTCTTATACCACACGCAAAAATAAACTCAAAATGGATGAAAGACCTAAACGTAAGACAGGGAGCCATCAAAATCTTAGAGGAGAAAACAGGCAGAAACCTCGGCTGCAGCACCTTCTTACTTGACATGTCTTCAGAGGTAAGAGAAAGAAAAGAAAAAATGAGTGTTGGGATCTCATCAAGATAAAAAGCTTCTGCACAGTGAGGGAAATAATCAGGAAAACTAAAAGGCAACTGATGTAATGGGAGAAGATATTTGCAAATGCCAAATCAGATAAAGGGTTAGTATCCAAAATCTATAAAGAACTTATCAAACTCAACACCCAAAAAACAAATAATCCAGTGAAGAAATGGGCAGAAGACATGAATAGACACTTTTCCAAAGAAGACATCCAGATGGCCAACAGACGCATGAAAAGATGCTCAACATCACTCGTCATCAGGGAAATACAAATCAAAACCACAATAAGATACCACCTCACACCTGTCAGAATGGCTAAAATTAATGACTCAGGAAACAACAGATGTTGGCGAGCATGTGGAGAAAGGGGAACACTTTTGCACTGTTGATGGGAATGCAAACTGGTGCGGCTACTCTGGAAAACAGTATGGAGTTTCCTGAAAAAATTAAAAACAGAACTACCCTATGACCCAGCAATTGCACTACTAGGTATTTATCTAAAGGATACAAAAATGCTGATTCAAAGGGGCACATGCACCCCAGTGTTTATAGCAGCACTATTGACAATAGCCTAAGTATGGAAAGAGCCCAAATGTCCATTGGTTGATGAATGGATAAAGAAGATGTGGACACACATATACACAATGGAATATTACTTGGTGATCAAAAAGAATGAAATCTTGCCATTTGTAACAACATGGATGGACCTAGAGGGTATTATGCTAAGCAAAATAAGTCAGAGAAAGACAGGTATCATATGATTTCAGTCCTATGTGGAATTTAAGAAACACAACAGATGAACAAAGGGGAAAGGAAGCAAAAATAAGATTAAAAACAGAGAGGGAGACAAACCATAAGAGACTCTTAAATACAGAAAACAAACTGAGGGTTGCTGGAGGGCTTGTGGGAGGGGGGATGGGAGGGCACTTGTTGGGATGAGTACTGGGTGTTATATGTGAGTGATGAATCACTAACTCTATTCTTGAAACCATTATTACATGATATGTTAACTAACTTGGATTTAAATAAAAAATAAACGAAAGAAAAAAGAAATTCAGGCTGCACGGGGAAGTCATGTGAAGACGTTCTAGCTACCAGTCCCAGTGAGGCTTCCAGCCAACGCCAGCATCAACCACCAGACATGTGTGTGAACAAGCCTTCAGATGATTCTAGCTCTAAACATTTGAATATTCTAGCTGAGGCCTCAGACACCAAGCTGCTGCTTGTGATTAAAAAAAAAAAAAAAAAAATCATGGCAGACTTTCAGTTTCAGTTCTGACGTATAAAGAGCCTGGACATTGTCACTTCAGTCCTTAAAATAAGAAAAAAGCTGGACAAATTGAAAATCGATGACTTTTCTTGGTCTTATCAGAGAACTGAGTTTGCAGGACGAACTGCCACCACAAAATCTGGAGGGACTAGAAAATCCGGAGAGTCACAACCAATATCTGCTTATAGGAAGCAGAAAAGACTGGAACCATCAACTGGTAAGAAGACTTAAATAATCATTTTGACGAATTGCTGGAGGCTGAGTGCAGACTAACTGAGGGAGTAACTCCTGAGGACTGAAGTGTTAGGGCTTCCCCCAACACTTTCATGGGATTTATTTATAGGAATCTCCTTAGATTCTCATGGTGAAGATATGAGAAAATTTCCTATGGCCTTGGCAGGGAGGAGGGGAAGAGAAATCTTTGTCAAATGTGTCTAGAAACAATGGTCTTGTCTCCAGGGGAAAAGACCTTACCAGAATCTTATAAAGAGCCAGGGAGGATGCTCCTCCAATTCCAGCCTCCTCTGGTCTTCCTGTGTCACCTAAAGCTATATAAAAAGAAACATGTGTGACGATCACAGCCCTAAGACACGGGCCACAAAAACATTAAGATTTTTTTACGTAAAAAATTTTTTTAATGTTCATTCATTTTTGAGACACAGATCGCGAACAGGGGAGGGACAGAAAGAGAGGGAGATACAGAATCCGAAGCAGGCCCCAGGCTCTGAGCTGTCAGCACAGAGCCCAGCCCAATATGGGTCTTGAACCCACAAACTGTGAGATCATGACCTGAGCCAAAGTTGGATACTCAATCGACTGAGCCACTCAGGCGCCCCCCTGAAACATTGAGATTTAATGGGAAGATTATAGAGCATTCACCTACTTCCCCATATCTCACTGCATACTATTAGGACCCCAGTATAATAATAACCGATTACAGTTAAAGAGAAATTACACAGACTCACTCTGAGGAATGGTACTTAGGGAAACACAGACATAAAGAAAGGAGACACCAGCAAGGATACTAGAGGCATTTGAAATCTTTGGCATGCCAAGAGGTAAGAAAAAACACAGGCTGAAGAGATAAAGCAAGCATCAGAACCAGACTCAGGTATGAGATATGATAGAGATGTTGAAATTATCAGGTAGGAAATTTAAAACAACTACAATTAATATGTTAAGAGCTCTAGTGGATGAAATAGACAATATGCAAGAACAGATTGGTAATGTCAGCAGAGAGATGAAAATTCTAAGAAAGAATCAAAAGGAAATGCTATAAATAAAAAGCACAGGAACAGAAATGAAGAAAGCCTTTGATGGGCTCATTAGTGGATTCAACACAGCCGAAGAAAGAATCAGTGAGCTCAGAGATGAGTAAATAGAAACTTCCCAACCCAAAATGCAAAGAGAAAAAAAAGTGAGGGGAAAAAAAAACAACACCACCAAAACCAATCCAGAATGAAGCATCCAAGAACAGGAGGGCAATTTCAAAAGAGATTACAAAATTACAGATCCATGGGGCGCCTGGGTGGCTCAGTCGGTTAAGCGTCCAACTTTGGCTCAGGTCATGATCTCATGGTCCACGAGTTCGAGCCCTGCGTTGGGCTCTGTGCTGACAGCTCAGAGCCTGGAGCCTGCTTCAGATTCTGTGTCTCCCTCTCTCTCTGACCCTCCCCCATTCATGCTCTGTCTCTCTCTGTCTCAAAAATAAATAAATAAACATTAAAAACAAAAAAACAAAATAACAAAATTACAGGTCCTCAAGAACACCAAGCAAATTCACATAAAGGTATATTTAGGAATATTGTATTTAAATGCAGAAAAATAAAGGCAAACAAAAAATCTTGAAAGAGGCAAAGGAAAAGGAAAATGCCTTACCTGGGGAGGAACAAAGATAAGAATTACAACAGATTTCTTGTCAGAAACCATGTGTGTTAGTTTTCTATTTCTGCTGTAACAAATAAGCACAAATTAACTGGTTTAAACCAACACAAATTTATTATTTTACAGTTCCAGAGGCCAGATGTCCAAAATCAGCCTCAGAAAGCTAATACCAAGGTGTCAGCAGGGCTGTATCTGATCTGGAGGCTCTAGGAGAGAATCTATTTCTTTGCTTTTTTTGGACATTCTAGAGGCTGCTTGCATTTGCTTGACTCATGGCACCTTTCCTTCACCTTCACAGTCAGAAACTTAAGGCTGAGGCCATCTCTCCAGTTCTCTGTCTTCTGTATCCCTTTTCTACTTATAAGAACCCTAGTGATTACAAGGGGCCATCCAAATAATCCAGGATAATTTCTCCATCTCAAGGTCAGGGGATTACTAACCTTAGTTCCATCTATAACCTTAATTCTTATATTCCATTGAATCTAACAAATTCACAGAAGTAAATAAATGGTATACAGATGAGAAAAAAGAAATAAGACTTCACAGATGACACCATTGTCTATGCCAATAATCCCAAGGAATTGACAAAAAAAAAAACAAAACAAAACAAAACAAAAACCTCTTGGAACTAATTAGTGAGTATAACAAGTTTGCAGAATACAAGGTTAATATGCTTAAGTCAATTACTTTCCTAAATACCACCAATGAACATTTCAAATTTGAAGAGCACAGAAATAGACCCTTACAGATATAGTTGCCTAATCTTTGACAATGTTGTAAAAACATCTCAGTGGAGAAAGGATAGTCTTTTCAACAATCGGTGCTGGAAAATTGAATGTCCACATGCAAAAACAAAAATTATCCTAGATAAGAACCATAGCATTGATACCCATAAAAGTGAAAAAACAATAAAAGAAATTTTAGATCCAACATCAAAGACTTGTTATTTTTTCTACATCTTGCATTGCTGTTGTCTATTAATTATGAGATTCTGGGACACTGGAAGACTTTTATTTGTGTATTCTTTGGTGTTCCTTTGGAGGAAGATTGGTGCTTGACTGATACTAATGAGATGGATTATCTGGACTGATGCTGATGCGGCAGCCAATTCCTGAGGGACAAGACTATAATTTCTACATTGTTTGAAATGACAATAAGTAACACAGTACATTAAAACTAGCGAAAGGAAAAATGGATTACACACTCTTGTTTATGAGAAAGGAGAAATAAACAGTTAAGTTGGAAACAACATGGAATCATGAGCTTTTTTTTTTAAAGGGTCATTCCCTGAGGTCACTCTCTTCTACCCTGAGTGTTCATTTAAAAGATTTCATTAGGCACCTCTAGTACCTAGATTTTGGTCTTCTTCGCCAAAAAATAAGGGCTCCTTGAAGAGGTATCGATACTATATTTGGAATGGAAAAATTCAAGTTGAGCTCAGGACATTTTGTAGCCTGTTGCTTGTTGCCTAACATTTTGTTGGTATTACTGTCAGTCCTGTAACAGCTATGCAAGTTGACTTTATTCTGCTTTATTTATTGAGTGCTTGGTATATGCCAGGCTCTGTGCTATACCCTTTATTGTTACTACGAACTCTTGACTCCTCTAAAAAAAAGCACCTGTTGATTAACCAAAGCTCTCTCTGCGTAATGGAAAGAAAGTTTGACCAAGCCGTACTAATGTCGTAAAGAGGGGAAGTCAATGATGGATATTAATAGGGCTTAGGGAGTATGGGCTCAAGTGGCTTGAGAAGAATCTTTCAAAGAAAAGGGATTGAGTTGGGGGAATTTTGTGTTATAGTAATATAATAGTTTATATATTTATATAATAGTTTAGGTCTAGTGGAAATTGTGAGGCAAGTTTCTGTTAAATAATAAAAATTCACTTGAGTACATTTTAAATATCTAATTGGCTTTATTAATCAGTTCATGAATTGGGCAACATCCAATCTAGCAAGTGGAGAAGAGCTCAAAAGGGTTATAGACAGTGAAAGGTTTTTAAAGTCAGGATAAAGAAGTCATAAACAGAGAAAAAAGATTATTTCAGGTGAGATCACCTCTGTTTGGAGAGAAAAGGGTCTTAATAGGTAGATATTCTATCTTCCTTTGGGTGATGAAGAGTACACATGTGACAGATTACCTTACTGGTGCTAACCAGACAGTTCTTGACTGACCAGTTAAACCTACATTTTTAGGGGGTAGAAACTATAGTTAGGTGAGGTATTAAGTCTCAGCTTACTGACTTGGGGCCTTAACCTCAGTGACACCATTTTGGTCTTGTGGTTTTTCTTGAAGGAAGAAATAGTTCCTTGAAGGAAGGAATAGTTCTTGAAGGAAGTTCCAATATGTAAGCAGTTATTTGATTATCAGGTAAGCAGTCTATCGCCTTAAGGAGATTGTTTGTCCTAAATGAATTTTCAATAATATCCTAAAGCAAACAGTAAAGTTATAACTGCTTGACAGCTTTATTTTCCTGGGGAAGAATTCCTTAGAGCAAATAGTTCAATCACCTTGACCCACGTGGTTTCAGGTCTCCTTCCTGTTAGTCAAGCTGTGTGAATGCTGGCAGCCTTAGTCCTCACTAATGACATAGATGTCACGGGTGTCCTATGACCTCTGGCTCCTGTAATGATGTTTGGGGTTTATTTTTGACATATTCTAGCCCTTATATAGGGCTTAGCTCCTCAAAATAACACACTCACACAAAGGCATTAATACTCATTAATTCAGAATGTGTTCTAAAAGTTTCATTAAGGCATTGAAGGCAAGAAAAATGATCACATATTCAGAAGGTTTTTGTGTTCAGTTTTTACTTAAATGTACTATAATAGGGGATAGGGATTTTTCTCTTTTCTCCACACAGTACCCAATTTCTTTTCCTATCAGGATTTTGTTCCAGGAACTTTTAGTTTCGCACTCTTTTATTATAGAGAGTCATTTTCCCCTCTTTCTTTCAAGTTTGACTGGCATGGAATCCATTCCCTGGGGCTTTCAGCTTCCAGTGCAAGATTTATTAATCATTTCCAACTAAGTCAGGCTTCCCTATAAAAAAGTCCAAATTTTTTATAGTACCAACTACTGAAAAGAATATAGTTTTCCTTTTTAGTTTTACTATCTTCTTTGTTTTTAACGATAATTTTATGTGCTAGCCATCATTAAATAGTTACTCTGAATGGATAGGTGATTGAAAGAATTGAAGAGCATTGAGGTAATTTTGGCTTATCTGGAATGTAATTAGCATCTGAGTGCTTATAAGGAAGGAAAAATATCTTTCTTCTTTACTCTTATAAATGCTTGACTCCTTGTTCTTCTTGTAACAAATGACAGCTTAATAAGAGGAAAGCATATTGTTCCAGTTCAAGATGGTGACATAGGAAGACCCTGAACTCACCCCATCCATAGAACACACCAAATTACACCTATCAATAGAACAATTCCTCCTGGTGAAGAACTGAGGGCTGAATGAACAGTTACTGAACAACCAAAGATAGAACAGCAGGAATACAGCAAAGGAGACAAAGACACTGTAAGGAAGAGAACACCCAGCAGTGGGGAGGGATAGTACTGAGGGACAGGGAACAGATTTCTCAGTCCTTGGACACAGAAAAAAAAGCTGTGGTTTAAAAGAGCAACTAGTACAGAAAAAAAAAAAAAAAAAAAAAAAAGACAACACCAAAACTCTGGGGTGAGGAGCTGTGGGAAAACTCTCCAGATCAGAATGACTAGAGAATGAAATGGTTTCTGTTCTTATCTCACCTTAAAAGCCTATACCAGAGAAGATTGTAACAGGCAAATTCCGTTGTCTCAGTGAGCTTGCAACTTTGGCCCGCGGAGGGTTCTCAAGCCCACACCAGCCCTATCGGACTAACATTTTCTTCCCCTCCACCTTAAAAACCCATACCAGAGCAGGGTCAGGATGCCATGAGGGATGGGTTTGGATGCCACAACAAAAGGGTCTCAACACCATAACTGGTGGATGTGGTCAAACAGGGGGAACTTTCAACCTCAGCAAACCCAGGGTCTACAAGCCCAAACCAGCCACCCTGTGGTATTGGGGCACAGAAAATAAGCTGCAGTTTTGTGTGTGTGTGTGGGGGGGGGGGTTGTTTTTGTTTTACTTTTTATATTTGTGGGGTTTTTTTCGTAGTTTTTTCTTTTTGGTTTTTTTTTTTCTTTTCTTCCTTGTTCTCTTTTTCCCCCTTTTTTCCGTTTTTATATTTTAATTATTTTTTTCTTTTCTTCTTCTTCTTTATTCTTTCTTTCTTTCTTTGTAAAAGGCCATGTTTTAAAAGAGTAACTAGCATATACAATCACAGCTCCAGTCAGCCAGTAAAAGACATCAAGCATACAGTCTGCACAGGGGGACACTATAAATAAGATCATTCCTTCAAGTTTAGGAAAAATAGCCATTTTATCTAATCCATAGAAATAAACCCAGAAAGTCAAGCAAAACAGGAACACAGAGGAATATGCTCCAAAAGAAAGAACAAGGGGAAAACTCAGAAAAAGAACTAAATGAAACAGAGATGAGCAATATGCCTGATAAAGAATTTAAAGTAATGACAGTAAAGATACTCACTGGGCTGGAGAAGAGAGTGGAAGAACTCAGTGAGATCTTCAACAAAGAGATAGAAAATAGTAAAAAGAACCAATCTGAGTTGATTAACTGAAATAAAAAACACACTAGAGGGAATTAACAGTAGATTAGTGGATGCAGAAGGATGAATCCGTGATCTGGAAAATAGAGTAATGACAAACACATAAGCTTGAGTAGCAAAAAGAGAAAAGAACTTCTGAAGATGAGAATAGATTAAGAGATCTCTTGGACAACATCAAGTGGACAAATATTAGCAGAAGAGATCCCAGAAGAAGAAGAAGACAGAGTAAGGTGTAACTAACTTATTTGAAAAAATAATAACTGAAAACTTCCTTAACCTAGGGAAGGAAATAGACATCCAGATCCAAGAAGCAAAAGTTCCAAACAAGATGAGCCGTAGGAGATCTACAACCTTGGCAGATGATAATTAAATTGGCAAAGTTTAAAGATAAAGAGAGAATCTTAAAAGCAGCAGGAGAGAAACAAATAGTTACCTACAAGAGAAAACCTACAAGGCCATCAGCTGCATTTTCAGCAGAAACTTCCTAAGCTAGAAAGGAGTGGCATAACATGTTCAAAGTCCTGAAATGAAAAATCCTCCAAACAAGAATACTTTGTCCTGCAAGGTTATTATTCAGATTTGAAGGAGAGATAAAATTTCCCAGACAAACAAAAGATAAAGGAGTTTCTTACCACTAAACCAGCCTTATAAGAAATGTTAAAGGGATTTCTTTAAGTGGAAAATAAATAGCCATAATTACACATAAGAAAAATATGAATGAAAAAGATGTAAAATAGATAACATATACATAAAATACAGAGAGGGGAGTAAGAAGGGAAGCGAATGACAAAAAGAAAAAGAAAGATTAAGAATGTGTTTGAACTTAAATGACAATCAAACTAATATGGACCACTATTAAGATATTATATGTGAACCTTATGGTGACCAGGAACCCAAAACTTATGATCAATACACAAAAAATAAAGAGAAAGAAAGCCAAGCAAACCACTATAGATATCCACTCATCACAAAGACAGAGCACATGAGAAAAAGAAAGGAATAAAGGACTACAAAGCAACCAGAAAACAAAATTTTAAAATGGTAATAAGTACAAACCCATCAATAATTACTTAAAATATAAATGGCCTAAATGTTCCAATCAAAGACATAGAATGGCACAGTGGATAAAAAAATAAGACCACCTATATGTTGTCTACAAGAGACTCACCTCAGACCCAAAGATATGTACAGACTGAAAGTGAAGTAATGGAAAGACATTCACCATGCAAATAGTAATACTTATATCAGACAAAATAGACTTTAAAACAAAGAGTGTAACAGGAGACAAAGAAGGGCATTACATAATGATAAAGGGATCAATCCAACAAGAGAATATAACAATTACAAATATCTATGTACCCAGCATTGGAGCACCTAAATACATTAGGCAGATATTAACAGATATAAAGAGAGAAACTGATGGTAATACAGTAATAGTAGGGGACTTTAACACTCCACTTACATCAATGGATAGATCACCCAGACAGAAAACCAATAAGGAAATGATGTCTTTGAATGACATGTTGGGCCAGATGGACATAACACATATATACAAAACATTCCATTCCCAAACAACACTTTCTTATCAAGTGCACATGGAACATTCTCCAGAATAGATCACATATTAGGCCATAAAACAACCTTCAATAAATTTAAGAATCTTGAAATCATCCCATGCATCTTTTCCAACTACAATTGGATGAAACGTGAAATAAATCACAAGAAAAAAAAACTGGAAAAAAAAACACAAACATGTGGAGGCTAAAGAACATGATACTAAGCAACCAATATGTCAGTGAAGCAATCGAGAAGAAATAAAAAAATACAAAGAGACAAATGAAAACAAAAGCACATAGTCCAAAATCTTTGAGACACAGCATAAGCAGTTTTGGGAGAGAAGTATATAGAAATACAGGTCTACCTTAAGAAACAAGAAAAAATTCAAATAAACAATCTAACTTTATACCTAAAGGAACTGGAAATAGTAGAACAAACAAGACCCAAGGTGAGTAGACGGAAAGAAACAATAAATGATGAGAGAGCAGAAATAAATGATGTAGAGACTTAAAAAAAAAAAATGAATGAAACCAAGAGTTACTTCCTTGAGAAGATATACAAAATTGACAAACCATTAACCAGACTCATCAAGAAAAAAAGAGAAAGGACCCAAATAAATCAGATCAGAAATAAGAGAGGAGACATAACAACTGACACCACAGAAATACAAAGGATTATAGGAGCAAACTATGAAAAATTATATGCCAACAAACCAGACAACCTAGAAGAAATGAATAAATTCCTAGAAACATATAATCTTCCAAAACTGAACCAGGAAGAAGTAGAAAATCTGAACAAACTGATAAAAGTAATGAAATAGAATTGGTAATCAAAAAAATACCCCAAAATAAAAGTCCAGGATCAGATGGATTCACAGATGAATTCTACTAGACATTTTTTTAACGTTTTATTTGTTTTTGAGAGACAGAGGGAGACAGAGCATGAGGGGAGGAGGGGCAGAGAGAGAGGGAGACAGAGAATCTGAAGCAGGCTCCAGGCTCTGAGCTGTCAGCACAGAGTCCAAATGGGGCTCGAACACATGAACTGTGAGATCATGACCTGAGCTGGAGTCTGATGCTTAACTGACTAGCCCTGAATTCTACCAGACATTTAAAGAAGAGTTAATACCTATTCTACTCAAACTATTCCAAAAAATAGAAGAGGAAGGAAAGCTTCCAAATACATTTTGGAGAACGGCATTACCCAGATATCAAAATCAGACAAAAACACCACAAAAAAGAAAAAATAGGTCAATATTCCTAATGAACATAGATGCAAAAATCCTCAACAAAATATTAGCAAACCATACACAGCAATGAATTAAAAAAAATGATTCACAACAATCAGGTGGGATTTATTCCTGGGATGCAAAGGTGTCTCAATATTTGCAAATCAATCAATATCAGGTGCCACATCAACAAAATGAAGGAAAAAAATCATATAATCATCTCAATAAATGCATAAGAAGCATTTGACAATATTCAACATCCATTCATGATAAAAACTCTCTACAAAAGGGGGTTAGAGGGAACATACTTCAACAAACTAAAGGCCACATATGAAATACCCACAGCTAACATCATTCTCAATGGTGAAAAACTAAGAATTTTCCCTCTAAGGTTAGGAATAAGATAAGGATGTCCACTCTCAACATAGAATTGGAAATCCTAGTGACAGCAGACAAGTAAAAGAAATAAAAGTCATCATATTGGTAAAGAAGAAGTTAAATTGTCACTGTTTGCTGATGACATGATACTGCACATAGAAAATCGTGAAGATTTCACCCAACACTACTAAAATTAGTAAACAAATTTAGTAAAATTATAGGATACATAACCAATACCCCAAATTGATAGCATTTCTATACACTAACAGTGAACCTGCAGAAAGAGAAAACTTGTAAAAACACCATTTACAATTGCACCAAAAAGAATAAAATACCTAGGGGGGCGCCTGGGTGGCGCAGTCGGTTAAGCGTCCGACTTCAGCCAGGTCACGATCTCGTGGTCCGTGAGTTCGAGCCCCGCGTCGGGCTCTGGGCTGATGGCTCAGAGCCTGGAGCCTGTTTCCGATTCTGTGTCTCCCTCTCTCTCTGCCCCTCCCCCGTTCATGCTCTGTCTCTCTCTGTCCCAAAAATAAATAAACGTTGAAAAAAAAAAAAAAAGAATAAAATACCTAGGGATAAACTTAACCAAGGAGATGAAAGATCTGTACTCTGAAAACTATAAAACACTGATGAAAGAAATTGAAGATGATACAAACAAATGGAAAGATAGTACATGCTCATGGATTAGAAGAGTTAATACTGTCAAAATGTCCAGACACAAAGCAATCCCTATCAAAATACCAACAGCATTTTTCACAAATGCAGAACTAATAACACTAACATTTGCGTGGAACCGCAGAAGACCCTGAATGACCAAAGCAATCCTGAGAAAGAAGAGCAAAGCTGAAGGCTTCACAATTCCAGATTTCAACTTCAACAGCTACCCCCGTTACCATCAAGAGTTGAATGGATAAGGAAAGCATATTATATATGCACGACGGAATATTACACAGCCACAAAAAGGGTGAGATCGTGCCACTTGAGACAACATAGATGGAACTTGAAAGTACTATGCTAAGTGAAAAGAAATATAAACAAAAAGCAGAGTCAGAACTACAAATACAGAGAACAAACTGATGGCTGTCAGAAGTGGGGGAATGGGGAACATGGGTGAAGGAGAGAGGAAGATACAGGCCTCCAGTTAGGGAATGAGTAAGTCAGGCCAAGAAAAAGAAGTGCACAAGGAATACAGTTAGTGATATTGTAATAACGAGGTAATGGGATGGGTGGCAGCTATACTTGTGGTGGACAATCTTGTCATATCACTAAGTTGTGCACGTGAAACGAATGTAACATTGTGTGTCAACCGTACTCAAACCAAAAAAAAAAAAATAAAAGTTAGAAAAGCATAGAAATTTCTCAAATTCCTTCAGCTTGAAATATTCAATACATTAAGGTGCCATATTTTGGGATAGCATGTCCTGAACCCTGTCATGATCATAAGAGAAAACACAACGGCACAAGAGTTTCATACCCTGCTCTCTTTACCTAGTATAAGAAGCTGGTAGCCTCACGACAAGGCTTCTTTGGGGCGTGTGGTGATGAGGGATCAAAGGTGAAAATGACATCACCATCTGAGTGGCAGATGTAAAGCCATATCAAAGAACCATAGGCATCCTGGCTATGGCCACCCCCCCCCCGCCCCCGGCGTGTGTAATAGTCCAGTGTAAAATAATACTAGTGAGCAACTAGTGAATATGTTCTGTAGTTAAGAGCCCTTGTTCAGGATTCAGTTAGACCTAGATTTCATTAGGTGCAAAACTTTAAGAATGTGACTTACTTGAGTATTCAAGGCTCATTTCTTTCATCTGTAAAATGGAGATCATAAAGTCATTGTGAGGATGACATTTTAAAAACTGCATGCAAAATGCCTGGATGAGAAACAACAATGCTGTTTAAAGAGTAACTATTATTTTTATTGCACTTTTGTGGACTATCGGTGAATCATTGTTATTAGTTTTCCCATGATGACAAGTCTTCTTTAGTTTTCTTGATCTGAAGAAATTTTTACTTCTAAAAGAAGAAAAGAGAGAGAAAGCAAGTAGTTAAGGAAAGCATTCACAAGCGGTTGATTTTGTCTTAATTGTATTTTCACTAGCATCATGTGTTATTGCTTAGGCTAACATGTAAGTTTTGTGAGGCCTCATGTCTTGGTGTCATCGGGGGGAAGTAGGACTGGACTGTATAAGACTTGTGAAACTTACCTGGCTTCAGAAATTTGGGTCAAAAAGGAGCAGAGCATTCTGGAAGTCAGTGAGAGGCTGTGATATGGCAGTTTGAGGACAGAGAGGGGGCATCTAGACTGTAATTCAAACTGGGGACAGATGTGGTATGATTTTTAGAGATCTATCCATAAAAGGTGGACCCCCAACTGTTGAGCTGGGTCTCCAGGGCAGCGTCTAGTCCTGAGCAGGGAGCTTGCAGCAGGGTGGGGGGGGGGGGTGAGATGCTGACCTGGATGTCTGGTCAAGGGCACTGCAACAACTCAGAAAGACGAAAGGGCAGGGAGTCTTGGGGCTTGAGGAATCAAAAGAGTGTCAGAACTTCTCTGATGCCTCAGATCCCTGTTAAGCTCCTGTGGAAATAAGAATGACAAGACAATTATGTCCTGCCCATGTCAGTATTGGCTCAGGCTGCGGGGTATGGGCAGGCTGAGACTGAACCCACAGCAAGCTGGGAAAGGCCAAGATAGGGGACTGACAGCACTTTCCTATTTTTTTGCTTGTTTGTTTGTTTAACGTTTATTTTGAGAGAATGTGCATGCATGCGAGCGGGGAGGGGCAGAAAGGGAGAGAGAGAATCCCAAGCAGGCTCTGCACTGACTGATCTCACTGACAAACCATGAGATAATGACCTGAGCCAAAATTAAGAGTCAGATGCTAAACTGACTGAGCCACCCAGGTGCCCTTGATAGCACTCTTTAGATGGGAAAAGAAACATGAATTGTAAAGAGCTTTGTAAGAAGTCCAAATGAATCAGTGGCCACATTGGGATAAAAACTCTATTTGACTGAGGTTATGACTCTCCTTGGAGCACTCACTTTTCAGAACTACCAAGTATTTTTGAAGATCTGGTACCATAAGGCATCAGCTGTGAGACCTTGACTAACTCAAAAGATATTGGGAGGATCAAATGATGTAATGTTTGTGACTGAGTACAAAGTTCTGTGTGAATGTGAGGTAGTGGGATGCTAACACAATTCCTGGGAGGACCCTTTGATCCTTTGGGTCCAAGACTCATGAACTGTATGAGATGAGGAAATACAGCAGGTTTTTTGATTCTTTGAGGCTTCAAAAACCAACGAAAAACTAAATCTTTAAAACTTATCAGCTCTTATAAAACTTGCCTTAAAAAAGGTTTTGAGGCTCATATTAAGAATTTGTTTTGCAATTGTTTTGAATCTTTAACTCATTTGTTTTCCCTGTATTTGACCTTGAACCTTCCCTCCCATTGAAAAAGACCATTCAGCGCTTGTCTCAGAGAAGTGATATACCCATGGGAAGTAGAAAAAACCCACCTCCACTTAAGTTGCAAAAGCCTACGATGTTAAAATAATAATGATAATAAAGATTTATGATATAGACAAATGATTCCAGAGAGAAAACATCACAAGCCAGAAGATCAAGGCTTACCCCGACCCTGAGACCAGCCAACGACTCTCCTGGCTGGAAGGTACAGAGGAAACTAGAAATACAGTGGTGGGGGGAAAGTGGTGAGCTCTGGGGTAACAAAGAGCCTGAAAGAATCATTGGACCAGAATAGAGTTTGTAACTATAAGTCAGCCAGCTTCTGCTTGAGCAAAGTAACCACACATCACCTAGACTCAAACAAATAGCATTTTTTAAGGGACATTTTCCTTGATTTTCACAAGGCATTCTGGGAAGCCTGGTCTATTTCAGTCTGAAAAATCTGTTTATGTCTCACCAAACCCTAGTATATGATTTTGTGTCATACTTAAACAAATACGGTTGACATTCTTCCTACTCCTGGTCACTGCAGCAGTTAAAGAATAGTACGATGGATACAAGCATGCAAGAATAGGAATAATAAATGCCCTGACCCTGAGAAAAATATTAATGATTAATGAAAAAGAATTTCTCTATGTTCATGTAATTTACACATACTGCTTTGGGTGTATCAAGGCATTTATTAGTATAGATAGAAAAACAAAAGGATGGCAAACAACAGCAAAATTATGGATAGACATATGATCATTCTTATGCTTGGAGAGGCTTTTGTGGGCTAGAGTGTGTTTTTGCTGGAATCCAACAGCCATGTTTGTAAGTCTCTCTCTTGTCATCCATCCTGCTTGGGGACCTCCACGAACAGAGGCTTAGGCTTACCATTATTATTTGCACATCATTAACACTAAGAAGGTGAGTTTTCTGCATTCTAGGAAGCACTAGTTATTAGCATATTCACTGGGGCCTGGACTGCCTCAGCAAACTTATTACTTCTGAGGCTTTACAAATCTCTGAATCCTCTGCTGCTCAGATACTCTGAGGACTTTTGCCCAGACTACTGGACATCTTTCTAAAAATTAAATTGAAATTGAAATGATTAAATTATTGGCGAGCTAGTAGAGACCTAGCAGACAATGATCTATAATTTAGGCCTTCAGGTGACATGAAAACAAGCCAATATTGTATATTATGGAAAAAAAAATTTAATGGTAACAAAATACAAAGGAGCAGGTAGTGTTGCATTGGTTGTGTGGGTGGTCCTACTTTACCTCAGATTGGTGAGGTAAGAGTTGTCTTTCGCCTTGAAGAGCACATGACATAAAATAAACAAAGAGGTCTCAGCAGAATAGACTTCAAACATGGGAAAGTGAAGTAAGCTGACTCAAGGGAAAAGCAAACTCCTTTGTAAGGTGAGGGTGTGCAATCAAGCTCACACCTCATGAGAAGGGTGAGTAGAAGATCAGTCAATTCAATGGGAGTCTTTCGCTAATTGCTGATTTAGCTATTGCCCAGTGCGATTTAGTTACAATGTTTAGTCATTAAGGTTATGGGGGAAAGCAGATTCCATTTTTCTCTTTTTAAAGCTTATGAAGTTTTACATCCCTTCTACTTGACCATAGGGGTTAATTAAGCACCTTGACACTGTGCTGCTTCCGAAAACCAAGGAAAGGAGACAATTCTTCCATTGGGATCCATTCAAAGACCACACTATTTCCTGTTTAAACTAAATACAGCTCAGTATTTGTCCTAATACGTATCCTCTTAGAAAAACAATTTACTTTCAGCCTATTACTTATTTGAAGTTTAATCCTGCTATTTGCCAAGAACAGAAAGCCTACTAAGGCATAGCCTATTGATCCCCTATACCTGCAGTAGAGAAAATAGAAATGTTTTAATTTGCTGGAGGAAAAATAAGTGAATCTTTTGTATCGCATTTTACCTTGTGATTTACAAAGAAGTGGGAAGTGGAAACAACGTTCCTGGAGCAAACACCTGAGAGGTGTACTCAGTGTCTCCCAATAGGATAATGGCTCAAAACTATCTACACAATTGTAACCTTTGCATGAACTTTCAAGGGATGGTCTCAGATTTTACCAAGAATGTTTCTGTCTATTTGAAAATAACATGAGTAATTAACATTTGAGCCTTTCTAGGAGCCTTTTGGTGTCCCAAATGATTGCTCACTACCTTAGATGGTGAATTACCTTTGATGTTGTAGCAAAGGTCTGTAGAGGAGGTCTGTAGAGGGGATGTGAACAAGCCAAAGAAACTGAAAGAGGAATACTGTCTAGATATATTGAAACAGAATAAGTAACTCTGGAGAGAGAGAGTTGCAAGCAGTTAGGAAGGATGAAGCTTCTTCATTAACCTCCAGTGTAGTTTGTCAGATGGTGATGAAAGTATTATCTATAGGATCGAGTATGTTAAAGGAGATAACGTACACACATTAAGTTGGATGGGAAATGGCGCAATTCTTCATTGCATAGAACTGTTTCGTGCATCGCAAGACTTCCAACATCCCTGGCTTCTTCACCTGTGAAATGCCAGTAGGACCTCTGGAATCAATGTGACAATCAAAGTTGCCCATGTACATTTCCAAAATTCCTTTGTCAGGGGTAGGTGGGTACCCCTCATGTAGCCCTAGAAACATTGAACTAAGTGAGTTTTAAAGAGCCTTCTCGATGTGTCTGTATATGAAACCAGAACTTTGTATGCAGCCTTGCCTTTCTCTTGTTTCTTTTAATCCATGGTGTATGATTAATCTTCCAATGGGTTTGACAAGATAATTTCAAATACTTTCCATTCATTTTCTTCATTCACTGGCAGTACCATGCACTGAGTAATATACATCGAGGATACAAGACACTGAAAACATCAGGGGAATAGGAATGACAACTGCAAGTAACTGACGTTGGGTGAGTTGAGGGACACTAGAAATTTTGGGTAACTGAGGCTTAGTTATTTTTGTGAGTTGAGGAGCTATGACCGGAGTAGAGAATGCTGCATAAATGGAAAATGACATGCTGGAAACTCTGGTTCAGGAGTTAGGAAATCCCCACTGTCAGTTTCTTTAGGCCACCACACTGGGTTGAACTGGGCATAGCTGAGGGGGCCAGACCCCAGAGCCCTATCAGCTGCAAGTGTGCCCATGTATATACGACAAGATGACAATATGACATTCATCAGTTCATGGAATAACACCAATGAAGACAGTCTGTCTTCATTATGTAGTTAAAAGCAATGATTTTTTTCTCTGAGTTTATTTTCTACTTTATTTTAATTCCTGACTCAAAATGACTGCAGGTGAATCAGAAAAGCAGAGAAGACACACTCAGAGAAAGAAGCAACAAAAAGGAATCGCCCCGCGAACACCCTAAAGGTCCACGTGACTTTCAAACAGTGGTCTCCACACCTAGGACTTCGCGTTTTTCCAAGGACATCAGGCTATTAGGTTTTTAACCGGGGTGCTCCTCAGAGAGAAATGAACTGTCTCCTGTAATTCTGGTTTGATTTCTGAATTAAAAAAAAAAAATAATAAGTTTTTCCAACCAAGTCTGTGGCTGCTACCAAGGAGATCATCCTCATTTCCTAAGACCTTATATTGCAGGACAGCTCATCATTGACCAATTACTACCATTTCCATGATGGGGCAGTGACCTGGAGGCCCTCTGAAAGTAGGAGAGGAGACAAGAGGGGTGAGGAACAGACTCCAGGCACAGTCAGGGAAAAGGTGACTTCACAGGTCTCCATTTCTGAAGTGAGAAGACCCCGAGTTGGGAAACAAGGCTCTATTCTTACGAGCTTTTTTTTCCCTGCCAACTATCTTAAAGGTCACATAGCTATTAGTATAAGAATGTTTTTAACCACACAAGTTTCAGTAAAATCAAAATCAAGTGCTATGAACGAAACCAAGTTTTTTTTTTTCCTTTTCTTTCTTTTTTTTTTTTTTTTTTTTAACAGCAGGTTAACAAATAAGAGAAATGGCAGCCTAGAGGGCTGAATGGTTTGAGGTTCTGACTGGCATGACCGTGCCAGGGAAACCGCAGACTGGGTTTTCTACCCTAAAATGTGGAAACATGTTTATTTTCATCTTTTTCCTATCTCAGAGACTTACACCAGGATATTGATGTCAAAAGCCAATTTTCATACCGCTCACCAAACCAGTAACTCCCCTAAACGGCAAAAGGCGAGGGGACCGGCTCCTGGCAACGCAGGGACTTCAGGTGTGGCTGGAGGAGCAGTTTCCTGGGTCTGCTGACAAGGAAGGACTACTTGTTTGCTATCTGCTCCTCATTAGAAACAGGCAGGGGGAAAGAGGTAGTCTTTGAAGAGATGACAGGAAATGGCTTCTCAGAAGTGAAATGAGAGCTTGTATCTAGATTTATTAGATGGGAGTGGTAGGGGCGACAGGAAGGCGGCCTGGTAGAAGCTGTGAGAGTAAGTGAAGGAGGGCTATATCGGTGCCTCATCGGATGGCGGTAAGGCAGGGACAGGACAACACGGTTGGATGAAACAGATGGCTCCCGGGGCTGGAAAGATGGCAGCTCAGGGGGAGCAGGTGGGACTTTGTGTAGAGTCTGTAAAACGGAGCTGCTAAGCGTACATCGCACTCCCCCCCCCCCCTCCTTGGTGGTTTGGGAGAGCAAAGAAGATAACACAAGACACTCAGCTAGGAAGTGGCAGAGCCAGGGCTCAAACCCTGGGAGCCTGGATCCGGAAATCACGCTCTCCACTGGGACACACTGAAGGAGAGAAAGGGAAGCCAGTCGAGAGCTGAAGGATTCTGGCACCTGCTGAGGCCTTGCGTCTGGGCAGCGAATCCCGGAAATACACTCAACAAAGATGGAGTGGGTCTCCCTCGCATAGCAGAGAAGCTCTTAGTCCAGACAGCAGCTGTGACCAGAGAGGGTCTACGGGGCCGGGGCCAGAGAGGTTGGGCCCGTAGCTGTGTATTCTGCTATGATGTGCCCTCTGCATAGCCCACCCCACCTTGCCCACACTGCTGGGGACTGCAGCAACCCAGCACAGCCTCCGGAGGGACGAGAGGAAGAAGGGTGGATGGCTGTTGCTGCAGCCACAGCAGCAGGAGAACTATCGATGGCATCCATGGAGAAGAAATGACCACAGGGTCTCAGGCAGGGCTTCATAGGCCTGGACACAGAGGAAACATATAGCTAGGTGGGAAAGAAAGCACGCTGGGGAACTTACAAAGTAGGAAACGTGTATCCGATGCCCAATCACTTCCTCTTTGTAACTCTTCTTCCTGACCCCTTGGCTGGTTCTAAACCTCAAAGCCCTTTGTGTATCTAGGATTCTTTAGTGCCACTGTTCACTTGAGCCTGCCGTCCTCCATCTACAAGATCTCATGCCTGGCGTGCAGCCTCCTTGTTTCTCCTTTCACACCTTTTACTTGCTCTGTAATGTTCCCACCTGCTGACCCAGCAGGAAGAAGTCCGAGAAGTCTCTTATGCTTTGGCTCTCTCCCACTCTAACCTCTTTTTTTTTTTTTTTTTCCTTCCCTTCCCCCATGGGTTTCTGTTAAGTTTCTCAGGATCCACATTAGAGTGAAAACATATGGTATCTGTCTTTCTCTGTATGGCTTATTTCCCTTAGCATCACACTCTCCAGTTCCATCCACGTTGCTACAAAGGGCCATATTTCATTCTTTCTCATTGCCACGTAGTACTCCATTGTGTATATAAACCACAATTTCTTTATCCATTCATCAGTTGATGGACATTTAGGCTCTTTCCATAATTTGGCTAATGTTGAGAGTGCTGCTATAAACATTGGGGTACAAGTGCCCCTATGCATCAGCACTCCTGTATCCCTTGGGTAAATTCCTAGCAGTGCTATTGCTGGGTCATAGGGTAGGTCTATTTTTAATTTTCTGAGGAACCTCCACACTGTTTTCCAGAGCGGCTGCACCAATTTGCATTCTGTGGGAAGTATTTTAAATGAAATGCAAGGCCTTCAATGCATTGGATTTTACGCTGTGTTAGTTTGTATTTTATCTCTCAAACAAATTATCAGGTTTTGGGGGACAAGAACAATTTCTGATACATTTCTGGTACTGTGGAAGGAAGATAGGAAGATACTCAACAAACAAATGTCCCTCTCTGTGTATCAAGTGGGAATATAGTGAACACTGTAGGAGGATCCATTCTAGGAAAAAGACAATCTTTTTTTTTTTTAAGTTTCTTTGTTTATTTTGAGAGAGAGAGAGAGAGAGAGAACTGGGGAGGAGAAGAGAGAGAATCCCAAGGAGGCTCTGCATTGTCAGTGCAGAGCCCAACTCAGGGCTCAATCCCACAAACCACAAGATCATGCATGACCTGAGCTGAAATCAAGAGTCAAATGCTCAACCGACTGAGTCACCAGGTGCCCTGGAAAAGACAATTTTAAGGGCAGTACCTCAAAGGCTATAACTCAGGGCAGTACCACAAAGATGTAATCCTTTGTAAACCCCCACACACTGAATTCCATCAAATCACCAAATACTGCCACCATCACCCACAACTAGATTTTAGACCTCTAAAGAAATGAACAAAGTTTTCACCTATTCTACAAAGTTTACTGGGCACCTCCATAACCACGCACAGTTACATGCATTAGGGGTATTGATACCTGTGAGAGGTGATTCCCACCACGAAGGAACTCCCAATTTAATGGAAAAGCTGACAAGCAAACGTGTAATGTAAGGCTCCTACAAAGTCACAGATAGTTCAAGTGTTACAAGTAACGTTGTCCTGGGAGAGCTGCATTTTAATAGCAGCCTCTTTAATTCACAAATCCTGACATCCCATCGCCTCTATGAGCTTTTTTTTTTTTTTTAATTTTTTTTTTCAACGTTTATTTATTTTTGGGACAGAGAGAGACAGAGCATGAATGGGGGAGGGGCAGAGAGAGGGAGACACAGAATCGGAAACAGGCTCCAGGCTCTGAGCCATCAGCCCAGAGCCTGACGCGGGGCTCGAACTCACGGACCGCGAGATCGTGACCTGGCTGAAGTCGGACGCTTAACCGACTGCGCCACCCAGGCGCCCCTGAGCTTTTATTCTCCTAAGGAATCTTTTCCCTCCCTCACACTAGAAGACGGGGTGGTGCTGATAAGACCTTGTATTGGTGAGGATGTGGAGAAAGGGGGAGTATTTTGCACTGTTGGGAAAGCAACTGGTGCAGCCACTCTGAAAAACAGTATGGAGGTTCCTCGAAAAATTAAAAATAGAGCCATCATACGACCCAGCAATTGCACTGCTAGGTATTTATCCAAGGGATACAAAAATGCTGATTCGAAGGGGCCGCACGCACCCCAATGTTTATAGCAGTATTATCAATAATAACCAAATTGTGGAGAGGGTCCAAATGTCCATCGACTGAGGAATGGACAAAGAAGATGTGGTATGTGTATATATATGCAATGGAATAAAACCCAATGATGCAAAAAAGAATGGATTCTTGCCATTTGTAACAATGTGGATGGAACTAGAATATATGTGAAATTTAAGAAAACAGATGACCATAGGGGAAGGGAAGCAAAAATAAGATAAAAACAGAGGGAGACAAACCATAAGAGACTCTTAAATACAGAGAACAAACTGAGGGTTGCTGGAGGGGTGTTGGGTGGGGGGATGGGCTAAATGGGGGATGGGCATTAGGGAGGGCACTTGTTGGGATGAGCACTGGGTGTTATATGTAAGTGATGAATCACTGGATATTACATCGTATGTTCACTAACTTGAATTTAAATAAAACTTTTGAAAAAGACCCTGTATGACTCCCAGTTTCTGGTAAAAGACCGACAGAACGACAGAGATGCCATAAAGTAGTATGATAAAAACAGTTTTCTTTCATGAAATAAAGGACCCCATATTTCTTCCCTAACCAATTCTTCCTTGTAAATAGTATTTACCACTAACCTCATCTTCCTAATATAGCTCTTGGGAAAAAAAAAAAAAGGTTTCATGTCAGTCTTTTTTTTTAGCACATACCTCAAGACCACTTACAAGGACTTCACTCTTAAATTCAATTTCTGCCACTTTAATCCTGCAACTAGATTTCGACTTCTCCAGAAATGAGCTAGGTTTTTATGTGTCCAGCAAAAATTTCTTGAGCACCTACATAACCAAGCATGGTGATATGGATATGCACTGGTGATATGGATACTTCTAAAAGACCACCTGGGCCCTGAAAGAATCCCTCATCTAATGGAAAGGCAGGCAAGCAAACATAATTGCAAGATCACAGTAAGGTCTGATGGAGATGCCAGTGAAAGATGTGCCACTGGAAGAGTTAATGAGGTGAGACAGAAGAGGAGGAAGCTTCCAGGTACAGGACAATATATTTGGCTTTCCTCTCTTCCTGAAATCTGGCATATCCCAAATTCAGGGTAATGAAAGAGTATTTTTTTTTTTTCAACGTTTATTTATTTTTGGGACAGAGAGAGACAGAGCACGAACGGGGGAGGGGCAGAGAGAGAGGGAGACACAGAATCAGAAACAGGCTCCAGGCTCTGAGCCATCAGCCCAGAGCCTGACGCGGGGCTCGAACTCACGGACTGCGAGATCGTGACCTGGCTGAAGTCGGACGCTTAACCGACTGCGCCACCCAGGCGCCCCTGAAAGAGTATTTTTATGGCAATTCAAGGTGAGGATAGAGACAGAGACTCTTGTAGTATAACTTTCAAGATGGTGTTTGGACGCAGGGCCATTGGGAGGCAATTAGGTTATAAGTGGAGAGCCCTCAAGTCTGTATTAGAGTCTTTATAAAAAAGACCTGAGCAGTCCCTCACGTCTTCTGCCCTATGAGGTCATAGCAAAAGGGCAGCTGTCTATGAACCAGAAAGCAGACACTGAATCTCCTGCTGGTGCTTGATCTTGGTCTTCCAGTCTCCAGAACTGTGAGAAAGAAATTCTTACTGTTCATACACCACTCAGTCTATGGATTTTGCTATGACCCAAATAGATTAAGACAGAAACCTATTTTGGCAGTATTAAAAGTCTGATTGTAATACCGAATCTTCTTTGATGATTCTCTCCATTCTTCATTTGGAAAGGAACAGGAGAGAAATGAATAGAAGGGAGGACTCAGAAGGAAGAGAAGACTGTTCAAACAGAGGAGGATAGACTGCAGGAAGGGCAGCCAATTTAAGGGGCGTCTGGGTGGCTCAATCAGGTAAGCATCGGACTCTTGATTTCAACTCAGGTCAATATCTTACAGTTTGTGGGATCAAATCCTGGGTCAGGCTCTTAGCTGGCAGTGTGGAGTATGTTTGAGATTCTCTCTCTCTCTCTCTCTCTCTCTCTCTCTTCCCCTCTCCTGCTCTCTCTGTCTCTCAAAAACAAATAACAAAAAACCTTAAAAAAATAAAAACTGAGATTGAAGAATCCCATCTTGTTAAATTGTGGAGGACTCTATGTAAATTGGAAGCTAATGACTCAATAGGAAGTTTTACTTATTTTTTTTTTTTATCGTCCATATGGGTGTTTAATAACAAAGTATTAAATCTCCATTCTGCTGCTACTGGGGGTGATGCAGCCAGATAGCCAGATAGAGCAACATATCCAAAGGTAAAAAGAAAAGAGAAAAATGATGTGTTTCTGGCTTCTCAGTATATCCCTTAACCCTCAAGTTCTAATCTCCATAAGGCTCTTTCTTACCCATCCTTCCCCACCTCCTGAAAGCCTTTCTCTGTGCCCTATGGAGCCTGAGGTGAACCATCAAAACATCACCTGTCCTTTACTTTCTTCTGAGTGCTTCTTGCTTTCTTCCTGAAACCTGCCAAGGAGAACCTGGGGCAGACTGTGACATCAGTAAGAAGGGAAAGAGTTACCTTAAGACAGACTTAGGGGACCTACAAAAAATGTGAAGGGAGGAAAACCAGTTTTTCAAAGTCTTTATCATAAAACAAAACAAAACAAAATAAGCAAACAAAAACCCAACCACTTTCTGAAGGTAAAGATATGTCACAGGAAACTTTACCTATGAAATTTACTCAGATCAGTTTTCAAACACAAAGACACTCATTTGGTTGAGGAGCAGAACATAACTTATGCTGAGGAATAAATAAACAGTTTCATATCTGAGTAAAGTATTAAGGGAGACACTAAGATTACTGAGGAAAATTCTATGCTATAAGGATTACATTACCATCTTTCCAAAAAAAGGTAAAGTAAGCCTCTACTACCAACAAAATACCACTTGATGATTACAATTCATTTTCTCTGGCATAAGGAGACAATCAACCTTAAAACAACTGATCATACAAACTACAATATGCACAACTAAAAACAGGTAGCCAAAAAAATCTATCATAATTCAACTGCAACAGTCTGTCTCAATACACACAGGACTCTCCAGTCCACGCCACCATCATCTTTTCCCTGGACTTTGGCTCCAGTTGTCCCTTCCTCCATACCTACTCCCTTCTCACCCCATCCTCCTACCACAAGCCTTTTTTTTTTTTTTTTTAATATAGCAGCTCAAGAGAACTTTGTAGATTAGATCAGAACATGTCATTCCCTTGGTCTAACACTTAGATTTCCATTGCACTTAAAATAAAGTCCAAATTCATTACCATGTCTTACAGGAGTCTTCAAGCCTCTGACCCTCTTCCTGCCTTAATAACATCATCTACTATTGCCCGTTGTTTTGTTCCTTGTGCCCCAGAAACTCGCCTCCTTTCATTTACTCCTGCACATCACCCCTTGCTATCACACAAAATCTGTGTTTGATTTTGGTATTTCTCTGTCTGGAAATTGTTTCCTTCTCACTGTTCCAAAGATGGCTTCTTGTTACCTTTCAGGACTTTGTATATTAACCTTTCTGACTTGCCCTCCTAGATCATGCTCTCTAAAAACAAGCCACCCAAAGTACTCTTTTTTACTTCCATCTGTTTATTTCCTTCACAGCATGTCTCATTTCTCTGGTTGATTATTAAACAATATTACTATGTTGTGACTTAAAAAAATTTTTTTTAAATGTTTATTTATTTTGAGAAAGAGAGGGAGACATAGTGAAAGTGGCGGAGGGCAGACTGAGAGGGAGACACAGAATCCAAAGCAGGATCCAGGCTCTGAGCTGTCAGCAGACTCACGAACCATGAGATCATGACCTTAGCCCAAGTCAGATGCTTCTGAGACTGAGCCACCTAGGTGCCCCATGACTTTTTCTTCCATACTAACTGCAGCCTCAGGATCTCATGGAGCCTGTTGTCTGCCTGTTATATCTGCTTAATCTAATAGGTTACTTAACAGGACTCTTGGGACAATCTGCTCCAGATCCTGTTTTAAAGACACCAAAGTCTAGAGCTCTGCTTCTCCATTTCAGTATTGCTACAGATGCTATACCAATCCTTCAGTTTATCTATTATATTCTGAACGATGTTGATGGAGTTGTTAGCTTTGGTAATCTTGCATTTTGAACTCTTGCCAGCTAAATCTATGTTGTTCCCTTCTTCCTGCAGTTAAGAAGTGGATTAGGCTATTGACAATGGGACGGGTTCTGTTTTACACATGTGTGCTCTTCTACTGAAAATTTAGGATGCGATATTGGACTTTTGCAAGTTATCTGGCACCATTATCCTAATTTGGTCTTAGTGGTGCACTTAGAAGAGAGTGGAAAAGGTATTTGGGCTTTTGGTTCTAACCAACGTCCGCATTTGCCATCGTGCCCTTTCAGAACAAGAGCGAATACATTCCTGACGACATTTGATAAAATGTTGAAAAGACATGATGGAAGACACCAGAAGATGCGACGATTTTGACAAATTACTCCTGAGACGTAAATAGAATCATAACGAAATGAAAAAGAGCTAGACAGACACAGCCCAGAACACAGGACAGGCTATAGCATAGGAGGTAGAAGTTCACCCCCAGTGCATACAAAGAACAGGAATGGGAAGTAGATCAGAAATGAAAAAATATAATTGGAGGCTGTGAAGAGAATATAACACATGAGCCTTCATCCAGCATGGAGGCAGTGAGAAGGTTTATTCCTTTGCTGAATATGGGGAATGTTCTTTCAAACGGTCTGTGAAGATTGTATACTAGTATGAGAAATGACATGTGGGTTGGTGGAACATTCAAGCTGGCTCTCAGTCTATGCACCTAAATTATGCACCTAAATTAAAGTCTATGCACCTAAATTAAAAGCAGTTGTAGGACACTCCTGCCCTCATACCAAGCACTTGGAAGTGGAAAATTCGAGGGGGAAAAACAGCTGAGTAGATAATGTGTTGGCATCTATAGAGGAACACATGCCAGTTACTTACAGTAATCAACCTGGTCCCTCAACTGTAAATTCGAAAATACACAAAGAATTGGCAGTTATTTCAGGAAATCAGGAGTATAAATAAAGACCAAGGTGATTAAACAGAAGAATCTACTCCAGAGATCAGAAAAGAACTTTATACATTTTACTGAGTGCTCTCAGAACAATTTGAGAAGGTATTATATATTTATTAAATTTTCAAAGATTATAAAATTGTGTTTATAAAATCTAATAAATTTAAATGCTAAAATTAAAAATCAAAATCAAAGAAGAGCCAGAAGAAAACTTGAAGGAAATATAATATAGAACAAAATGAAAAAGAAGATGGAAAAGATGAAGTAAAGTTTAAAAAACTAGAAGGGTAATTTAGGAAGTCCAACAGAAATTTAACAAGACTTCCAGAAGTGTGAAGAGAGAAATTAGAAAGCAATCACCAGAGAGACAATATAAGAAAGTTGCCTATAGTTGATCAATAATATGGCTTTGGATAACCCACTGCATTGCCAGCATTTTGAATTTTAGGAATTCTACATCTAAACACACGTGGAATTCCAGAAAACCTAAGATAAAAGGTTGTATAATCTGGGGCACATGGGTAGCTCAGTTGGTTAAGCATCAGACTGTTGGTTTTAACTCAGGTCATGAACCCAGGGTGGTAGGATTGAGCTCTGACTAGGGCTCTGCACTGGCCACAGAGCCTGCTTGGGATTCTTTCTCCCTCTCCTTTTGCCCCTCCCCTGCTTACAGTCTCTTTGTCTCTCCCCACTCCCCACCTCAAAAAAAAAAAAAAAAAAAAAAGTTTTCCAGAGATTAAAAAAAAAAAGTCAATACAGAGGAATGAGAATCAGAATCAGATTGGTGTAAGACTTCTCATTAACCAGCAGACATGAAGTTCTGAAAAATAATTTTTAAATATGGAATTGTATGCCTAGTCAAATGATGAATGCAATGTGGAGACAGAGTTAATAGTATTCTCTACTCTTCTAGATTTCAGAAAATTTACTTTCTACATATCTTTTCTGAAGAACATTATTTGAAATGAACTCTGGCAAAGCAAAACAGAAATGCAGGAAGAAGGCAGGCATGGGATCCAATAAACTGGGGATTTAATCAAGAGTGCCATGACAAAAATAAAATTCCAGAATCACAGTTGTAAGACAGAGATAAATTAGTCCATAAATGAACAGAAGGTCATAGTCTATGGGAGAACAACTTTGGGAAGAAAGTGAATTTTCTGTAATATAAAATTAAGAAACTAGAGCAAAAAGAAGGTCATTGGAAATCCCAACACAAATCAAAATGTGCTAGGAAAAAAAATTATTGCTTAACATGAAGAAAATCAAAACTGAGTAATTATAGAGCTATAAGAAATGAGAACAGATTTGTGTTTGATTCATCAAGCAGTTCATTTTTAGTGACCTAGGGTTGCATCTCTTTTTCTTTGGGTTCAATCCCATTATTTGTTAACTAATAGTTGACTATAATATAATAACTATAATATATTGAACATGAATAGGAATCAATCTATGGAGAAACCTCTGAAAAACTCACTATTGGTGTAGAATAGATAGTAAATATTAATAAGCCTTGATAATGTGAAAGCAGAGTTCTAGATAACAGGTTGGATAGTGAAGCAAGCAATTATCTTATTTTACAAATGGGAGTCAAAAATGGACCAAGAAGTACCTATATTGTTAAAAATAGAAATATGACCATTAAAGAAGTAAAAATGAGTATTACTAAGAAAAATTGGGAGGAGGAGGAAACAGGTAATCTTCATCTCTCATATAAAGGAGCTCATAACTCCTGTTTAAATCAATGAGATAAATCAAAGTAAAGAGCATTTATTTAGAATTATAAAAAACATCAGAACAATTAAAAAACAGAAATAATTAAAAACGGTTCTCTTTGGGGAGTGAAACTAGGTAGAAACCAGGGGGACAAGGAAAGAGAGACTTCAGCTTTATAGTGTAGGTCTTCTGTTCTGGTATCAGAACTTCTGCTTCCACATGCACGTATTACTTTAAAACACACTAAAAATTGAACTAGAGGGGTGCCTGGGTGGCTCAGTGGGTTGAGCGTCCCACTTCGGCTCAGGTCATGATCTCACGGTCCGTGAGTTCGAGCCCCGCGTCGGCTCTGTGCTGACAGCTCAGAGCCTGGAGCCTGTTTCAGATTCTGTGTCTCCCTCTCTCTGACCCTCCCCCATTCATGCTCTGTCTCTCTCTGTCTCAAAAATAAATAAATGTTAAAAAAAAATTTTTTTTTTTAAATAAAAATAAAAATTGAACTAGAAAATCTCTTCTGAGGAAGAAAAAAGTGAGTTTAATATACTAAATGCACTAACTTAGACATTTTATACCATTCCTTTAAGTCAACACAGCGTGTTCTAGCATGACAGATAATTTTCTAATGCCGGTGCTCCTATGTGGGGGAACAATGTCAGTGTTTCGCGTATGTCGTACCAGGTTGTGCACTGTCTCATTCGGTACTTGTGTGTTTTCCTCCCCGGACGAGAGCCGCGGAGGGTGAAGCCTGCGCACCGCCGGCCACGGCGAGCGTCGCCCCCTGGCCCTCCGGCGGCTCAGCCCCGGCGCCATCTTGGGAGCGCCTGGGCGGTAGTTCTGGTCTGGCGTCCCTCGCAGCCCGGCCCCTGGGCTTCGCAGGTCTTACCAACAAATTTGGTTTCGTTGTTTTTAAAGATAACGCCCTGTGTTTCTCTCGGTATTTCTTTACTACAGGTTTTACACTGGGAAAGAAAAAAGATATTGCTGTTTTTATTAGGATTGTTATCATTTGTCTTAGCGCTCTGGTTTCGAGGGGGCATGGTTCCAAGTGGTCTCTCTACCCCTATCTTTCTCCACAAATACTGTTGTTTTTGGAGTGTAATTTTTCTTTCATGTCACTCATACTGGGTTATAATAGAAAAAGAATCTGTATTTCTTTGTAAACGCTTTTTATTATAAAAACTTTTACACATGTGCAGAAGTAGCCACAATAGTATATTGAACACTTATGAACTAGTTATCCTATTTCAACAATAATCAACCCATAGCCAGTCTTGTTTTATCTATGCACTCTTTTATCTCCTCTTTCATACTATTTTGACATAAATCCCAGGAACGTTATCATTTTATTTGTAAATATGTATCTCTGAAATGTAAGTCTTTCTGTCACGTAACCGTAATTCTATCATGATACCTAAAAAGATTGAAGTCATTTCTTCAAACAGCCAGTCAATATCTGCACTTGTAATCTGTGCAAATGCATATATACACATATGTATATATTTGACATAAAATTTTTATTGTCCTTGTATTAGAAAGCAAAATGTGTTTGAATTGAAATTTTAAGCTGTGACCCCTCTTTCACTTCCAGACTGAGCTATTATTTCTATTAAGTCGAACTCAGAAGGGCATCTTCTTATTTTGAAGATAGTGAGCAAGAAACATTCTATCAAGCCTGCAACTGATGTAAATGGTGGCTCAGAGACTGGTATAGTCAGTAATAACTGTGGCTCCAATGGCCAGACTCCCCAGAGACCTCGGGACGGTGGAGGTGAGCCTCCAATGCCAGCTTGCTTCTCAGCCGCTTCGCCACTCAAGACCTCTGTGATAGTTCCAATCTTCCAAAAGGGATGACCGCCTTCAAGAACACTTGGATTTCCTGCCAGGTAAAAAGCATCCTTGCTGCTCTCGTTTTCGTAAGAAACTACGTTCTCAGTTTTTCGTGTCTTCTCCCTCATCGTTTTCTCAATCAAAGAAAAAAGAGACACAACATCAGCCAGATGTGGTGTCCCAGTATTTCCTTGTTCTCCTCCTTAGCACTCTGACACCCTGATGTTTTCCTTGTGGGGTTGATTTTACTTTGACTCTAGTTCAAAACCAACAAATGCGTATAGATATATCTTATCTCTCTCATATTTGTATAGTATCCAATATCAATCTGTCGTCTTTTTATCTATCAACATAGTTCTGCTTTTATTTTATTTTATTTTATTTTATTTTTAATTTTTTTTTTCAACGTTTATTTATTTTTGGGACAGAGAGAGACAGAGCATGAACGGGGGAGGGGCAGAGAGAGAGGGAGACACAGAATCGGAAACAGGCTCCAGGCTCTGAGCCATCAGCCCAGAGCCCGACGCGGGGCTCGAACTCACGGACCGCGAGATCGTGACCTGGCTGAAGTCGGACGCTTAACCGACTGCGCCACCCAGGCGCCCCCCTAGTTCTGCTTTTAAATTATAGACACATCACTTACCAACCATGTAAGTTTGGAAAAGCTATCTCATCTCTTTCTCACTTGTCAAATGGGATAGGGCTGCTGGGAAGATTCCATGAGTGAACACATGTAAAGTGCTTACTACAGTGACTAGAATAAAGCATGTGCTCAAGTTCCTAATATTATTAATGACACTTTACTTGCCCAATAAATGATACTGTACCTTAACAGCTACTTAAAAAAAAAAACTTTTAAAGTTGTCACTATTAATTTTTCTTCATGCTGAAACTACTGATAGTGTAGTACTTTTCTGATTTACTTATTTTAGCTTCTATCAGTGGATGTTGCCTATGGTAATTATTACTGTGCTGTTCTAATGATGTGTTTTTAAAATACGGATTCTTTTTTTTTTTAAGTGTATTTATTTTGACAGAGACAGAGTGAGAGCACGTGCGTGCGTGCGTGCGCACAAGCGGGGGAGGGGGAGAGGGAGGGGAGAGAATCTCAAGCAGGCTCCAAGTTGTCAGTGCAGAACCTACGTGGGGCTCGATCTCGCAAACTGTGAGATCATGACCTGAGCCCAAATCAGGACGCTCAACCAACTGAGCTACCCAGGTGCCCCTGTAATGATGCTTTCTTAATTTCCCTTGTTCCTTCTGTGTTTATTAATTAAAATTCTTCTCTGTGGAAGAGTTGTCCCTTTCCCCCCATTCATTTACTAATTTAGTTCTATATTAATATGAGTATAGATTCATAGATTTTTGTTTAATTATTTGGGTTATAATCCAATGGTATCATCGTTTATTTTGTTGTTACTGTTGTTCTAACTTTGGCCATTAAGAGCTATTTCAAGGTTGTCTCCTGCTGTGCCCTTTCATTATGTTTTGTTGTTGGTTTTGTTTGTTTGTTTTTGTTTTGTTTTGTTTTGTTTTACCACTTCCTTACTTTCTGGCAACGCAAGATGCTCTAGTATCATTTACATTTTCTGTACCCCAGCGCTGGAGTCAGCCAGGACCACATCCCTTCTCTTGGAGAATGATACTTAGAAACCAAGATCTGCGTGCTAGGTATGCTAAGTATTGCTGTTTCTAGTTCCTCCCAATGAAGGGAAGTAGGAAATATAAGTAGGTACACTTATGCATGCACATACATATATATTTCTGTATCTATCTGCATACGTATCAAAAAATCATTGAGTCATATTCTAGCTTTGATATTCATTTCTAACTTTTTCTCCCAACAGTGAGAAATCTTCCTTCCATTATCTGCAATATGTTTGTGTTTTTGTTCAAACCTAGTATATAAATACAGTAGCTTTAGGTTTGCAAATCCATACCCTTGGGCGAAACCAATTTATCAATGAGAGTACAGTGTTTAACTTCTTTTTGTTTTGAGTCTTATAGTATCTAGCAAAACACTGTTTTCCAAGTTACTTAGATCAGCTCCTTTTTACTCCATCCTCCTTCAGTGTGGTTATGTTGTTCGTTTGTAATACTCGCAGCCTGCATCACATCTTTCCCACATCCTCATTGATTGGTTTTAGTTTATGGAAGGCAAAATTTACTCAGTGATGTACAGTTCTGTAGGTTTTGCCAAACGCATGGAGTTGTGTACCTTTCACCACATTTCCATTCTGTTCCATTAGCCCCCCAATTCCTTGTGCTGTTCCTGTGGAGTCAACCCCTCCTCTTACCCCTCAATGCCTGGTGGCCACCTACCTGTTTCCCATCCCTGTAGTTCCAGATCATTATACAAATGGAATTAGATGTAGCCTTTTTACCCTGGCTTCTTTCACTTAGCAGAATGCATTTAAGATTTGTTCAGGTTTTTATGTGAATAGATTCATTGTTTTTTATTGTTAAATGGCATTCCATTGAATGCATGTGCCAGTTTATCCATTCACCAGTACAGAATCTCTGGGTTATTTCCAATTTTGGTTGATTATGGATAAAGCTGGTATAAATGCACACATGCAGATTTTGTGGCAACATAAGTTTTCGTTTTTCCTGAGTACATACCTAAAAGTAGATTTTTGGATGGTGAGGTTGGTGTGTGTTTAAATTTATAAGGAACTGGTCAAACTATTCACTGAACTTTGCACTCTCTGAAACAATGTATGAGAGTTCCACAATGTACAATGTTGTCTGTCTGTGAATACCCTTGGTCTTCATGGAGAAAGAGCCTTCAAGAGGGTGCATGATTCTTCAGCTTCTGGGACCCCCAGGGGCTTCACGCTGTTCCACTACCCCTCACTTGACCTTCACCAATTTGTCAGTTATTCTACTTCAGCTCTTCTTCCATTTGAGAAAAAGTATTTTAACAAAATGGATAAAAGAATGAAAAAGCACATGGAATAACAGACATCAAATTGAAAGTAGTGATAATCTTTGCTGGGAAGGAAGAAATACAAGTGGAGATGAAAATTTAAAAAGTTTTATTGTATTGATAATGTTCCATTTTTTTTAAATTTTTTAAAAAAAAATTTTTTTTTTCAACGTTTATTCATTTTTGGGACAGAGAGAGACAGAGCATGAATGGGGGAGGGGCAGAGAGAGAGGGAGACACAGAATCGGAAACAGGCTCCAGGCTCTGAGCCATCAGCCCAGAGCCTGATGCGGGGCTCGAACTCACGGACCGCGAGATCGTGACCTGGCCGAAGTCGGACGCCTAACCGACTGCGCCACCCAGGCGCCCCGATAATGTTCCATTTTTTGAGCTGAGTGATGACATAGTTATTGTATTATCCTTAATACCCTTGGGCGTGTTTAAAATCACATGAAATTAAATAATAAACAAATATGACAAAATAAAACTAAATTGTGAACCCTAAGTAGAAGCCAAATGTATTTAAAAAATAGATTCATGGGATATTTTTTCTCCCTTATGTATGTCTGTATTATTTTAATTTAAATATTCACATATTATGGTTTTACTCAGGGAACACAAATATGTTTTGTAAAAAGTAAGAACACTAGGCTTATTTTTGTAACCACTGGACTTCCCAAGTTTCACACATTTCAGTGACTTTGTTGAATATGAGAGGTGTCATAAAAGCCTCCCTTGTTTATAAAAAGATGAGGGGAAACCAATTTGCTATTGAAATTGGGGCAGAGTTTGGGGCTAGACTCATGTGGAAAATTTCCAGAATGTCACAAACCTTGGGTTTACTTGAATCATCCCCTATGTGAAAGCAACATGTTTTGGAATCAGAGATACCACAAAGAAAAATCTTCCTTTCTCGCTGCACAAAGTTAAATTTTTCTTAACTTCCATTTCCTTAGCTTTTAAGTGGTAATAATAAAAACTCCCCTGTACAATTATTTTGAAGTTAATGGATATCTGACCTATGTGACCCAGTTGTACCCCTTGCTCGCAGAACTCCAACCATAGCTTCCTTCTCTTTATTACTCCAACTGGCCCAGCTTATTTCTGCCTTAGGACCTTTACGCAAACAGTTTTCTTGGCATGGAGTGCTCTTTCTCCTGATCTTCCCATGGCTGCCTTCTTTTTTACCATTCAGGTCTCAGTTTCCATGGCTTTCCCTTGGAGAGACCGTACCCGATTGTCCAAGCTACAGTAGCTTCCAAGTCGCACTCTGTTATACTCCGCATAGCATTTACTACTGTATTAGTTCTCATTTACTGAGTTCTTTGTCGTCCGTTACCTACCCCAGCTCAACCGTCTTGCATTCAGAAGAGCACCTAGCTCAAAATAAAGAATCCGTGAATATTTGTGGAAAGAAAGAATGAGTAAATAGCGGTCATTCTTTTGTTATTGAAAAGTTCTTAATATTGGTTGGTTCCTACGAGATGCCTTAAGATCAAGGAATAGAAGATATTCCATATCTGCATTGGTACTACATTCTTTGAAAAAATAGTTTTGATCACCAATTTTTTTTTTTTGTAAAGTACTATGTAGAAAGTTGAGGCTTTTTAGGAGAAGAGACTTTGAATGATGTAGTTTGAGGCAGACAACATAACAGATGATCTTTTTAGACCCCACGGGGTAAGAATCAGAGGTGCCTCCTGCTTGCATATAAATCATAGAGCCAAGTGAGGGGGGGCAGGTAGGAAGAGGTAGATAGAAAATAAGCTAAGGAGAAGAATTTTTGTCACTTACCTAATATATTAGGTAAGGGATGGGGAGAATCTGAAGCGATTTGAGGTTTCTGATTTGGACCACCAGGTGGCTGGTGGTGCTATTTGGTAAGATAAGAGTATAGAAAAAGGAAGCAAAGGAGAATCAAGGGCTAGAGAAGTAGGAAGAACCAAGTGTGGCTCTCCAGGTTATAGCTGGATATATCAGATTTGGTGCTCAGGGTCTGGACTAGACTGATAGATCTGGGGTTTCTTATCCTCCCCATGATAGCTGAAGTCGTGGGAGTAGCTGAGATCACCAGGTAGTGTGTGTAGAGAACAGGGATGAGGACTGAACCTTCAGTTACAGGTAACATTGTGGGACAGAAAGACAAGAGGGGGCGGAAAAGAAGTGGCTGGGGTGTCAGGAGACACGGAGCAGCATCAGAGAAGCTAAAGAAAGAAAATGAGGCGTGGTCAACACACCGAAGACCAAAAGGGGGCGGGTTCTGAGACTGGAAACAAGTCCACTGATTTGCCGATTTGTGGTCACTGGTGACCTTTGGCAGTCAGAATTTGAGAGGTGTTGGGGTGGGGGTGGTGCAGAACTTAGAGAGCCGTGGGCTAAACAGGGAAGTGAGAAAGAAGAGACAGATCTGGTTTGTCTGGTTCTTTCAACTGCGGTAGTGCTGGCAACGTGCCACTTTTTGGCAAGCACTTATATTGGCGGCTCATCTTAAGGCTAATCAACCATGATCTCTCTTTCTGTTTAAGCCTCGGTAAGCTGGTGTCTTTCTGTCCTGAATGTATCATCATTTTTAAAAAGCCTAAATCCAAAAAGCACCTTGTTAGTTTAAGTCAAACTTCCTAAACTCATTCTGAAACCTGATTTCATCACTAGTGGCTTTCGTCTTGGCTTAACCCTGCTTTTTGAGCCTCCCAGCCCTCTCCCTAAGGAACTGGAAATGAAGGTGTTCCTGTTCCTATAACCTTTGCCCATGGAAAACAAGAATGACCTCAGTTTTACTCCAGGAAAACAAGTCACATTTGAACAAGTGTTATGTTTAGTGACTCAAGGAGAAAAATAGACCCAGGAGTAGATAGAAACATTCTTACATATAGCTCAGCTAATTGTGTGAAGTTGGCGGTCGTGAATGTTGGTGGGACCTGAGTGCTGGTTACAGCGAGGCGGAAGGTGGGCAGAAGATGCTTCCTCTGGGTGGCTCTGGCGCACTGTGCACTACGCCCGCCTTCCTGCAGACACAGGCTCAGTGACTGTACCTGAAGAACCCTGAACCCCGAGCTGGGGGGGGTGTGGACCTGTATACCCACGCCCCCTGGCCTCTGTGGCAGGCTGCCAGCGCATGTTAGTGGGAGTTTGTTTGGGAACCTGAAGCCTGTGTACATCAGATGAGTGGCCAAGATGCTTGGGTGTATGCTGACTCATTTAAGAACAACTGATTTAGAGAGCTGCTTGGGTGTGGGTGTTAGCGTACTGTGGTTGATTTTCCAGCATGCTACCCAAAAAGCAGTAGATGGAAGTGGCGAGTGATGAAGTCAAAGCATGGTTATGGTACTGTTCAGAACCTTACCCAGTAGTTCTTTCCTTTCTGTCTTTTGGGATGCCCTGGTAGTTAGCACCTGAATTTGGTAATAGTTTAGAAATACTGAAATACGAATAGTAAAATGGTTGAGCACTTAGCAGATGCCAGGCATGTTTCTTAATGTTTTATGTGCGTTGAATAATTCACTCCTTACAGCCACCCTCTGAGGCATTATACAATTGTCATGTCCATTTTGCAGTCAGAGCAGCTGAGGCTTGGGGGTTAGAAGCACCTATTCTGAGGATACTAGGGCATTCATAGTGGAGCATGGCATTGAAACCCAGGTCTGATTCAAGTCTGTGCTCTTAACTCTGAAATGCTAATGAGAGCTTGGTTTCATTTAGACAGAAACCAGTGGGCTGTGCTTAATATTCTGCAGGTGTGCTTACTATATCTCTTCCTGATTTTTTAGACATACACATACACAGATTGGAGGCTGAGTGTCCATTTACTCTGAAAATGTGCACTAAAATGGGATTAAATTAGGTGCATGAAGAAGGGATCGCAGTCTTTTTATATGTGATGAATAGATGAGTCCCTTTCATTCCTTCAGGTGGTTAATTGCTGCTCAAGGATGTTCCAGAGATCACCTCTTGCTCTGGGGGGGGGGGCGGGGGGGAGAAGCAGGTGGGCTGTTGTGGGCTGGGCCGGGCCCTGCTTCTGGTGAGGCCCAGGGGCTCCTTAAGACAGAGTCTATCAGAATCCTGGCGCTAAAGAGAGGATAATTAGGAAGGAGAGACAGCTGAGGGTGAGTGAATTCCTCCAATGGCATAAGTTAGTCTTTCAGGCATGACATTTATCTTCTGTAAAATCTTTTGTGGACTCCGTCTCAGAGTTTTTGGAATCTTTTTTTCCACGGGCCTGTTGCCCTCGTGCAATCTGAAGTGGAGGGGCAGTTAGGGGCAGAGGGCTTTTCCCCACATGCCTGAGGATTCATCAGTCTGATTTCAAAATAGAGCCATCTTTTTAATTAAAAAAATTCAACTGCTTGAATTATTAAAGTGCAAACTGCTACCTTCTTTTTGGGCCAATTTCTAGAATTTAGTGTCCCCTGCCTATACTGTTTTCCCACCACATTGAAAGCTCTCCTCTAGGTCCCAGGACTGAGCTGCCTTGGTCACCCTGTCATCACTTGGGGCCCATCTTCACACTCTCCCCTTGACCCCTGTTCTTCCATTTGCCAGCCTCTCTGAACTATGGGGCAGGCCCTTCCATAATTCCCTGTAACACAATTGAGACCAAACGCATGAGTAGTAAAATTTAAATAACCACTCTTCTAACTGTGGCTTTTCTTAGAGCCTTCAAGATTGCTCAGCTTCCAATTGGCCATCACCTAGCAGAGAACAGTTCCTCCGCATCACCCCACACATAGGAAGGTCCCAAGCAAGGGGAACCCTGCAAAATTCCCCTTGGCCCCAGAGACAGGAAGCCAAGTTTCCCACATTCTGTGTAAAGCCACCATGTTGATTACACTGACTGTACTGGAATTAATGTCTGTCCACAGTGAGTATCCTACTGGGAGTATATATTTCCTTAAATGAAAACCCTACCCCTACTTGGTATAGGTTTAACCTTCAGCTCCCCCAAATCATCAGAACACCCAACTCACACCTTAGTGCTTTCCAGCTTCTGGGTTTTTCTAAAATAAGGTCTTCAGTGGGACTCTGCACACTACCCTGGCTTACGTGGTTCCAAACCCCACCATGGTCTTTCCTTCAGCAGGACAGAAAAGAGGTTCACACCCACACTTCCTCATGTAGGTATCTTCCTCCCAACATCCCAGCTCCTGCAAAGATCTCAAAGATCAACACATCCCACTCTGTAAGGAGGCCCAAATAGGATACAGGTTTGATAGGGCAGACAGCATGCTTACCAGGAAGAAAACATTTCTCTCTCTGAAATGTAATTTGTAGGAATAAAGATTTGTCAAAAGACGCTCCCAGGTGACATATGGTACGCAGTGTCTCATTTTGAACTGTGACCGGCACACAGAGGTACCCAATAAATATGGAGTGAATAAAGGTAGCATTGACATTAGGGATGTGTCACTGCACTTGGGTCTTCCCCAAGCAGGGTGGGTGGACGTGTGCTTCCTATCTGAATAACGGCAGAACCTCTCTCAAGTATTTTTTTTTCCTTTTGCTTTTCCCAGAACAAAGGAACTGTCTGACACAAAAAATAAATTCAAATTTCTAGTCTAGAAGACAGAGCAGCTTGCTAATTTTAAAATGGTTATTTCCCTCATTTATTTCAGAATCAATGCTTATTAGAATTTTTGTTATTTTAATGTAGTTGGAGTGGAAAGAATACCATATGTGGAATTGTTTGACCTGGATATGAATCCTGGTTCTGTGCTTCATTAGCTTTGTGATGCGGGACAAATTATAACCTCCCTGAAGTTCAGCCTCTTCATCTTAAAATGGGAATACTTATGTCATGAGAACTAAGTAATAATAAGTATATGATATTATTTGGGAAGAATGAAGTGTTTTAAATATGTAAATTAGAGTTCTGTTGTTATTATAATTACTCAAGCTTTCACTCATTTCAGGCCTTCTAACTTGATCATATTTGAGACAGGAAGAAGGTAATGGAAGGCTTAACAATTCTATTTCCTCTTTTTAGCTTCTGGGTCTTGTGATTCTCTATTCCGAAGACTTTAGCGAAGGTAGTTGATACTCCTTTTCCTCATCTGAACAACTGTTTATTGAGTAGTTACTACAGACTAGATGCTAATCTAGGTGTTGGGGGAAATGTGAAGATAATATAAATTGTTCCTGACCTTGTCGGGTTATAATCTAGTTGGGAAAACAGATTTTGAACATGTAATTCCATAATTAACGAAGTGCAATTGGAACTGTTCTGACAGGGAAGCACTGAGACCAGTGTTCTCAGGTGGCTAGTCTGAACAAGCATCTGCTGTGGTGGCTCTGCCTAAATTCTGGGCCTTGCCAGTGCCTGCTATAGCAGTCCTTGGGAGGTGCCATCAGTCCTTTGTCACTTACAATTAGCCTCTTACATCAGAGGCTCTCAGAAATTTCTCCCAGAGCCAGTCAGCCTCCATTGAGTCTCAGTGTCTGTCTCCATTTAAAATGGCTTCTGGGTTCTTTGGAACTTGGACAACTACGTGTTTCCTATGCTGCTCAAGGTGTACTTGTTTCTGGGCCTTCCAGCAGCAGTTATGGCGTCTGCAAAATGTTTTAAGGAACTCGCTCAAAGCCCTCTTCAGTTGCTCGGCAGATATCTGCCAGTGCAACCTTCTGTAGCGTCTTGGGATAGAGATCAGATTCTTGACCTCTTTCTCTGCTCAGCGCTAGCCATCAGACTCCCAGAAGTCAGGAGTATAGAGTCTAGGGCTCACCACTCGAATTCTGATATGACCCAGGGTTATGACATGTTCTGTTGGGCTGACATGTAGAAATGTCTTCATGCCAGTTAGGGATGATGTGGGTTTATTGGAAAGATCACTGAACTAGTAATCAGCAGACTGGCCTTATTACAAATCAGCTCTGTGACCTAGAGCGAGACATCAGTTCTGTGGTTCTCAAGTGTGACACCTGTAAAATGAATATAGAGTATTCATCACTTATTCAGTGTTTATTAAATTGTTTAGAGGAACTGGACTATACATTTATATATACACAGATTTTTGGTAATCTAAATTATTTGGACCTTGGATTTTTATCCTTAGAATATATATTATTCACTGACTGGAAGAACAGGATGACATATGTGCCTCGTGGTGCATGTGTGATTGAATATTAGCGCCCCCCAACTCAAATTCATATGTTGAAGCTCTTATTCCCAATGTGATAGTGTTTGAAAATGAGATCTTTGGGAGATAACTAAGGCGGGATGAGGTTGTGAGGATAGGATCCCTGGTCTGATGGGATTAATGCTCTTATAAAAATAGGCACCAGGGATCTAGCTCTCCATGTCTCTGTGTACCCACAAAGAAGAGGTCATGTGAGCACATGGCAAGCTGGCTGCCATTTACAAACTAACAGAAGAGGCCTCAGAATGAAACCAACTTGCTGGCTCCTCAGCCTTCAGAACTGGAGAACTAAATTTCTGTTGTTTAAGCCTCCCAGTCTGTGGCATTTTGTTATAGCAGCCCAAATGGACTAATACAATGCATAACAACATCTTAACAAAGGGAAATTAACAAAGGGAAATCTATCTCGGTTTTATTATGAGATTTTCATTGCCTGGGTCTTTTGTTTATCAGGGAAGAAAATGAGAACATTAAGACCTTATTTCTGAGAAGAGTTAATTTTTAGATCTGTAAGTTAGTTGACTGGCCGGTGGTGGAAGCCAGCTTATTTCAGATAATCACAGATTCTGAAACTATGTACTTGATATTTTTATAGACATGGCTATTTACCCTCTAAGAATTGAATATTAAACTGCCAGTATAATTCTAACCTTGTATCAGATGATCAAGTATAGAGAAAGAACTGCTCCAGAGCTTGCTTTCTGAGTCAATCAAACAGTGGGAGCAGAAACCCTCCCACTCGTTCTAATTTATCACAGTCCTTACTGCTGTGTTATAATAAGGCCTTATCACCCACTCCTTATTTGTATTTTCATGTATATACAAATGTAAAGTCATAGACTTGGGAGTGGTTTTCATTGTGAAACATCTTAATACCTTTTCCTTCCAAGAGCTCTGGACAGATCAGCCCATTTATAATGTAACATCAGTTATGTTTAACAAAGGAAATATTCTCTCATTTTTATTGTGAGAATTTTATAAATGTTTTTGCCCGTATCAGCATCTAACTCCTTTTTTATTATGATCTAAATTCTTTCTCTCATTTTATTCTTTCTTTTTTTTTTTTTTGAGTTCCCTCTAGTTACTATCTTTACATGACATATCTCATAAAATACAAGAGCACTGAGCTGATTTGCCAGAACAGAGAAGTTGCATTTCATTCAGAGCCACATTTATCAATGGAAGATCAACTCAAGTTTTGACTTTCTGATTGTCATGTAGCTGCTGAAAAGATTTCAAATCCTTACAATTCCAGTATTTCCCCCTTTGGCTCCATTCAGTTGACTTGATTTCCCCTCTACTATTCTCCACCTTCTTTTTCGTCAACTTTCTCCTCTCCTTTAATTGCCTCTTTGCATCAGAAGCAATCTATCAGTTGAGAAATGCCTACTCCTTTCCCTGAGATAGGACCCTGAAATGAAGGCTGGGTTAGCTCCTGAAGTCAGCTGAAATCTACTTATGCTCATTTTGATCTGAGCGGAAGTTTTGGATTCTCATTGGAGCTGGTATTCAGACATTAATAAATATTTATATGCCAGGTATATAATAAGTACTGTATGCCAGGTATACAGAGGAACCAAACATACAAATTCTCGTGTCGTCATGGACCTGTGTCCTGATGAGGAAACCAGATAATAAACAAGTGTATAAGTGTGTGCTGTAATGGGAAGTAGCGATGAGAGCCGGGAGGAACAGTCAGGTGGCAATGGTTACTGGAGAGGAGGGAGTCTACCTGAGGAGATGACCTTTGAGGCTGAATGCACTGGGCAAGAATCATTCAAATATCTGGGGGAGTAGTGTTCCAAATGAGAACAGCAAATGCAAGGTCTCTGAGTAGGGGTGAGCCAAGAGTGTCTGAGAACCAGCTCTGAGGCCAGTGTGTCTATAGGGCGGGGTGGGGGGGGGGAAACACTGTAGCTGAGAAAACAAGCAGACTTAGGAAAATAGAAACAAGAAACATTATGTATCACCACATTAAGAAGTCATTTGGGACAACATAAAATAAACAAGAATGCCACTGGATAACCAAAAAGGAAGTATCCTGTGGCCTGGGCATCAGTGAGGAAGGCTTCCCGGGCAAAGGATGGTTTTGAGCTGTTCTCCTTCATTCATTCATTTACTCAGCTTGTATTTGTTGAGTGCCGCATAGGTGCCAGGCTCTGTGGCAGGTGCTAGAGATATTATGATGAGCAACACACACCAAACCCTGTGTCCACCAACTTACTACCTAGTTGGGGAGAGGGAAGTAAAGCAAAGAATTAATAAGCAAATACACAATTATGGACTGTGAAGAACGCTGCCTGAGTACAGCGTAGCATATGTATGGGAAGAGTGTAAGACCCACTGCAGCCTGGGAGCATGGTAGGTCACGGAGAAGGTGATGCTCACAAAGTGACAAGATGACTGGGAGTTGGCCGGGCAGCGGGTGTGCAAGAACCATCTGGGTAGAGGCAGCAGACAGTGGGGAGGCCCAGGTGGAATGACTCAGACCTGTTTAGGAAACTAAAATGCAGCAGTGTGGTTGAGCACAGCAAGGGCAGGTGGGGTCAGACTTCCTGGAGTGGGGCTGCACCAAATCATGTGGAGCTTTGGATTTTAAATTTTATCCTAAAAACAGTGGGCAGCAATATGATAAGACTGATGATTTCAGATGCTCATGTTCCAAGGTGTATAGAGAAAAATATGAGAAGACGTCAAAAAAGGAAGTAGGGAACTGAGAGGTGATTGCAAGAGTCCAGGTTAGGATGATTCTGGCTTAGTGTCGAGTGGTGACAGTGGAGATCAAGAGGAAGAGGAGGTATTTTTTTGGAATGTTTTAGTAAGGCAGGTCTTAGGTGATATGCAGAGTTTTCATTTATGTGGTGAAAACATTAGAAATACAGAGAAAACAAAAACCCCAAGTTTATACATTCTAATATTCTAACAATGAAACGTGCTTCAGCCAGAAATACGGGCATTGTCACTGCAGACCTTGTATGCCAGCAATAATTGTTTTATTTTTGCAAAGTCTTTGGGAGTTTGATTTGCTGCTTGCATGCAAATTGCAAGATAGCAATGCACTTATTTGTTCAACAGATAGAACACCTACCATGTGCTAAGAACAGTTACAAGTGCTGGGAACACAGTGGTGAATGGATAGGTCAGATCTCTTTTTTTTTGAAGAGCTTGTATTCTGGTAAAACTTCCATTTCTGTGTATTGTTTTAAGAAATATATATTTTCAGGGTGCCTGGGTGGCTCAGTCAGTTAAGTGTCCAACTTCAGCTCAGGTCACCATCTCAGGGGTTCGAGGCTTGGAGCCCTGTATCAGGCTCTGTGCTGACAGCTCAGAGCCTGGAGCCTGCTTCAGATTCTGTGTGTGTCTCTGTTTCTCAAAAATAAACAAACATTACAAAAATTTAAGAGAAAAATAAGAAGAAATAATATATTTTGACCGAAAGAAAATAAGAGTGGCATGTTTCTTAAATACCTCAGTTTGATATAAGAAGGTATAAAGTAATAGCTGAATTCTATTTTTTTTAAATTTCTGAATTCTTATGAGAAGGACTCCAAACTTCTGTTAAAAAAATTTAAAAAGGGGGACACCTGGGTGGCTCAGTCAGTTGAGCATCTGACTCTTGATTTCGGCTCAGGTCATGACTCCAGGGCCATGGGATTGAGTTGGGCTCTGCACTGAGTGTGGAACCTGCTTAAGATTCTCTCTCTCTCTTTCTCTCTCTCTCTCTCTCTCTCTCTCTCTCCCTCTGCCCCTTTCCCCTACTTGTATGCTCTCTCTCTCTCTAAAATAAAAAAAAAATTAATTTAAAAAGTAAATAAATTAATATCCAAATAACTTACTGGAAAAGCATTTTCCACCAAACTAACCAAGAAATAATGTTACCATAAAAAGATTATGCATAAATCATTAAATGAAGCAGAATCTCCCAACAGAAAAGCTAACTAAAGACATAAAAAATACAGTTAAAATAAATGATAAACTAGTTTCCAAATAGAAAAAAATGACCTTAGTAGTAATAAAAGAAATGCAAGTTAAAATACCATATGGTATTTTCTCCTTTAACACTAGCAAAGATTTCTCCTTTTTGAAACATGATGCTAAGTGGTGGGCAGGAGTGGCTGAACCAGTGTGATTTGGTGTAACTTTTCTGAAAGTAATTTGGCAGTATGCATGATGGGCTTAAAATGTTAAATCCTTTTTCTTAATTATACTTTTGGGTATATAACCTAAAATAATCAACAATATAGACAGAGATTTCTATAAATATTAAGTGAGTAGGGGGTTCAAGATAGAGCACAGATAATGAGCATGAGAGGTCAGAAAATTGACTTTGTGACCTGAGTTGTAAAAAGATTCTTCAGAACTTCTGGAGATTTCATTTCGATCAACTGTGAATGGATTGAGCAGCCTCAGGAGAGAGCTACCTCATCCAAGGTGGAATCTCCATTTCCTGGTTGGGGGAAGATGCTGTACTGATTTAGTCTCAAAACAGGGTTACAGACCTTAGGGTTTCCTTACTCTCTCGCCTTCAAAGAACTGCACCAAGCTTCTCTTAGTCAGCGATTGGGGCAGAGCTTAAACAGACCTACTAGTAGCTCTCTGCTGCCATCTCCAGTCCTCTCCTCTCAGTCCTACCTTCCACCTCCATTCCAGATTTTAGAACCCCTACACACACACACACACACACACACGAGAGGGAGTGGTGGTAGAAATATATTAGTGGATTTGGGATCAATAATAATTGGTAATGCTTATATAGTGTACATGTCAGGCTCTGTGTTTACTATGTGTGTTATATATACATAACACAGATTTATGCATTTGTCTATATTAATTAATCCAATCCTAACAATGACAACAAAATAATAGTATCATGGGGTAGATGCTATCATGATCCTCCATTTTACAGATGAGGAAACTGAGGCACGGTGACTTAACCAAGGTCGTACAGCTAGTGTGTGGTAGAGCTGGGATTCTTAGGTAGCAATCTGGGTCCAGAATTCTGCTTTCTAAACCACCATATCATTCTGCCTCTTTAACCAAACGATCAGAGTTCCTGTCCTGACTCTCCCACTTAACCAATTAGCAGTTAGGAAAGACACTAAACATCTCAGAGCCTGGTTACCTAGTGTGAAAAGGTTATATATTAATACCAGCTGCACTGAAGGGTTGCGATGATGGAATGAGATGAGGTATGTGAAGGTCCTGACATATAATAAGTATTCAAGTACTGACGACCTTATTATTCGTAAGTCCTTTATAATTTTATGTAATTTAGTATATTGACTTTGCCATAACATTTAATGCCCATTTAAGTATTAATTGCGAAGACAAAGTTGTACCCTCCTGAAACTTTTTTGGGCCCATTTCTTGTGTTGCAGCATCTGGTGGTTATGGAACTCACCAAAGAGTTCTGATCCCTGCCTCTTCATCAAGTTGTCGAGACCACCTGTGAGACTTGGACACCCACGACTCTAGACAAGGTCTCTGCCAGCTCTGTGGAGTCCACTGCGATGAGTTTGACAAAAAGTCTCAGCAGTTTCCTGCGGCTGTAGTGAAGTGGCTGTTAAGGTTGGGTACAAAGGAACTCACCGGTATGTTCCACACTGTGGGTGTCCAGATGCACAGTTTAGAAATGGGCTTGCCTGTCTGTCTGATCCCATGAGGTAGCTTCTAAGGAACGGCTGTGGTAGAGTTTTATGTTAATCATAAGAGTGCAGTGATAAGCACATCTTATTTTACTTTCTCACTTATGTGGTCACTGTTTGTTCATTTTGATCCTGCAGAGTAAGGGTTCTAAGAAAAAGAGAAAAATAGTTTCCTTCTATACCACCAGAGTGGAAGTGGAGATGGAAACGTTTTTCTTGGGTAAGTCTCTCTGTACAGTGTTTAACAAGTTTCTATGTTTCTTCAGGCAAAATGAACATCTGCTGGTTTTCTTCAATTTCCTTCTTTTTTTAAAGGTATGGATTAACTATATTTAACCCCTTCCCCAATCTCTCATTTCTTTTTTCTTTAGCTTATTTACTTATTTCGAGATATATATATATATATATTGAGAGAGAGTGAGAGTGGGGGAGAGGTAGATAGAGAGGGAGAATCTCAAGCAGGCTCCGTGCCGTCACCACAGAGCTTGATGTAGGGCTCGAACCTACGAACTGTGATATCATGACCTGAACTGAAGTCAAGAGTTGTACGCTTACTTAACTGACTGAGCCACCCAGGCGTGCCCCCCCACCACCAATCTCCCACTTCTTGTGTTTTAGAGTTGTGTAGATCTGAGTACATTTGGAATCGGCTATATATCTGGCTCTACTATTGGCTGAGATTTGAACTAGTTACTTATTCCTGTGAGCCTAGAATGTCTTATCTATATATTGAAAATAATAATGCATAGGTCATGGGGTTGGTAAAATGATTAATGGGATATGTGTAATGCATTTTGCAAAATGACTATAGTAGATAATTTACACGGCTAGGAAGCATAGCAGCATGTAAAAGAAGAAACATATATAGGCATGAAAAACAAGAGACTAGAACAAAGAAAAGAAGGAGTTGGTTTGGAAATAACCAAATAATAAATAGATAAAAGAGAAACAGTTTTTCTTGGGGAAGAAAAAGATAACAAGTTCACAGTTCAAAATAAGATTCTGTCATTTGCCACTCACTGCATAATCAAAAGTAGAAACTAGATTACTACCACACCTGAGATCAAAATCACAGGTTTTCTTTTTACATATCTCAGATATCTCAGACATTTCCTCCTTTCAGGAATCTCGTCTTGATGTCATCATGGGAGGAAAGCCTTTAAGAAAGTAGGAGAGTAGAGACCTTTGATACTTGTCAGGGGAGGAGAAGGTAGACATGTTGTTAGTCAATTTTAAAAGGCCATTTTAATGGAATATTGAAAGGGGTCATTTGTGTTTGTCCAATAAGGATTTATCTTTGTTGGCAACTTGTTTTCTTTCTTTAATTATTGCCATGCAGTGTTATATTATTATGAAGGGGTATAACTCTTCATTATAGTGAAATGGATGGGTAGGTATTGCTTTAAGGAAGTACCGAGGAAAAACAAGGAGACAGTATCCACTCTCTACCCAGCATGTACTCATCGGGTACCTGTTCAGGTACTATGGATACACCGGTGAATGAAATATGATCTTGACATGGGAAACTGTTTAAGTTAAGTTAATAATGGTTTTAACTACCAATTCCCAAACTTGATGGCTTAAAGCAATAGCAACTATTTATCATTTTTCGTAATTCTATAGGTGACCTGGTGGTTCTTCTCCTGGTCTTTGTTGATGTCTCTTATGTGATTATAGTGCAATGGGGGCTGTGACTAGAGTCATCTGGAGGCTTACTTGGGATGCTGGGATGAATGGGCTTTTCTCCTTTTCCATATAATCTCAAGCCTTCTTCCTCTTCACAAGGAACTGTTCAGTGTCTAGCAGGTAACTGATCTTTCTATAAGGTGGCAAAAATCAGCATTCAAGGGGAGGACATAGAAGCTGCTGGTCTTAGAAGCTAAGTCCAGCATTGACACACAGTCTTTTCCACTGCATTCTGTTCGTTACTGTGAATCAAAAGCAGAGGTATATTAGGAAATTGACTCTCTAAACAAACAAAAAAAACCTTCCACTAATTTGTAACATTTGCTAATTATCCTGGTGTAAATAATTTCCTTGAAATCAGCCAAGGTAACATCAGTGAACACAGAACTGGGAAGAGAGGAGTTCAATTAACTCTTGAAAGTTCATGCAAGCTGGCTACAGCATATCACTGACATATTCCAATCAAGGCTTGCAGTGTGGGGAAACTACACAAAGACAGGAACATCAAAATTTGAGGTTCATGAGGGCCATGTTGGGATACTATCATAGAAGCAACTAGTCTAATGGGAAGGGTGATTCATAAATAGATCATTACATTACTAGCATTCAGAAGGATATGGTAAAATCTCATATTAAATGCACAATTAGGAGCACAGAGAAAATGAATGACTGTACCAGGGGATGTTAATGAAGATCCATTCACAGCAGAGATGATGATCAAGCTGAGTCTTGAACAATAAGTAGGAAGGAGTTAACCAGGCAAAAAGGACAAAACATCCAGTTAAAAGGGACAACATGTAGAAGTCCAAGAATTGTTACAATAAAAGTACTGAGAGAATCAAAAAATATTTTCTTTTTCCTCATGTGATTGTAGTGAGTACATCTTGGCTATTGAAGTATTCTGTCTCATTGTTCATATCCACCGAACCTTAACATTTTGATGTCTCAATTATATCTCTTCCCAAATTTTCACACATGGAAGTTGCACATAATTCTTTGTCAGACCATATAGCTCACCTTTTGAAAGGAAATTTGGTTCCTGTCAGTAGAGGTTTCCTAGAGGGCAGAAACAGAAAGAAAGAAATGTCTCTGTGGTTAGATTATGAGGGTTCTTGAATGCAGTTTAATAAGTCTGGAATTTATCCTGGAGGAAATGAGAATCCATTGATTTCCAAAGAAAAAAAGAAAAAAATGGTTGCATGAATGTATTAATTTCTTATGGCTGCTGTAAAAATTTTTGATATTCTTCTTTTTTTAAAGATTTTATTTTTAAGTAATCTCTACACCCAATGTGAGGCTCAAACTTACACCCAAAACCAAGAGTTGCACATCCTACTGACTGAGCCAGCGAGGCACTCCTAAAAACTCTGATATTCTTAATGGCTTAAGACAAAACAAATTTTTTAACCTAACAGTTATGGAGGTCAGAAGTCCAAAATCAGTCTCACTAGGCTAAAATCAAGGTGCCCATAGCGCTGTATTTCTTCTGGAGGTTCTAGGGAAGAATCTGTTTTCTTGCCCTTTTCAGCTTCTAAAATCCACCTGCATTCCTTGGTTCATGAACACTTATTCATTCACATCACTCTAACCTCTTGCTTCTATTACATCTCCTTGGACCCTTTTTATCTCTTTCTTACTGGGACCTTTGTGATTATATTGTGTGCTTGAAGATAATACAGGATAATCTCCCCATCTCAAGATCTTTAATGCAATCACATCTGCAAAGTCTCTTTCCTTATAAAGTAATATTTACAGGCATTAGGGGCTAGAATGTGGACAACTTTGGGGACACCATTATTCAACCTACTACACATGATAAGATTTATATGTTAGAAGTATCACTCCAGATCACATGCAGAGTTGACTTAAGAAGTATGACACAAAAGTTCAGGAAAATAAATTATGGGCTATTGCAGTTGTCCAGATCAAGTCTTGAAGCAAGATGTATCTATGAGGAGAGAAGGCGGACATACAAATTTCAAAGATGGCTAGGAATTGGGACTAACAAAGATTTCATGACTAGTAACGACTAAGGAGTAAAGGAAAGGTAGAACATCAATGTTGACTCAAATTTTTTACTTTAGTTAGGTGATTGTGATATAATTAAACCACATAGAATGCATGAGAAATTGGTCTAGGGGACAATTAACTCAATTTGGATCATGTTGTTTGAGTAGCTCTTGGAACATTATGGTGGTGAGGCCAGAGACCATTGGAAATTCAGACCTGGAAATGCCATAAGAAAGAGATCATCCATGGAGAATACATTGATTAGGAAGAGAAGTTCAAGAATAAAACCCTAAAATAAAAATCAAAACCACAATGGAATACCACCTCACGCCTGTCAGAATGGCTAAAATTAACAACACAGGAAACAACAGGTGTTGGCAAGGATGAGAAGAAAGAGGAACCCTCTTGCACTGTTGGTGGGAATGCATATTGCTGCAGCTATTCTGGAGAACAGTATGGATGTTCCTTAAGAAACTAAAAATAGAACTACCTTATGATGCAGCAATTGCACTATTAGATATTTACCCATAGGATACAAAAATACAGATTTGGGGGGCACATGCACCCCAATGTTTACAGCAGCATTATCAACAATAGCCAAACTAGAGAGAGACCCCAAATGTCCATCAACTGATGGATGGGTAAAGAAGATGTGGTATATGTATACAATGGAATATTACCTACCCATAATAAAGAATGAAATCTTACCATTTGCAATGACGTGGATGGAACTAGAATGTATTAGGCTAAGTGAAATAAGTCAATCAGGGAAAGACAAATACCATATGATTCCACTCACATGTGGAGTTTAAGAAACAAAACAGATGAACATGTAGAAAGGGTGGGAAAAAGAGAAGAGAGGGAAACAAACCACAAGAGACTTTTAATGATAGAGAACAAACTATGGGTTGATGGAGAGAGGATAGCCTCAGATGCATACTGAGTTTCTACTGGTACTAGATCCTGTTGAGTCTAGGCATTAAATATGGTTTGATTCCTCTCTAGAAATAATTTTATTCCACAGGTCACCTTGAAAAAGGACACATTTATATGACCTATTATAATGTGTGTGTTTGTGTAAGAGAATAACAGAGAAGAAGAGAAAGACAGAGACAGAGAAGCAGGTAAGAGAGGTGGAGACAGAACCAAAAAGAAATAAGGAAGATGGAAGTAGGGGGTAAGAAGAAGCATTCATGAGTTAATTGTTTCCTCTCATTCTGTTAAAAATATCTATACTTGAGAAACACAATAGATGATCATAGGGAAAGAGAAGATAAATAAGATAAAAACACAGAGGGAGGCAAACCTTAAGAGACTCTTAAATACAGAGAACAAATTGAGGGTTGCTGGAGGGGAGGTGGGGGGGGATGGGTTCAATGGGCGATGGGCATTAAGGAGAGCACTTTTCGGGATGAACACTGGGTGTCATATATAAGGGATGAATCACTGAATTCTACTCCTGAAGCCAAGACTACACTGTATGTTAACTAACTTGAATTAAAAAAAAAAAAAAAAAAGTATACTCTTTCTTTTCTCAGTCCAGAAAAATAAAGTTCTGAGCTAACATAGCAGCTCTTACATTTTAATCATCAATTGTATGTGGATAGTAGATGAGGAAAAGTTGCCAAAACTATAATTGTCATGGAAGGGAGAAAGGAGTTTAGGTGGAGAGTATGTTAGGGGCATAATAGCCGGAGGTTGCACAGACCATGGCAGTGGAGCCAGATTTTGACCCCAGTCAGTCTCTGAATCCTGAGCAGTGGTCTTAGTCACTCCACCACAGGGCCTTCCATCCAAAAGTTTTGTTAATAATATTAGCCCAAGAATAGACACAATGATGATGCAGCTACTTCTTCTGTCATCGAATTGGACCACAGTCGAGTGATCAGTTTGATCCCACCATCAGTGTGGTGGGAGTGGAGTATGTGGAGTTGTGGAGTTGTGGAGTTGTGGAGTAGAACCATTCTTTCCTAGATCCACAGATGTTTAGAACTTTAGGGTTATTATTATAATAAAGATAATCACTTTTTGTGATATATTACTCTTTTAATATGCTGCTGGATATTTTCCAGTATTCACTACTTTGGATTTTTTCTCTGCATAACAACCATAAGTGATATTGCCTCCAGTAATTTTTTTTTTTTTTTGTCTGCAGCATTTTTGTTAGATTTGGTTTCACTTTGCTGATTTTACAGAAATAATTTAGAAGGTTTTCTTCCTTTTCTGTGCTCTGGAACAGTTGAAATAATACTCTAGTCACGTTTTCCTTAAAACTAGGATAGAATTTACCTATAAAGCCATATGTTCCCAATTTTTAGCCATTATTTCTTTGAATAAGTTTTCTGCTTCTTTCTGTCTCTTCTCCTTCTGGGATGTGTAATGGGACATGGGCTTGGAAAACTACATAGGGGTCAGACCATCTTGAATCTCTAAGGAATCACTGGAAGATTTTGAGTAAATTCCAGACAGGATCCAGTGGGTGAATGCATACCCTCACAGCCTTCTGGAAGCTGATCATGTGACTTGAAATAGGTCAACAAGTTAGAACTCCATCATAAAATGTCAGTCAGAAGTAATGAGGGCTTGCATTAAGCCTATGACAGCATAGTTGGAGAGAGAAGGATATGTACCATGTACAAATGATTGTAGACTGATAGGCATAGAGTTTGGGTGGAGAAAGGGACTATGTATAGTAACTCCTGGCTCATGACCAGGACACTTAACTGGACCGAGCTGGACGCTGGACTGTGGTGCTATTGATTGGAATATAGGACCTAAGGGGAAGAGCAAGTTTGAAGGAAAATATGATGAATTCTGTTGTGAACATGATGAATGCTACGAGTGTCTGTGAGATGCCCAGTCATGGCTAACAGGCAGGTGAAAATCAAAGCTGGAATCTAAAGCTGGCAATCTTTTGTGTATGGGTAGTGGCCGAAGTCACGGAGTGGTATGGAGCCACCGAGGGAAAGTATACAACTACGTTGTCCGATACAGGAGCCACAGCCACGTGTGATATTTAAATTTAACCTTGAATTAATTCAAATTAAGTAAAATACAGATTTCAGCTTCTCAGTTGTACTGGCCACACTTCAAGTTTTCAAAGACTACATGTGGCTTGTGGCTACTATATTAGATGAGCACAGATTATAGAACATTTTCATCATCAGAGAAAGTCCCGTTGGACACCACTGGTATACAGAGTGAAAAGAGCAGAGTTTGAAATATATCAGATTCCTGATATTACTGATATCTGGGTGGTCACTGAAAGAGCTTCAACCAAAACAAGCCAAGGAGGTGCCTCCACCCACTAATGGGCTGGGCACGACCTGCTTTCGTATGCTACCTCTGATCTCCAAACTGCCCTGTAATGGTGTAATACTAATGATTTCTGTTGAGGCTTGTTAAGGTTAATTTTCCAAAGACCCAAAGCTGGTAAGTGGCAGAGCTGGAATTGTAACCCAATTGTCTTTGACATTCCAAGTCCAGTGATTTTTCAGTTGCTCCAGGCTGCCTATCCTAGGAAAACACAGAGACAGTGGTGCCAGGAAAAAAGTCAAAGAAGGGAATCTTGCAGATGAGTGAATGACAGATGCCACCATGAATTCAGGTAAGGTCAAGACAGAAAATTATGAGTAAAGTCAGGTTACTCATTGAATCGGGCAACAAGAAGGTCATCACAAATTTGGGATTTGTTGAGAACAAGTTCAGTATAGTGTAGGGGCTGAGCCCTATCAGAGCATACGGTACCCATGTAGAACAGAAGCCAGTTTAACGTGTCCTTTTAAGAAGTTAGATTTGGAGATTCTTCTTGATAAGACATTTCAAGTTTTCGTAAATTACGTATTAAATTCCCTAAGACTGCATCTCTGATCTTTGGAAGAGTCAGAAGAGATTGACTCTTATAATGTACTCCTTAATCCTTAGTTTCCAACTGAAACCTTGGTCTGGTCACTAAACTCTCCAAAATTTTCTCCCCCACCCCCACACCAGTCTGTGAATGCATTTGGAAATATGTACCTTGCTTACCTAACCGGGATGTTTGGGCATCAAATGATATAATATATTTGATAGTGAACTGTGAAGTGATACATAATATAATATGCTGTTCCCAACCTATCAGGCAAAAATAATATTTAAACTCCACAGATTTACCCGGAGAGTTTTACGCATCTAGTGCACATTTTCATTTAAAGTTACTAGCTCTATATCTCTGGAGAAGAATAGAAAAATGTATGAGCCTGTGTTGACTTTCCCCAACCCAGCCTTCCAGCTTGACACTTGATTTCTTGAAATTAAGGTCCATGCGTTCCTGTAGCCAGTTCTGATTTAATCTTTATGCCCTGACTTAAAACTCCACCAAAACTGAAGAAACTCCTTAAGATGCTTAAAAGAAAAGAAAAACGATTCAAACTTCCTATCTAAGAAAACGCAAGAGTTTACAAGATAGGCATTTCTAATTATTTTGTTAACTAGATAAATACTTCTATCTAGAAGCTGAAAAGTTTGTGAAAAACCTAACCTTAGTTCCTGAATACGCAAATCCCATTGATTACCTTAACTGGAGAACGCCTCAAAGTCTGTTTTCTTTTGAGCTGTGCTGGCCACTGGAGGTCAGAGTGTTTGTAGGGACTGTTGCGGTTTGGCTAAAGTGTGTACAAGCAGGGGAGGATGTATATTTGTCACCAGACCATGGAAGACCTGGAAGGACTTCATGTGCTTCTCTGGACCTGGACTCAGGAGCTGAAAATATTTTCTGCCCCCCAAAATAGTGCTAGGCTCCTTAACTCCCAGGCTTTGAACACACAAAAACATCTCACTACATCTATCCCAGCTATGTCTGAAGCATCTACAAGGAGAATCCTTACTATTTTTGGTCAGAATAAATCAGAGAAGGAGTGTAAATTATTTGTCAACAAAGTATTTCTTGGTATCCTCTGGAGCTTTTCTAATTAGCCTCAAGGCATACTGAGCTCACAAGAAGTTTACTGGAAATGTCAGTTATTAAATAGACATTTTACCGTAATTGAATGTTAGTGTCACACAGTTCAGACCACAGGCCCTGGCAGCCCAGAGAAAGGCTTGCTCGTAGCAAACTGTGCACCGACAGGAAGCGAATTTCTCAGTGGGTCCCACCACAGTGCTTTGGCCTTAACTTGTAGGAGAGAAAAATTATCAACCACCACCCAGCTATTGCCACTGAGTTGCTGTCATTGAAATAATACCGTGAGGGTCAGGTAAACTATGAAAAAAAAAAAAAAAAACCCGGTGGGATTTTTAAAAACTCATTAAATTTTTTCTTTTTTTTTTTTTTTTTTTTTTTTTTGCTTGAGGTTTATCATGTTACAGATAAATGGCCAAAGTAAGGTACAGAGGAAAATCCCTAACCCCAGTTGTTGGGGTTAAGCCATTGACTTGGACTCTGTTTACTGATATTTTAGCAAAAATGATATGAAACTCCTCTGTTTTTCAAGTGTGTGTTTTTTTTTAATTGAGATAAAATTGGTATATAACATTATATAAATTTCGGGTGTATATCATTATAATTTGACATCTGTGTGAGCTACAAAGTGATCACTACCAAAAGTCTAGTTTTCATCCATTGCCGTATCATTGACCCCCTTCACCCATTTTGCCCACCTCCCAACCTCCTTCCCCTCTGGTGACCATCATCAATCTGTTCTCTGTGTCTATGAGTTTGTTTTCGTATTGTATTGTTTGTTTAGATTCCACATATAGGTGAAATCATACAATGTTTCTTTTTCTCCATTGACTTATTTCACTTAGCATTTGTCTGTCACAAATGGCAAATTTTCATTATTTTTAAAGACTGAATAGTATTCCATTGCATATATCTACCACATCCTCTTTATCCATTCATCTATTGATGGTCATGTAGGTTGCTTCAGTATCTTGGCTATTGTAAACAATGCTGCAATAAACATAGGGCTGTGTATACCTTTCAGAATTAGTGTTTTTGTATTGTTGGGATAAATACCCAGAAGTGGAATAGTTGGGTCATATGGTAGATTTTTTTGAGGCATCTGAATACTGTTTTCCATAGAGGCTGTGCCAATTTACATTCCCAACAACAGTGCACAAGCATTCTCTTCTTCTCTACAATCTCTTCAAAGTTATTTCTTGCCTTTTTCACAATCGCTGTTCTAACAGGTGTGGGGTGATATCTCAGTATGGTTTAGATTTGCATTTTCCTGGCTAATTAGTGAAGATGAACATCTTTTCATTTGCCTGTTGTCCATCTTTATGTCTTCTTTGGGAAAATCTCTATTCAGGTCTTCGGCCCATTTTTTAATTGGGTTGTTTATTTTTTTTAATTTTTGAGTTGCATAAGTTCTTTAAATATTTTGGATATTAACCCCTTATCAGATATATGATTTGCAGATATCTTCTCCCATTTAGTAGGCTGCCTTTCTGTTTTGATGGTGGTTTCCTTTGCTATGCAGAAGCTTTTTAGTTTGATGTAGTCCTGTTTATTTTTGCTTTTGTTTCACTTGCCTTTGGAGTCAGATCCTCAAACACATCACTAAGACCAATGTCAAGGAGATTGCTGTCCATGTTTTCTTTTAGGAAATTTATGGTTTCAGGTCTTACATCAAATCTTGAGTTTGTGTATGGTATAAGATAGTGGTTTTGTTCCATTCTTTTGTATCTTTTGCTGTGTCCAGTTGCTCCAACACCATTCATTTGTGGTTTTAAGTTACCATCGAAGGACCAAGAGTCTATATCAGGTTGAGTTTGCTGACTCCCAGAGAAATTGTCATCTCTGCCCAAGATATTATGCCACCATTGTGTGACACTGCTGCAATTGTTGATCAACTGCTATACTTTCCGAGTCCTAGTAGTGAGATTGATTTATGAAGTGATGCTTAATTAGCCCTTGTGACCATGAGGCTTCTCCCCTTCTGTTTAGGGCCCATTCTCTTCTCTGTGCTCTTGGCCCCATCTCTGGTTTCCTCAGGATCCTCTACAGATCATTCCTTTGACCCTCCATATGTGCTCGGTCTCCTCCATCTTTAAAAATACAGAGAAAAAACAAATGAACAAATGATTCTTCTACAGGTTTTCACTCATTTCCATTAATAGTATCTATCTTAAATGTCAAACCCAGTGACACCATTATCTAAGGAGAAGAATGTTTCTTCTTCACTAACCAGACCCTATATCCACTGTACTAGTGTATTCCTATATCAGAGATGATATCAGAGATGAACTCTGCATGTTTTAATAGCCTTTGAGTAATAAGTTTACTTGACCTCATGTTAAGTGAGCCCAGAGGGCCGAGTTAAGCTTTTCCTTGATCCTACTCTGCCTTGCCTTCTTACCTCGTGGCTCAAAGTCCCTTCTATGACTCGTGATCCACCATAAAGCCCATATGGACCAGAACTCCAAAGCCTTGATTAGTTCTTACAAGTCCTCTTTCCCTAAGATTCAGGTTTTGCCTCTGGTGGGAATTCCTGTTACAAATGGACAGACTTCCTGGGGCACACTACTGTCAGACTATCACGTGTCACACATAGTGTAAGTTCATATGATATGTCACATCATATATGTCATATCATCAAAATAGAGAGTGAAATTCACTACTATGTGCCTAAAGGTATTATTAAAAAGAAAATAGTGTTGGGACTTCATTAATATTTTTTTTCCTAGTCAAATGGCCAGCAAGGGAATAATAAGCTTTAGCATTCATAGAAGCTGCAATCTTTTATCTACCCTTGGTAGGATTGTTAGATATGAATGGCTGAGCTTTTGCCAATTTAAAGAAAACTTTTACCCTGGTTTCCTTTTTGGGAGCCCTATTCTGAACCCTACTTTGAAGTTCTTTTTGGAAGGGAGCTTGGCCAACCTGCCTGGCCATTACCAGTCTTCAACACTGGATAAAGCACTCTTTTAAGTCAGGCTGACCCTAGAACCACAATGTAACCACTTACCTGGCTCTTAGCATTATGATTGCCAGGTGACTCCTGTGGTCTGATGACCAATGGGTTACTCTTGGCTTCCCTTGCATGTTGAAGTCAGCTTGGACTGCATCTGCATTTATCATGCATGCCTCTTTGTAATTATGATTTTGGGATGCTGGCTGCCTGTATATCAGGGCTTATTCATAAGCTAACTTGGTCTCCAAAACCTAGGCCTGTATCTTTCCAGTTTCGTCTCTTCACCACCAGCCCAGTATGGGGGAAACACCATCTAGATATGATCATTTCCTCTTCCAGATTCTGCTCTAAATTTAAAAATGTGCAGAAAGAAAAAAATGTGCATAGAGACACTTTAATAAGCAAAAAAGAATTCAGTGTAGGCATGAGATGGTTATTCACTTAGAGAAGACATGCTATTATCTGTTAATTTTTAAGGAGTCACTAATAACATTAATACAATAATAGCAATGAATCTAGTAAGTTACTAGTGCCATATAACTAACATGCATTATCTCATTTATTTTTACCACATCCTATGCCGTATCCATATTTTCCTTGTTTTATAGAAGAAAAACCCAAAGAACTAAGTCACTCTGTCCAGGCCATAGTCAGTAAGTAATGGAACCAAGGCTTGTTTCTAATTCTGTTTAGATTCTATTATGTAAATGAGTTCTTCACTTCTATACTTCAATTCTATACTGTAATTCCATCTTAAGTAAACAAATGAAGTAGAGTCCTAGCAAGACATGATGATGGCAGGGTAAACAGAGCCAGTTAAATCTCAGCCTGTGAAGTTTGCATTTGATCCCATAGGTAATAGGTGGTTACCACAGATTTTTGAGCCTGGGGTTAATGTGGTAAAATTCACTTTATAGTAGCTGGCTATTGATGGACAGGAAAGACACACAGATGAGTCAGAGGTATGAAGACCATCTGAAAGTCTATTACAAAAAGATACATAAAGCCTCCATGAGAAAATAGTAAACCTTCATATTGAAAAAAATACTAAAAAGATCTAAATAAATGGAGATATATCCTGTGCTTTTAAACATTTATAGACAAGAAGATACACCATTTTAAATATATCAACCTTTCACAAGTTAATCTATCGAATCAATAAAATTTTAACTGGTATCTCACAGATTTTTTTCTAATGGATCTTGATGAATGGATTCTAAAATGAATATGGCAAGTTAGGGCCAAGAAAAACCAAAACACTGATAAAGAACAACCACCAGATGGGTTATAAGATATCATGACTTATAAATATATAATAATTAAGACAGTGTAAAACAAAAAGACCACTGGCATGAAGAGAGCCAGCCACAAACTAAATGATATATGGGAACTTGGTATTACAGAGTTGGCATTTCAGATCACCGGGGAGAGGTGCGGTTGCTCAAGAAATGGTGCTGGGACAATTGCTTACAAAGGCAATGGGATTCTTGTCTCATACTATACATGAAATTTTGTCTCATGTGATTTAATGGCTTAAATATGAAAAATAATGATTTAAAACTTTAGGAGGAAATATAGGAGAAACTTTTATCACTGTGTGGTAGGGAAGAATTTCTTAAATCTTAAATTTCTAGAATAAAAACATGAAGTATTTTAGAAGAGAATGATATATGTGACTACATAAAACTTAAGAACTTCTGTTCATCAAAGAAGGTGATGGGATAGACTGTAACTGGGAAGGAGTTGCTAGCTGTAGTATTACCAACAAGGCATTAGTGTCTCAAATATATAAAGCACTAAAATTGGTAAGGAAATAACTACTCACTTAGTAGATGAGCACAATAGAAAAGTAGGTATTTGGCAGAAGTGTTGAATAAGCATATATATATATATATGTGTTATAAATATATATATTTATATTAACATTAATTAATTTTATTTATTATTTATTAACATTATATTATTTATTATTTATTAATATATATTAATATATATTATATATAGAAGTGTTGAATAAACATATGTATGTTATATATGTGATATATATCATATATACATAACATATATATATATGAAGGGTGCTTAACCTCATCACTAATATGAAAAGGCAAGTTAGAAGTGTAATCAGATATTATTTTACTTCTAATTTGACAAAAATTAAGAGGTCTGATGGTACTAAGTATTAGAATGTTTATTAACACTGTATTGGAGGAAGCAGCATAATCACTTTGAAAAGCAATTCTGCATTGTTTTGCAGAGGTATGTATATTCTTTGACCCATGAGTTATACTCATAGGCATACATCTTAGAGAAGTGCTTCTCAGGTTTTAATGTTCATACAGATCATCTGGTGATCTTAATAAAATGCATATTTACATTCAGAACTCAGAAAAAGATTATGTTTTAAAAATCCATAATTGGACATTTTAGAGAAACTGCAAAATACTATTAATTCATTCATTGAACAAATACTTATTGAGTTGAACACTTGCTATGTGCCAGATAATTTTACAGCATTAAGGACACAACAATCAAAAGAAAAAAGGAAAAGCAAAACCCTCTGCATGGATCTTATATTCTAGTGTGTGTGTGGTCGGGGAGGGAGCGTTAGACACAAAATAAATAAATAATTAAAATATACAGTATGTCTGAAGGTGATAAATTCTATGTAAAATATTTAACAGAGAAAAGAGGTAGGGAATGCTGGAGGGGTAGTCGTTGTAATTTTAAATACAGTTATCAAGTAAAGTGTCCATGAGAGCCTGAAAATTGAGCAAAGGCACAGAAGAGGTGAATAAATGAGTCATGTTATTATCTGAGAGATGAATGGATAGATACAGGCCCTGAGGGATAAATATGCTTTGTGTGTTGGATGGATAGCAAGAAAGTTAGTGTGGCTAGATCCAAATGATTAAGGGGAAGAGAAATAAGAGATAAAATCAGAGAAGTGCAGGGTGCCAGATCATCTAAGAGTTGTGTAGACCATTGAAATGACTTTGGCTTTTACTCAGAGACAAAAGGAAAGCCACTGGGGGCTTTTAAGTAGATAAGTGATATTATCTGACTCAGAGATAACAGGATAACAGCATCATTATTTTTAAAAATTTTTTAATGTTTATTTAATTTTGAGAGAGAGAGCTCAAGTGGGAGAGGGACAGAGAGAGGGAGACACAGAATCTGAAGCAGGCTCCAGGCTCCGAGCTATCAGCACAGAGCTCAATGCGGGGCTCCAAACCACAGACTGCGAGATCATGACCTGAGCTGAAGTCAGACACTTAACTAACTGAGCCACCCAGCTGCCCCCAACATCATTCTTGTTACTGTGTTGAGAATAAATGCATTGGAGGGAGGTCAAGTATAGAAGCAGGGACAGCAACTAGGGAGCTATTGTAATAAGCCAAGCAAAACATGATGGTAGCTTGGAGCAGTGTGGGTGGCAAGAAGTGATTGAATTTTGTATAAGTTTTGAATGCTGAGCTGATGGAATTTCTGGAGAACTGAATGTGGGGTCTAAATAAAATTATTATTTTCTGTTCTAAGATCATGGAAAAGTAGTGTTGCTGTTTAGTGAGATGGGGAAGACTGCTGAAGAAACATGTTGGGGAAAGGGGTGAAAATAATGTACTCAGATTTGGGCATTTCGTATTTGAGATATTTTAAGAGAAGCCGTTCAGTAGACAATTGGGTATGCCAGTCTAGAGCTAGAGAGGTCTGGATTTGAGGTATACTTTTGGGGTCATCATCATGTAAGTGCTATTTGTGGACATGAGACTGGCTGAGATCTCCACCACAGGGGGTGACAGGAGAAGGGGTCTGAGCCCTGAGCATTCCAGTTTAAAGTAAATATCTTAAAGACAAATATAAAGAAGAGACAATTTATCTACAAATGATCAACAGTTGGACTTACAGACAGCTTTTCAAAAGCAACAATGGAAGCCAGAAGAAATGGAGTAAAATCTTTAACGTGATACAAGAAAGAAAGGAAAATTATATTTTTAGAATAAAGATGAAATAAAGACATTTTCAAGAAAAGCTGAGAGAGCTTACCACCATTAGACCGCTCTTAAGTAAATGTCTAAAGGATGCATTTCAGGAAGTAGGGAAGTGTTTCTCAGAAAGAACATCTGAAATGAAAGAACAATAGAATGAGTGGGGAATAAAGGAAGCCCCCAGTGTGGCTGGCAGCTGTCTCAACAATGATACTTTAGACACCAACCCATTTGGATGAAATTGGAAATTGCTTACATGGTGTATTAGAACTGGTCATTTTTAGAGACTAAGCTGCTGAGAATGTAGATTTCTAATTGATCTTAAAATCAATCCTCTCTTACTGTCTATCTTTAGCATGATAAGCAAAATGTTTATGTGGCCTTTAGATGTTATTACTCATTAGCGTTACTTAAATAAGCAAATACAATTTATAGGTGTTTTTCTTAATAAATGGATGGGAAATTTAAAAATAGAATTTTTAACTTAAAATTTTAACTAACTTAAGCTCCCTTCAAATCACTTGCCTGCTAGGAAAGAATTTTTTTTTAAGCTTACTTATTTATTTTGAGTGAGAGAGCGCATGAGAGAGGGGCAGAGAGAGAGAAAGAGAGAGAGAGAGAGAGAGAGAGAATCCCAAGCAGGCACCCGCTGCCAGTGCAGGGCCTGATTCAGGGCTTGAACTCATGAACCATGAGATCATGACCTGAGCCAAAAAATCAAGAGTGGGACGCTTAACCAACTGAGCCACCCAGGTGCCCTGGGAAAGCATTCAGATAATAAACTGTGTGCCTATTCCAAGGGGGAATTTGGAAGATTCCTGTAAGGCAATAAATAAGAAAAGGCAAGTAATGATCCATACATAATTATCTACATGGATTAGATAATTATTTACTATTTCAGGAATGCGATGTTTTGGGTAACCATTTAAATAGACCAGTAATGCCAGGTTAAGATCTTGAAAAAAAATTGCTGATAGATTAATAAATTGTATTAATGTTTTTGTCAAAAGAAAAAAATTACTAGTGAAATTCCTTACATTGACTAGATGAGAGGAGGAAAGCCATTTAATCAATATTAAACTTTGTTAAACTTCACCACTGATCCAACTTTTCTATGTAAAAACTTCTTAGCTAACTAAAAACAAAAGAAAATTCTTAGAGAGTACACTAAAACCTTAAAATTAGTATAAGCTTAAGGATACCACATTCAACTCATTTCTATTATAGTTAGAAAAAATGTCAAGATGCCTTGTATCGTAGTTCTGGTTAATTCTGTACTGGAGAGCCTATGCAATGTAATACCAAAGTAAAAATTTAATGTAAGACACGTAATTGTTATCAAGAAAGACACAAGGCATTATTATTTATATAATATGTATGATAGTCTATATAGAAACTTCTAGGGAACCAATAAAAACATTATTAGAATAAACTGGAGAGATTAAGAAGGGGTGTGAGTCAACATATAAAAATCACCAGCTTTTAAAAATTCCAGCAGGGAACCCTGGGTGGCTCAGTCGGTTGAGCATCTGTCTAACTCTTGATTTTGGCTCAGGTCATGATCCCAGGACCATGGAATCAAGCCCTGAATTGGGGCTGAATCTAGGAATAAACCCAATAAAGAATATGCAAGATATTTAAGAAAAAAACTAATAAAATTTATTGAAGAAGACCTTATATATTTAAAGTAAAAAACATATACAACATCTGAGAGTGGTAAAAGATGTCATTTCTATCCCAGTTACATTGCAAATTTGAGAACATCCCAATCAAAATCCTAAAAGAAATTCATCAGCTAATTCTAAAATCAATATGGAAAAATAAATGCACGACAATAGCCAAGGAAATTTAAAAACAAGCAAAATGAACAAAAAAATCATACCCCACCAGGAATCAAAATGTATAGCAAATCTCTGGTAGTAAAAATAGTATGGTATTCAAGTAGGAAAAAACCCAAGATCAATAAAACAGGATTGAGAGTCCACTAATGAGCTTGTTGTATATACGAGACAACTATTCATTTAAAAAAATACAATAAAATTATATCAACACCTAATACTAGTTATTAAAAAGTCCAGGTGAATTAAATAATGCTGAAAACTATAAAATATTAGAAGAAAATATAGGAGGATATGTTTATGACTTTGTGGTAGAGTGAACTTATTAAAGTAAATGTGTAAGTGCATTAAGAATAAAATATAAATTATTTTTCAGTGCATTACCAAACTTCTGAAGAATACAAAAGACCACACCAAAAAAATCCCATAAAAGACAATGACAAGGAGGAAAAAGTATATTCAGCATACCATAGACAAATGAACAATATTCAGAATTTATAAAGAGCTAATGATAATATATAAGGAAAAGACAAATAATCCCACTGAAAGAATATGAAAATAATTCACAGAGGAGGAGTTACAAATGGACCATAAACATACAAGATGACTCTGGTAATCAAGGAAGTGTAACCAAGATTGACATTCATTTACTGCATTGGAACATGTTTTAAGTTATGGATAAGTTAACCCTTTTTTCCCCACAAAATAATATAATGCAGTTAAAAAAACAATGGAGAGGTGCCTGGGTGGCTTAGTTGGGTAAGTGTCCACCCTTGACTTCGACTCAGGTCATAATCTGACGGTTCATGGGTTTGAGCCCTGAGTCTGGCTCTGCACTGACAGTGTGGAGCCTGCTTGGGATTCTCTCTCTCCCTCTCTCTCTCTGCCCCTCCCCCCAAATAAATAAATAAATAAATAAATAAATAAACCCTTAATAAAATGGGATAAATCTATGCATATCAATACAACATCTTTTCAAGAAAACTATTACTTAAAAAACTATCTGATGTTAACATTTTGTTACATTATGTTACATTATGTTAACATTTTGTAAAACTTCCTCTCATATGCATGTATGGATATGTAGAAATACACTGTATTAGTTGTGGAAGCAGAGCGTGAGATGGTGATTTTTCTTCAAGCAATTCAGGGAGAAGAGGAGTGAGAGGAGCATGGTAGGACAGGGGGAGAACGTGACTGTGGTCCTGAGTGGAGACAGTTGCTGATTCTGCAAGCAAGAGACTCAAGGAATTCACACAAAACTGGCCAAATGGTGACTTCTGGTGACAGGCCCCAGGATTGAAGGGTGTTGTCAAGGTGGCTTTATGTTGTTGTTGTTGGTGGTGGTGTGTGTGTGTGTGTGTGTGTGTGTGTGTGTGAGAGAGAGAGAGAGAGAGAGAGAGAGCGAGAGAGCGAGCAAGCATGCACATGAGAGGGGCAGAGGCAGAGTATATTTGTGTTTTTTTAAATAATCACAATATGTTATTGTACCCATGCAATTAGAAAATAAGCTTTTTAAAAAGAAGCATTTTACTTGCTCACATAGAAAAGGACTCCATTATCCCACTCCTTCAAGCCTTCCTTGACTTTTTTATACGTACTACAAATAGAATTTATTCGAGGGAACCACATTAAGATGCCAGTGAGCTTTTTTGATTCTTGACTTTCATAAGTCAAGACAATTACATAACAGTCTTTCTCAGGCAGATGTCATCTCAATTTTCTATTTAATAATAATGTGATCATTGACAGACTAATTTGTGAACTGTGAGAAACATATGCATGTATTTAATGAAACAGAAATCCAGTGAATATACAGTTCCATTCTTCTAGTTCTCAGTGACTTCAATCAGAGTTTCTTTTTTTTTTTTTTAAGTTTATTTATTTTGAGGGAGAGCTTGTGCATGTGAGTAGGGTGGGGCAGAGAGAGAGGGAGAGAGAGAATCCCAAGCAGGCTCCACACTGTTAATGCAGAGCCTGACGTGGGGCTCAATCTCACGAACTGAACCGTGAGATCACGACCTGAGCTGAAACCAAGTCAGATGCTTGAGCAAGCCACCCAGGTGCCCCTCATTCAGAGTTAAGCCTTACAAGAGTAGAGACTTTGTACAGTCTATATGCTCAGCCTGTGTGCAGAATGGATTCTGACAGGCTCCCAATACACGTTAGTTGAATAAATGGATGAATAAATGCATACAAGCATGGCCACGTCTATAAAAGAATTGTGGGAGACACACAATAACTGTAACAGTGGTCTCTGTCCCTTATGGAGCTTCCAGTCTGCTTGGAAGCCCAAACAGAAGAGGCCTGCATGGGAAAGCAGTAAACCGTGTGGTATTGACCATAACTGAGACAGGGGTTCAGAGAAGAGTGTGGGAAACACGAGAGACCTCAGCTGGGGGCCTCTGTTCCAGTATTTGCTTACTGCTCCAGTATGCAAATCATTTAACTGAATGCATAGAATTTCCATTCCCATCAGTGCTGTTGCATCAGGAGTTGAATGGTGCTGACACTGTCCGGTGATCACTGGTACCTCAACAGCCTCTCCAGATAACTTTTCCCGTGCCGTTTCATTCGAGTACACTTTTGACAGAAATATTTTGAGTAGGTTTTAAGCCTTATCCAAACTGGGTAAATAATTGAGCAAACTTCTGCCCTTGCCAAACAAACTTTGCAGGCTTAGGAAGACCTTAAAGACTTTTTATAGTAATCCTCAGACAGTAAGGAAGCACAGTTAAAATCTCATGGCGTTAGCGTGCCAAAGAACATTTGGCTATTCCTCTTTTTTTTTCTTTCACTTAATTGGCTTTTTGGGGCCTTAACTGATTACACTACTCTGGCTTTTTGAAGCACAGCCTAATTCTTTTTAGAGTCTGTTATTACTCATTTATTTAACAGACTATTAGAACTAAAGCCTCAGTGGTTTGGTTAGCCAATTAATTCTCCTGCCATTGGTCCACGTGGAACTTGCACTCAGGTCCCAGGGAGTTCTTCCTGTTTTATACTGTAGAGATAACCATGAACACAATTAAATGCGTACTCCTAAAGGTGAAAGTCATTGCCTTAATTTTATAGGTTCCTGTTGCAAAGTAAGGAAATAAGGTTTAAACAATCTGCCTGGGAGAAACAAGTGAGCATGTAAGACACTGGAAGGGGAAGCTCGGTGTTTCTGTATCTTCTCTTTTCTCCTGGAGTGATCCTAACATAGTGAGGGCTTCAAGAATTTACTGCTTTTGCTTTTCAAATAAATGACGGGTGTGAAAAGCAGCACATCCGCTCTGTGGTTGAGCTTTTTTTTTTTTTTTTTTTCTTTCTGTGAGTGGCTTAGCTCTGAAATTCTCTGTAGTGGTGGGCTGGTGGCACTCCCCTGGCCTCTCTTGGAGATTCCTCTCTCATTTTGTTACTTTCAGTTTACTGACAGACCCCAGGATGGCTGGAGGATGATCTGCTGGTCTCATCTTCTAACTTCAGACTGCAGCGATCACATCCTCAAAAATAGAATTCTGTACTTAGGAAAGCATGTTTTATTCTATGAGGAAGTAAGATCCCAGGTTATTGCACTTATAACTTGTTACAATGAAATCCCCAATAATAGAACCCACCAAACCCAAATCTTGCATTAACCAGTATACCCTCCACCCTAACTCTACTTTCAGGGAAAAAAGCAGATAGCAACTGTTTCAGGAATATATTTATTTATTTTTAAAGTATTCTATGATATGTACCCATATTGTAATACATGTAGTCATATGTAATAGTTAAAAAATATAACTGCAAACAGTTCCTTTTATTTGTAATAAAGTATTATTAGCCATTTCCTTCCATCCACCAGGGTTCTAACTAAATAGGGTAACATACACCCAAGGATCATACTTGGGTAAAAGGTCAAAGTATTACTTTATTAATATTAGCAAAAGCCCTGTAATGCCTACAATGGAAGAGCTTCTCATAAATAAGCAAGGTCCTCAAACACTGGTGTTTAATATATACTTTCTTTCCTACAAATTGATGAAAATAGGCCTGCAAGTTTGAACTCCCTGACTTACCCATCTGGGTATAAGAAGTGAAACATGGTGGCTGCTTCCCATTTCTACTCCTAATCCAGGAAGGCCCTGACCAGGTGTGCAGAGACTTGAGGAGGACTTACTGCTCCTGGGTAGAAAGAGGGCCTCCATGAAATGGACAGTGACCTTCTCCAGTAAAATATGCAGTAATAAGTATTAGGCTCCAGCTGATTGCAGCAGGGTAGGCAGGATTCCTAGGGGTGGAGGTGAGAGGTCTCACACGAAAACTTCACCAGGTGCAGAAGGAGGAGTTGGGTCGCCAAACATAATGGCACAAGTCGTGCACCCCATCACTGTAAGGTGCAGAGGGTTCTGTTCACACCGAATATGATGTCACTGTATCCCTGAGGGTTGTGCGGCAATAGACCTATACAAGAAACTAGTTGTTTTTACCTTGGCCAAGTCATTTAATTCCAATTATCCTTGACTTCCTTAACTAGAGATTACTGTTTTCCTACCCAATTGTCATTCTCCCTTACTTCCTTGGCAGTAGACCTTTATGTTGATGGGGATAGATTTGTGTCCAGATTAAGAAAAAAAAATTCCAAGTACATTTCCTAGCTTTCCTTGCAGATGGGAGTGGGCAATGGAAAATCTCTAAATGAAAACTCAGCTGGGAGATATACCCTTTCTCCTTCCTTCTACCCAGAGCAAGATTATGATAACTGGAACCCCAGAGACCTAAGGTTGCCGTGAGGTCACCTTGAGGAAGGAAACCACCCACTGAAAATTATGAAACAGAAAGAGAAGGAGTCTGGGTCCCTGATATCAATAGAACCACCAAATCAGCCTTGCCTTCACAGGCTTCTTGTTTACACGTAAAAATACATTCCTATTTTGGTTAACCTAATGTTGATTGCGTTTTCTCTTACATGTATCTGATGTAACCACAATTGATAGGTACGTTACCTGTAATAATACTTGTGTGGGTATAGAGGAATAAGGGAGAAAATATCGGGAAACATCTTGTGAACAATCAAATGCCATATTATGTAACAACATTGTGAGTATCTGGGCTCAAGCACTGTCACTTTGGGGCACCGATGACAAAGATTAACACTGAGCTGTGTCATGTGTCATTCTCTTCCTTCCCCCATTTGGCCCCAGAACATGGTACAGCTTCCTGAGGGCTTGGGATGGTCATTCCCTGAAAACAGTTCTGCTGGACCCGGTGGTGTTTTCTGCACCTGCAGCAGAGTCTGCTGGGAGGCCCTCAGCAGGAGCCCAGAGAAAACAAAGTATAGGAGTCAGCAGGTCCTGAGAGCTGGGGATTCCTTCCTCGAGGGTTCCCTGTAGTAAGAGTCAGAGCTAGGGTAGCTGACAGGAAGGGTCCTGTCAAAATAATCTCAAGTGCGCAAAGGAGAAAGACATCTCTTCCTGGAGATGCCAGGGAAGCCTCACTCATCCTTGGTCCTAGATGGTAGTCAGTTAGTCCATCTGCCCTTGTAACAAAAGAAAGAGGGTATTCTGGTGTGGTAGAAGGTTGGTCCCCAAAATATTGCCGAGGACAGGCCATCAGGGTGCCCTGGAGACAGTTAACAGGAATCTCTTCTGCAGTATTCTCAACAAGCTGCCGTCTAACCTGTTTGCATACCAACAGAGGCTAAGAGGTTCAGGTAGTAGAATTTACTACCCCTTTAAAGAGAAAATGTGCTTTTGAATTTCTTTGCTTTTGGTAAAATGTTTCTCCTTATAGTAAGCCCCAAAGAGCTTCTCTGCAGCTTCTGCTCATGGGATTGAGTTTTGTTTTTGAAGGCAACAAAGAAAGTCTAGTCCCACCCATCTGTGAGCTTACCCTTGAAACATCTGCAAACCACTCTCACATCTTCTGCAAGTCTTCCCTTAAGGAAACATCAAGCAAAGAAGAAAAATACAAAAATGCAAAACCTGGCTTCTAAAATCAGTTTGGAGCTAAAATACGAGTTTTTCTTCCTAATGGCTATGTGACTTAATTAGTTTATCTAACTTTTCTGAGCCTATTCTGTCTTCTGAAAATGGAAATAATGATTTCCAACTCCTAGAATTATAAGAATGATGATGCTGAAAATAGTAGCTAACCCTCAATGGCTATAGACTGTATGTGAGGCATATGTATTGTTTCACGTACTCCTGACAAGAGCCCCATGAAGTGGGGACCACTGTTAACCCCATTTTTCAGATGAAGAAATTGAGGCAGAGAAGTTTAGCAAGTTTCTGATGGTCATACAACTGCACTTAACCACTAATCCATAGAGCCTTCCTGTGAGATTGAGTTCTCATCAAGGATCAGGCAGGACTAATCCTGCTAAGCTTCAGAGATCGGATAAAACGAGGCATTCTAGGGAGGTAAGGCCATAGAAAATCAATGAGTTAATGACTATTGGTGCCTACTACAGAGCTGGGCACATTAATACACATGACTTCATCTTGCCTTTCTCTTCCTCTAGCATAAGAAGCCACAGTTCCTCCGGGTCAGCATAAAGGGTTAGTACAAATTAATTTTACTTACCTTAGTGGGGAGAGTCAGGAAGATATTTCTTCCCTTAAGGCCTCATAATTACTCCTAAGTAACTTCAACTAACTATATGGAGCCCCAATTATGGGCCAAGCTCTGTTCTATGTGTTGTTTGTATATGTTAACTAGTTTGATCGTCACCCCAACCCTAGGAGGTGGGTAATATCATTATCCTTGCTTGCCACGGGTCCAAGAGGCACATCAACTTTTCCATCTTTGCGAGACCACCATTCACTCAGCCTCCAGAGATTCTTCACCCACCCCTCAGCCTCTTCTCACCATGCTGTGAAGGGGAATATAGTTGCTCCAGTGAAAATCTCTCTTCATTTTAAGGGTTAACTTTAATCACAATAGGGAGAAGTTGGAGGATAACAAATACAACATGGGGCAATTAAAAAGCTTATGAAACTCCAGCAGACTTTTCCCATTATGTGCCCTAGTGTAATGGAGCCCAAGAGTTTTAACAGAAGCTTTATTGGACTCTACTCCTTGATTTGATTCTGGAGGGTGGAGATCTTGAAAGTGTCTGGTTAAGGCAGTGTTCATGGAGTTCTCAGGGGCAACAGGAGCTGAACCCTAGATGCTCCCCTGTCTCAAGATGTGACTTTCATTTCTGGAAACCTCCAAATAATACCCATTTCACCAAGTGCCCTTTGCACAGAGTAGTGGCCTTCTTTAGGTATTTCCTTACATTAAGAGAGTTTTTGTTTTATATTGTGTGTTTCTTTTTTTGTGTGTGGGCTACCCAGGAAGCCACTAATTAACATTTATATAATGCTGTTTTCTCAGAACAAAAATTTTGATGTCTAAAAAAAATCAATTTTCAAATGAATGTTCGGAACTCGAATTGTGAAGTCACGGCATTTATATATTGATTCACTGTGGACGTTACAGATCTAGCTTGAAAAATGCCTATTTTAAGTTCATGTATTATGTAAATACCATCATTTTATTCTATTTATTTTGTAAAATTAGCCAGGACATTTGGATAATAGATGCCACCTTATAAAAATGACAGTTTTCTATCAAGTTAGTTCATAGCTTTAACATCAAACAAGATTTTTCACATTCTTTTCGTAATTAGACCAACTAGTTTTTTAAATTGTATTGGAAATTAAACAAGAAAAACATCAAGACATACTTCAAAGAAAATTAAAAATAATGGGAGAGGACGATTCCTAAGAGATAGATTATGTTGTAACAATAATAGTTAAATAGTATAATATAAATGCTAAAATTATCTAATTATCTAAAATGTTTAGTGAAATATAATAGAAATTCTAATCAATTTAGTTTATAGCAATAGATTTATGATCAAGTTTAGACTATAGAAAACTTGGTTAAATGTTAAAATAAGTAGATAGTAATGTGGAGAAAAATTAAGTTAGAGGTATGTGCCAAAATACAGCATAGGAGATGAAAACATTAAAATTTTTTTTAAGTAGAAGGAGAGTAATGCCCAGACATGTCAAAGAGATAGGAGCTTTTGAGAGAGAATTAAAGCAATAGAAGAAATCATGGGGGGAAATACAGACAATTTTGATGAGGTAAGATTGTTTGTAAAATTAAAACTGACCAAAAAAAAAAAAGAGAATTTGATAAAATGGAAGAATGGAAACTGATAATGGGAAGGAAGAAGGTCTAGGAAGGGTGGTTAAGGCAGGGGCTTTGAAGTCAGTCCAGTGGGTCCAAATCCTGCCTTTACTCCATGTTGTAAACATGTTCAAGGTATTTAATTCATCAGTGTCTCAGTTTCTCCTTCTTGAGGCTCATAGTATCTAACTTGTAGCATTGTTGTTGGTGTGAAATGCAGGAGTATAGAATACACATTTAGAACAGTGTCAGACTTATGGTGACCGTTAGTAATTGATAGGTATTAACTGTTATGATTTATGACAGTGTTCCTTTACCTGGGGCAGTTTTCCCTCTAAGGGACATGTGGCAATTTGTGGAGACATTTTTGACGGTCACAACTTGGGGGGGTGTGGTGCTACTGTCATCTAGTTGATAGAGACCTGCTTACCATCCTATAATCACAGGACAGATCCACAAAAAAACTGGCCCAAAATATCAGTAGTGCCAAAGATGAGGAACTCTGCTCTGTGGTATGTGAAAAGCTCACACAACTTTACAAGAACTGCAGCAATATTCCAATAGGTACATGGAAAAAAGGGCATGGACAATTAACTTAAAAAGAAGTTTGGAAGAGTGCCTGGGTTGCTCAGTCAGTTAAGTGTCCAGCTTTAGCTCAGGCCGTGATCTCATGGTTCGTGAGTTCAAGCCCTGCATTGGACTTTCTGCTGGCAACACAGAGCCTGCTTTATATCCTCTGTCCCCCTCTCTCTGCCCCTCCGCAGCGCGGGTGCACAGCCTCCCTCTCACTCTCTCAAAAATAAACATTAAAAAAAGGAAGAAATCTGGAAAATAAAATATTTGGGAAGGCATTCAGATTTGCCAGTGGTTAAAAATAATTCACTCAGACAATGGAGGATTATTTGAAAATTTCAAGAGTTTATATTAAAATCCAAAGTCGGAGATTTAGCAGGGAAATGGGTATATTCTACTTTGTTCGTGGCTATGTGCGCATGCAAGTGGGGAAGGGCAGAGAGGGAGGAGAGACAGAATGCCAAGCAGGCTCCCTACTTTCAGCACGGAGCCCAACCCAGAACTTGATCTCAGGAACCATGAGATCATGACCTGAGCTGAAAGCGAGAGTTGGACACTTAACCAACCGAGCCACCCAGGAGCACTGTAACATTACATACATTATATTATTATATATTATGACATATATTATTATATATTATAATATTACATTAGCAAAAAGCTAAGAGCAATTTAAATGAACATAAAAGGGAATAGTTAAGCAAATTATATCTTATAGTGAAATGGGCTATTTAATTGCCACTGAATTTATTATCAAATAAAAATATAACTATGTGGAAAATGCCATGCTCAAAGTAATGTTAAGTGAAAATGAGTAAAACATTTTATTTAGTCTATAATTACAATTATATAAAATAAATACACACAAATAAATGAAACAAAACGTGTTCAATGACATTGGTTGAATGAATTAAAAACAAAAAGGAATAAAAACATGATGTTATAAGGGTGATATATGTACAATTTTTCCATTTAATTTAATATTTTTTGATGCTGTTTGAAAGTTGTCTGAACAAATAGAAAAAGCAAGCAAAAACTCACCAGGCATGCCTACATTTTTGTGAGTTAAAAAGTTAAGTCATGAGGACAGAGGCACAAATGGTTGGTTGGTGGTCTTCACATAGCCACCAAGCACATGGCCAGTGACCTTCCGGAGGCTGTGGTATTTCTAAGGACACAAGTATCTGAGTTTCTGCACAGTTGGTGGCAGAACTTAGCATTCAGCTTGGGGCAGGATCATTTTCGTGATGCTTTTTTTTTTTTTCCATTTCAGTTGAAATCTTCAGGGATCCTTAAGGAAAGGATGTAAACAAGTCACCAGACTTATTAAACACATTTTGAAGGATTAACAACAAGACAATAATCTGTTTGTGATTGTATGAAGTTGGTCATGGGAAAAATTCTTTTTTCCTAGGGAGTTTTGAATAATGGTCCTTGGATAAGAATTTAATTCACAGGTTAATTTTTTTAATTGCTTACTTTTTTTTTAATATATAGAAGTCAAAATTCACTTTAACAGCAGTTTTCTTTTTTGATCTTATGTTTAAGTAGGTTTTTTGGTTTATTTGTTTGTATATTTATAAATTTCCTAAACTTTTATCATTGGGAGAAAGAGCTTATAGGTAAGGAAAATGGCAAAAGTCAACCTGGTCCTGAGAATCTGTAGTAAGGAAAAAGTGCTGCTGATCTTGTATTTTGTCCCAAGACTGGTGTTTTATGCTACGTATCACACCATATCATCATCTTCCAATCCCTCTTCCCTATAGATTTTTCTTAGGTACAACAACCCACTGGTTGCCAGAGAAAGACTGCAGAAACGTGGTTTTTGTTTTTTGGGTTTTTTTTGTTTGTTTTTTTTTTGCAGGGAGTGAGAGAGAACTTTGACCAATTTAGCCCTGGCTTCACAAACAGGTCTTCGTAATCTTAAATCAATTAACCCTTTTGACCTTGGATTTCCTAATTATAAAATTGGAATAAAATATCTCTGTGCTTCCCACCTCCCTGAAATGTCAAATCATAGAGGAAAAATTGCTTTTTTCCAGAAATGAACTTATGGCAATCGGAAAGCCATTTGTGGGGAAAAAACTGAATCTGTATCTCATTCTACCCATATACCAAATAAAACACAGATGGATCAGTGTTGAAATGTATGAAATGAAACTGTAAGTTACCAGAAGATAGAATCTTTTTATAATTTTGGAGTGGCTGTTGGGTTTTTAGTATTTATCTTTATTCATTTAAACCTGAATGTACATATGAGGTGTTCTGGGTAAAAGACAGGTTTCTTACAATTACTTTGCAGTAAATATTGTGAGAAAGCTTACTCATCCCAGCCCTTACCCCTGGGGTATGTGATGAAACCAGGTCAAACTCCTACAAGAGCAGGACACAGTGAGTCAGCTTTAATGGATTTTTCTTATTTATGTACAGGAGGAAAGACAGCCATCCTTCTCCCATCCAGAAAGGAGAGAGAGAGAGAACAAAATCCTTTGCTCCTTATACAAGGTGTGGAAAGTGTTCTGGGCTCTGACTCTAATCTTCTGGAATATAAATACGTCTTCCAAAAGAGCACAGAAATGGTGGTTTCTGCATCTTTTATGACCTAGATATGTGTTGTAAGTCTGGGCTTCATCCTTCCGCAAATGTAATTACCTAGGAAGAAAGAGCTCCCTGACCCCTTGAGGCCTCTCCTAGGTACCTAGCCCTGGCTAGAGACATTTGGCCCTTTTGGAATCGAGCAGTTTACTAGACAAATGGTTACAGATCTAATTCTCATGGTGTGTGCAGGGGAAGTGAAAATAAACACTCCCTATCTTATACCATATATATTTCCATGTCTTAGGAGATTTAGGACTTTTTTACAAAAGCACTGAGAAATTCAGGCCAATTTTCTTTTCCCAAAATGGAGAATATTTTTCTAAACAGAACACAAAGGCCAGAACCCCCACCATCCCCCAGAATTGGACAGATTTGACTAGGTAGTAAAAAAAAAAGTTGTGAACTTAATGATGGCCTGGAAACCCCCCCTCCCCCCACTTAACTGGATATATGCAAGACAAAGGTTTAATATCTCCTAACTCTTAGAAAAGCTAACAAAAAAGACATTTAAAAATTGTGCAAAGGGTACAAGTTTTCTTCACAAAAGAAGAATGAAAGTTCATCTATATATTTAGACCTATTAGTAATCAAGTAGGTGCAAGTAAAAACCATGTGTGATATCATTGTCCACTGACAAATTGGCAAAATGAAAAAAAAAAAAAAAACCCACAATGCCTAGAGCTAGCAAAGTAGTGGTGAATAGTCCTTTTCATGCTAGATTGGATGTGATGCTTCTATAGGACACCTTGGCATTATGCATTCTGGGAGGCAGAATGTTAAACCCACAGATAGATGTCCACATCCTAATGCCCGGCAGCTGTGAACATGCTGCTACAGGGCAGAAGGGAATTATGGTTGCAGATGGATTTAAGGTTGCTAATCAGCTGACCTTAAAGGGATGATTCTGGATTACCCAGGTGGGCCAAATGGCATCACAGCGTCCTTCAAAGTAGAAGAGGGAGTCAGAAGAAGAGGTCAGTGATACAACGTGGAAGGCTTTACCTGTGTTGGTGGCTCTGAAGACAGAGGAAAGAGATCTCCAGAAACTGGAAAAGGTTAAGAAAACAGATTATTGCCTTGAGCCTTCATAAAGGGACATGACGTTGCTGACACAGTGATGTTATCCCAAGGACACCTCTGCCAGATTTCCAGCTTATGGAATGGTAAGATCATACATTTGTGTCATGTTAAGCCCCTAAATTCATGGTAATTTGTTACAGCAGTGATAGGAAACTACTACAGCTGGACTTCCAGAAGCCTTTAAAAAGCGCATGGGCTGTGAGGTAGCAGGCCATGTAAACTCTCTCGTTAGCATCTGCGTTCGACTCTCCTGTCTCTCTCTTGCCTTTTTCATACTCACTGGAAAAACTAAAGTCCCGCTAAAATCCTCTTCTCCTGTCTTTCACTCCTTCCTTGGCACTAACTGTGGGAGAAAAACTCACAGCCCTGTGATGGTTAAATCTCAAAAGTCATCTGAGGGCTGCCCTGTGGCCACACTACATTTGCCTAGAGCAGCATTCTCCCAGTCTCTCGGGTGGGCAGTTTGCTTTTGTCCTCTCTCCAGTTACCTCTAATACCTCCTCCTCGGGCTTCATGTTCAACCATGAACTTGCTTGCTTTTCACCGGCAAAGCTGAAGCACTGGAAGTGAATTTCCACCTGCTCCCACACCCCATCTCCTCCCCATCTGCTTCTGTGCTCCGGTACCCTCCCTGTGCTCGGAATCCTTTCCCTCTTGCTGACTCCGTGATCTGCTCCAGCCCTTGTACTATCCTCCTTCGTCTGCAACTTTTTCCTTAATCGTGAATTCTCTCTGGCATGCAGTAGATTTTCACCATCTTAAAAAAAGTCTTAAACCCCACTTCTTTCCTTGGCTGTAGCCCCAATTTTTGTTGACCTTTAATGTGAAGCCTAGCAAAGGAGTTGGCTGTACTCGCTGCCCCAATTCTTCCCGTTCCCTCTTGAACCTTTCCAATCAAACCTTTCTCCCCACTGTACCACCCCACAGGAGTCCCTGATAAGTGCCAGGTTTTCCAAATTCAATGGTTCTCTCTCCATCCTTATCCTATTTATCTATCAGTAGCATTTAACATAATCCACCACTCGTTGCTTCTTGGATTCTCTTTAGTCCTTTCAAGACGTTAGTTCCTGGTTTTCCTTCTACCTCAGTGACCACCTTCGACTCCTTTGCTCGGTCCTCTATTTCCCCAGTCTCTGAATCTCCATATGTTTGAATCCTCCCCTGAATTAAAACTCTGCATGAGAGTCTCAAGTGTATCTCAAATTCAACATGTTCAGAACAGATCTATTCTAACGTGCTCCTCTCCTCGTCTCCCCCATTCGCTCAGGGGAAGATTTGACTCTTATACGCCATGTCCTGTTCCTTAAATCCTGAAAGCTCTAATTTCAAAATATACACAAAAGCTGCCCAAACTCTCTCTCAAAAGCTTTTTAACTCTTCACTGCTGATTTCCTGGCACCCAGAATAGAGCCTGGCACATAGTAGATACTAAAAAAGGTCTATTGGGGGTGCCTGGGTGGCTCAGTCAATTGAGCGGCCGACTTTAGCTCTGGTCATGATCTCACAGCTCGTGGGTTCAAGCCCCGCATCAGGCTTAGAAGTGCAGAGAAGGGTTACCTAATCCAGTCTGGTGGGAGCCTTCTGGAGGAGGCCCTTCCAGTGGCTGGGGATGGGGGAAGGGGGGGGGGGGTCTTGGAGACCCAGGCAGAGAGGAATCATGGTTAAGTTGTTCTCCCACAAGGCTGAGTTGACAACAGAAACTGATAAACAAGTTTACTAAGGTTTAAGGCAACTTGAACATGCATAATATACCACTAATCAGATATAACTGAATAAAAAGGTGTGCAACCAAAATTTCTCCAGCTTTCATTATTAGACGGCATTAGAAAAGACACTAATTGTGTAATATTGAAATCTCCCTGATGAAATGTCCCCAGTTTCTGGAACAAGACCTGAAGTCCCTGCTAAGTTTCCTCCCTGCCAGGCTTTTGGGAGCCCTCAGGGAAGGTATTCAGAGAGAATTGTGCTCACCTGGGACCTGCTAGCTTTCTGGCATGCACCTGCCCTCTCAGGAGATTCTCCATGGTCTCCTGGGTGTCAGACTCAGTGAGCCTCCCTGCCAGGCACCATCACCAAGTCCTGAAGATGTACTTCAAAGTGGGCTTAGGGATCTACTGGGGCCCCCAGTGAGCTCCAAGTCCCACTTTGACCAAAGCAGTCTACTTTTAGCTAGTTCGTAAGGGGTCTTTTTCTAGCTTGATTCCACTAAGGAAGAATTTGAACATCTAACAGATGTTTGAAGACTATTTCCCCAGAGCCTCCCTGGGGCCAGGACTCTGCTGTGTTCCAGGGAAAAGTGGACAAAGGCTCATTTTCCTGCTCCATGTAGAACTTTGTCACCTGGGGAACAAAGCATTGCTGTTTAGACTCTGAATATCACAAAACTTCTTAACACTTCTGCCATTCTAGCTTCTAGTTCCTTTCTCCAGAGGTGTCAGGCCTGATCTGTGGGGCAGCCTGGGAGTAAACTCCCTGCCTGTCTGTTACTCAGTTACTACTAATTGAAATTTAGCACGAGCAGAAAAGGAATCCATTGAATAGAATTTTTCCTAGGAGGCCTGAAACCAGGTTGGGAGGCCCTGGCAGGGACAAATGCCCAGAACCACACTGAAGAACTGCTCTGGCAGAAACTGCTTTGTTTCCTCTGCCAGGCACAGACACATTGCTGGCATGTGACCTTGACCGTCCTTCTCCTTGGAAACTGATTTACTTGCTGCCATTCTCACCAGAATGGACCCCAGATGGCACCTGTTTCTCTGCAACTCATGCTTCTGATTCAAAACCCTGTTCAGGTGTGTGTAATTATCAGGGCCTACGTCCTAGCCCAGTGTCCTAGCTGCAGAGAAGGTGGGCAGTTCTCCAAACGTAGGAAGCATGTTCGATTGCACTGAGAAGCTCAGAAAAAGTGGGCCTCAGCTGAACTCCTAGCCAACAGCCAGCATCAACTTGCTGGCTCTGTGAGTAAGCCATTTAAAAATGTGCTCCCAGATGAATGCCTAGATCCTTCTCATTACCAGACTTGCTTGAATCATTGCTTTTTGTCTAAAATTTTGCTGTCCTTAAGTACCGACAAGAACAAATAGCAGGCTATACATGACCCTAAGCTCAGCGTCCATGTTGCATGGTTCATAGAAGGCTTCTCTCTCTCTCTTTTTTATCAGATTGTTTATCTTCGTTGACAACGAATGTGAATCTGGCACTTTGCGCTTCCCCTTTTGTTCCTTTTCCTCTGCTGCCCTCTAGGGGCCCCATTTAGATCTTTCGTGTGCCTGGCAAAAAATTTACTGCCTGGTGGGAACTATTCTAAACGTCTCGTATACACCTATTCCTTTTATTCCTGGCAATTTTGTGAAGTGTGGGTACCACTTCTAGTCTCCTAAGAAAATAGAACTGCAAGAATCAAGTAGCTTTTCCAAAGTCCTATAATGGCCAAAGCTGGCGTTTGAACTAAGGCAGTCTTGTTCTACATCTATCTGCTGCACTATTGCCCCTCTCTCCTGACGTGGCAAAGTAGATCCGTTAGGCATCCATGTGAGACTTGTTTATTTACATCACTTGTAAATATAAATTTGCAGTGTGGGTTTTTACCTCTTGTCTGATTATGCCACTAGCTGCCTTACTGCTTTCTCTAATTGTTAGTCTTTTCCCACCTGATAATCTATTCTCTGCACAGTAAACTGAAGGATCTTAAAAAAACAAAACAAAACTCACATCCTTTGTCTCTTTACCCCTTCTCTACACAGGAAAAATAGAAGAACCAGTCTTATCAAAGGGGTAGATTAACCAGCTAAGCAAATGAAGTTCAAATATGTGCACACTCTAAAACCACAATCTAATATGGAGTCTATTGATGTGTGGTTATAACACTTAATACGCAGTGTTTATTTCTGAGTAGTTTTGGTGTTTATCTTATTCACCATCACACTTATTCTGCAAGGAAAAAAGCACATGTTCTGTTTTCTGAGACGAAATGCTACTAGTGCTCTGGCTTAGAGTCACCCAATAAATGTGGTACCAGCTTGGCACTGTTACTTAAAATAGAATAGTGACCTCAGGAATCTAAATGCTTTTCAAAACTTGAATGAGGTGCAGGCAGTGGAACCCTTGAAACACAATCTGAAACCGAAAGCTCTTACGTAAAACTGGTAAAGCTGCTCAAGTTGAATAGGGGGCCATAGATGTAGGGGGTATGTGCTTGGCCATTTGCAAAGACTTTGGAAGCATGGCCGGGAAACCTCTCGAGCTCATCTTCAGAAATTCCTGGAAAGCATGTGTAGTGAAGAGTCATTACCAGCAATGGAGATGGGGACCAAGAAGTTGCCAGCCCAAGCCCGTAATCACTAATTGTACTTGTTTCCAACATTCTCAGGTCCTTTCTTTATCTCTGGGCATTCTAGTTTTCTATAGAACGTGGAAGAAAAATGAAAGCAAAACATTGAAATTCACACAAAGTTACCCTTAATGATCTCACCTGCGGCACTGTGGCACCTGCCAGACAGGACCTCCAGCTTTACTCCTTCTATTTTCCACTCTGTGTTGAGCATCAAGAGACCTCAGAGATTTAAGCTCCCTTGTCTGGTGGGTGGGAATGGGAGGTACGTAAATGCCCTCACACAAGTGGGTAATGTTTTTGTCTAACTTCTAGGTCCAGGGCTATAGCCAGGGGATGCCAGTGAGGAGGTGGCTTACCAAGTTTATGCACAAGGGGGTCTTTTCTGGAATAAGAGCTATGTACCTGCTGACCTGTCTGCTGATATGTAACAAGTGAAGAGTCAAAAGAGGCAGAGATACTCATAAGAGTTCTTAGATCAAAGTCCCATTTCTCAAGCTCCTGCCTTTCTAGTCCCTGTCGCTGAGAGCAAAATCACCATTTTCAACCTCAGTGTGAATCTAGATCACTGGGGGAGAGAATTTTAGGTGAAGATTCCCTTATGATTAACTGGATTTTCATCTGCTTGTTTTTGTTGTTTTAAAAGCCTTCCGGGGTGATTCTGATACAAGCAGGTTTGGTGCAAGCAACACTGGCCTATGGGTCTAGCAGGGAAATTGGAATTTATTAAGTAGTGCTTACATTATTTCCCATATTATTCTCTTAATATTGGTCATTTGGATTCCTCCCAAGTCTTGGTTTTTGTTTTTTTGTTTTGTTTTGTTTTGTTTTTTTAAGTGAACAAAGATAGGCTTGAGAAAAACCTATTTCTTGGGGAAAAACCTATTTCTGTGATCACATTGACCCTGAGGACTGAACTATTTCTGCATCCATCTACTGTGACAGACATAGTAATTGTTCTTGTTCTATCATGTAATCTACCCTCGATGCATTCACTTGCCATGCCATTTCTCCCTCTTCATTTTCTACCTGGAGATTTAAAAACCTGTAGTTATAAATCTCCTGTCTCCTGACGAACGTCATGGCCTATTCCTTGCTCTGCCTTCCAGCATTGAAAGAAAAAAGTGATGATCTTTGTGACAATATAATTACTCCCACCTCTGACATCCCCTGATCCATGGTGACATTTGTAAGGAAATAACCTGGCGGGGGGGATATACATATTCTGGAATTAAAGGCGTAGTAGGCCTTTAAAGTCTCAGAAGACTTGAAATGTTGAAGCAGCTGAAGACAAGGTTTTATGAGTGTCGTGTCATGAGGAATTTTCAAAAAGTCTTAATGAAACAATTGTTTTCAGTGTTTCACTACACTTATGAATCTGTAGCTCATCAGTGGAAAATATGATGCTCTGAGAGACAGCTCTGAGGGTGGGCTGGGGTAGAGTGTTGGGTTATCTCTAAAGACACTTCTACTCCACTCATAAGTGTACTTCCCAGCTATTACACCTCATTTTTACAGATCATAGGGTTCCCAGACCCCTAGTCTGATTTAGAGGCGATACTTCAAAGGTCACTGAGGCTTAGGAAGTTCAAACAGTAGAATCTAATTGGGTAGCTTTATAGAGAGGAGCTCAGATTTAGTTGTCAACATTAATAGGTAGATCCTTTCATTAAAGTCGGCCAACCAGCAGACCAGAACACAACATAATCTAAACTTGAAAATTCCACTTTGTGCTCAATCAAGTTTTCTCTCACCTGGTCAAGTGTGATATAGCTTCCCGTTCTTACCTATTTGCCAGTTGTTAGTCACATGAGGTCTTGCCTCAAGGCAAGATTGGTCCGGAAAGTTCTACACCATTCAGTTTGGAGTTCAGCTGTCTGATTTCCAGGCTTATTTATGAATCTGTTGTTGGTCCTGCCTGACCCACCCAATTGGAAGAGGAAGTAGAACTGTTATCGGTTATCAGCATTCAGGACAACAAGCTCACTACAGGGGTAGGAGTTCTAGTTGTAGGGCAGGTACAAATAATGGAGACTCCAAGCCAAAGGAAATTATGTTGTTGTTTAGATCCTTGAGTTCTCAAACATTCATTAATTGGAAAAATGTTTAGTGTGTTCTACATGCCAGAGATTAGAAATGCGTAGAAACCTTAAAAATTTAGAACGCTGACTTTATAACATGGATTGAAAAATGTACTTCTTGTGTCCTCTCATGTATGATTTACCTCTGATGGGGTAAGTCTGTAGAAAGTTAGAATGGATCACCCTAGAGTTGGATAGCTGGATACCTTCCTATTTAAGGCAGCCTTTGGCAGTGTCTTTTGGGGTACTATTTAAGCAGTTGATTTCTATTCACTCTGGGATCTAGCTGTCTTTCCTGAGTCTGACTCAGTGGGCCAATCTTAATGTACTAATTTATAAAATTAGAATAGCATCACCTACTTTTGAAGAGTCACTGTAGATATTAGAAATTGTTAGGTATGATAAATAGAAATATTAACAGGATCCCAAATGTCCTTTGTCTTAGGTTGAGCTCTCTAGAAGCAAAGCCAGAGACCAATTTAGGCCAAGTGACTTATTGAGAGAGTGCTCCTCAGGAAAAACCTGTAACCAAGAAAGGGAGGCAAAACAAGTATGAGCAAATTGCTCATCAAGGATGTAGTCACAGGTAAAGTCTCCTGATCTGACCAAGGGTGGACCCTGAAGCCTAAATAGTACAGTAGAATTACCGTCATTTGAAGCAGACCAATCTTCTGTATTTCATGCAGTCAGCCATTGGCTGATGGGGAACGGTGGGGACAGGTGACAGTTGTGTTGGTGGTCGGGTAACCTCCCAGGCGTACGTAAGTAAGGTGACTTCTCTCAGCCAAGGACCATTCTCATGTACTTCTAACTTCTCAAATGGAAACTCCTTACGACTGTGTCCTTGAGGACCCCATTCTATCCTTAGTACTTGCTCCTCTGGTGTCCAGTTAGAAGGTATCTTTGTGCCTCCCTTAGAGTATTGAGTGTGTGAAACAGAAGCAGTGTGCTTCAAGATATTCTAGCCCAGTGCGAGGCAGATAGGGGATCGATAGATGCCAGCTCTTCTTTTGTAATATTTTGTCCCTAGAACTGTCTCTCATTGTAGATCATCACTGCTAAAGGATCCTCCTTCCAAGTCATTCCAGAGCTTTAAAAAAAAAAGACTAGTCAAAGCAACTGGCACATGGTACATGTTAAATAAGTGGTGGGTACATTCCTTCCTTCCCGTTAATTAGCTTTGTCTCAGGATCATTTATGTGTTTTGAACTTTCTTATGGTGTAGAAGAACTTGTTTAGTCAGTTATCATGGACATCATCAATAATAATCACCATAAATACTAAGATCCAAATAAATTTGGAGTCCTAATCATTTTGGGGGGAGGGGGAACATATTTACAGAAAATAGCCAAATTTTCTTTTTAAAAACCTTTAATCTATTTTCTCTGATCCTTTTAAAACCCGTAGAGTAGACCCTGTCACCCAATTAGTACTTAAACACCTGTAAAAAAACATTCTTTACTTTTTTTTTTTAAATGTTATTTTTGATGGAGATCGAGACAGAGCATGAGCATGGGAGGGGCAGAGAGAGAGGGAGACACAGAATCTGAAGCAGGCCCTAGCTGTCAGCACAGGGCTCAAACCCATAAACCACCAGATCATGACCTGAGCTGAAGTTGGACGCTTAACCAACTGAGCCACTCAGGCATCCCCCAAATTTTCTTTACTTTTTAAAAACAGTCTTAAGGGTAAGGACTTTCTACAGTATCCCTTGACCATCCCATGCCTTCTGGCCCAGTCCTTGGTTAACTGTCAGAAGCAAGGAAAGTGCTTAATACTTGTTATCTTGATCAAGTAGATCAGTGGGCAAATTAAGACCTCCATAAATCAACTGAAAATAATCCCTTAAAAAGAAACCACATGAAAAATGTCTTTCAAAAATTTGTGCCGGAAATTTAGCAATAACTAGTAATATTTTAAATGCTCACATTTTTTTTGCCTAGTAACTATGCTTCTTCTAAGAATATATCCTTAAAAAATTGGAACCAACCCTTGTGTCCATTAAAAGAATTGTTACATTCAAAGGCCATTAAACAAGAATGAGATATATACTGATGAAAAAAGTCCAAGATGCAAATGTAAAAAATTGCATATGTATACTGTTTGCACACATATACGTATATATGATATATATATAGAATTTTTTTGTATTTAGTATTTAGTTGTGAGGTAGAGATTAAACAATTAAACTTTGCTTTCTTTTAGATGAATCAGCAATCCTAAAACTATTAAACAGATTGAATTTTCCTCACAAAAGTGAAAATGTTAATTTTGCCCTATATCAAGTTACCATAGATAACTGGATCGTTTTCTGGATGCTACTAATTCGTCTCTTCCTTCCATGGTATCACAGTAATTTGATCACAGTACCTTTGTAGACAGTCTTAATAGCTATATAGCAAGTACCTCACCCTACTTGGCTCAGTTTTCTTCTTTATAAAAATTTACAGGCAATCTCTTACATTTATTTTTATATTAACTTACAACTTTTATCTGGTTTTTAAAAAACCAAAAATATTTTAGTGTGATCTAAGTCTCATTAAAATGAATTTGAGCATAACTGATAACTTTATAAAAATGTCTTTCTGTTCACTGTCCCTCAGTATAATTTTATAGGTTTCCTATCCTTCTTCCCTATTGGGGGTGGGGGAGGGGATAGGATGTTTCTCCTTTTATTTTCTAGCTGGTTAATGCTACTATATAGAAAAGTCTTGATTTTCATTTATTTTATATCAAGCCACTTAAACTTTGTATTCTGATTTCTGTCTTTCCTTTTGTGTGTGTGTGTGTGTGTGTGTGTGTGTGTGTGTGTGTGTGTGTGTGTTGATTCTTCTTCAGCTTTGTTGGAAAATTTTTGTGGTTTCTTTTCTTTTTAACCCTTCAACCCTGAGTTAGATGCAGAAAGGATATAGTAAATGAAAACCCTTCCTACAGTCAAGTTCAAATTAGTTTCACTCTTTTTCTTTATTAATCACCATTCCTAAAGCACCTTTCCAACCTCCGAGGTAGGAAAGGAAGGCAACATATAAGCTCTTGTGTGATCAGGTCCTCCTGCTCTCACTGCCTAGGACAGCATGACCACCAAACTCCTGAACTGGAAATTCCTATGGTCAGTGGAAGAAAAATATAGCAGCTGATGCATGAGGACCCACTGTCTGGCAAGTTCCCTGTGTATACAGGTGGATAGAAGCCAAGGAAGGTAGGTTTATTTCAATTTTATAGGATGGATTTACATGGTCCAATTAAGTACCTGGGGGGCCAGCCTCAACTATCCCCATATTCCTGACTCCTAGGTTATAATCAGGGTTATAGTGGCCTGGTCCTGATGGTTCTATATTCTACAAAACAGCTTTATAAGACCGTAGTCTCTAAATAGGTTTTACAAAAAGACAAATGTAAATTTATTCAGTGTAGCTGGTTCAACAATTTTGTGAACGAATTTTAAAAGAAGGACCTTGATTTCTCATGTTTTATGCAAGGTGGGACAAGGGGAAACTCCTCATTAATGGTTTTTAGCTCAAGGAACTAGCATGTGGAGTTTTTTGTGACCCTTCATGACCGTTCTCTTGCCCTAACCCCTTCTGTTGCTCTGTCCCATCAGCACATTGTATTTCCCATCTAGGTAAAATTATCTATCCACATTGTGGATTTCCCCGAGCTGTTAAGAATCGCCCTCAGAGCACACCCCCACCACTGCCATGAGCACCACTGACAAACTGTAGAAGTGATTTTATAAGTATTTAAAACTATATTGAAACAAACTCAAATGCTTCCATCGACTTTTTTTTTTTTTTTTTTTTTTTTTTTTTTAAAGAGCAATAGATGGTAAAATTTTCTGAAGCCCTCACACACATGAGCACTTCTAGGCAAAGCTCCTAATGATTCAGTCACCCTGTTCACAGCCTAGAATTCTGCAGCACAGATCTCTGCTGGATATATATATATTTCAGTTATTTGTTCTTTTCTCAAAAAACCTGTTTTGACCCAAAATGTCTATATAGCAACAACCATTTTGTTAAGCATTTTGAGCTGATAGATCACTGAAAATATTTTTCTTAATTATTCTAGATATGTGTCACTTCTATTTTTTAATTACAAAAGTTATACATCCTCATGAGACATTAAAAAAAAAAAAAACCAAGAAGAGAAAAGTAATGGCAGCTCCATTTTCCAAACACCAAGATTATCCACAGTACCATTCTATATCTGTGTTGAATATTATTACAAAAATCCTATTCATATCAGCAAGACATCTGTTTTATTGTGTTTCTGTTACTAACAATAGAAGTTGTAGATGGTTATTGATTAGTTACAATTAGTAAATACAGTTTTTTTTTAACTTCCCCTTCATATTTAGTTAATTTTGCATTTATTTGTATTTCCCCCTTTTATTCTGTGGAGTTTTGGTCAAGTTAATACAGGCTCATAATATAGTAAGCTATTGTTTTTAATATTTTCAGCAGTCATTTTCACAATTTGATACTAGTCTCATTTTTTTCAGTTTATATATTGAAGTTTTATATTTTCATATAGTGTAAGCTTTCATTTTTTTTCCTTCTCTTTCATCATTTCTAAGCTTAGTAAATCCTTTTGCCTCTCCACGTCTGATAAATACTCATTTTACTTTTTTTCGACTAATTTGTTTTTTTCATGTTTACTTCTTAATTCATCTAAAATTTATTTTGGTGTGTGACGTGAAATGAAGTTCTAAATAGATTCCCCCCCCCCCCAAATTGCTAACTGATCAGATGACACTTACTGGCTAAAGCTTCACTTTCTCATTGATTAGTGGTGTCTCCTTTATTGAATACTAGAGTGCTACATATAATAGGTTCTAGTTCTAAGCTGTACATTTCTTTAACCTAGTAATGCATATATATTTCAGATGCTGTAGAACGTAGGATAATAGGTTCTGAAAGGATTAGTCCAATCTTAGTTTTTGTACTAGTTTTTTATTATCTAATGTCTATTACTCTCCTGATTTATTTTAGCATAACTTAGTTTGTGTATGTGTTTTATTGAAAATTTGAGAGGAATTATTTAGAATATATAAACTTATTTTGAAAGAACTGGTATCTTCATAGGAAGAAAACCTTCTTTAATCTCTCAGGCTCAACAGAGAGCCATAATATATGCTAGCACTTTATCAGAGTACAATGAAGGGTTGAGAAATGGAAAATGCAAGCAGGTTGATTAATATGGTGAGTAACTGGTTAGCACAACCACCTGGACACTTTGCTCAGGCTCCGTAGCAAGATCCTATTTTGTCATTATTATTATCACCATCATAATTCCATAATCAGAAAGTGATCATATTTTTAGTCCAATCATAAGGTCAACAGGTTACAATTATTGGTTAGGTGCTAGACACTGGGGGTACCAAAAGGCAGAAGACTTCTTCAGTGTGGTAGAAGGCTTACTGTGCTTTTCTACCTCTAGGCTCTGTTTCTTCTGTCATTGTTTCTGCTTCTCCGTTTCGTAAAATGCTTCCAATCCATTAGGATCCCAGTCCTACATCACTCTTTGTTGGTCTGCAAAGACCCTGGCAGTGAGTCACTTCCTTCTTTTTAACCCCAAGGACTTGTTTTCATTTCTCTGATCAGCTTGTCTCTTTGAGTTGTAGCTACTCGCATATGCTTTCTGTCCTTCACTAAGTTGAAGTCCTTGAGTGCAGGAACTCACGTTTTCATTGTTTTAAGCTGAGTGCTACATATTGAGGATAGACTTCAGCGAGTGTTTACTGAATGAGCGTATGAATGAAAGAAAAACATTTCTGTTTCACCAACCTTTCTATCGGAAAAATATTGAGATAAAAATTTCTCGGAAAGTCTTGATACATTTCAAACATTCCGAAGCCATTTAATAGAACTTGGTGAAACTCAAATATTAAAAACTGGTTGTGTGCGTGTACATGTGTTTTGTAGGCAGAATTTCCTCCTAAGATTTCAATATGACATATGTGGGTTAGTTGGCTCATCACTTTTGTTTTCCAAATAATTGTTAGCTTTAGAAAATGGCACTATAAAGCACAAAGCAGCCAATAGGTAAACTTTGTGAGCTGGACCGAAATGTCATTGCCAAACTGGACTTTCCCAGGTGGAAGGCCCACGTGCTAAATAGAAACTGCAGCATTTGCCTATGAAAAACATCTGTGTGTCAGAATTGACTTTATGTGTGGATGTGGAGGTAAATACCTCTACAGGGTATTTACTTCCCCCAAAAGAAAATCTTCCCTGTCCACCTGCAAAGAAGCCAGATTCTCTTGCCATTGGATTGTCCTTTTAAGAGTGTTAAAATTAAATCATTAAAATGTAAAGCACTAAATTAAGTATGTATTGGATTATATACATTTTTAAACCACTTGGTACCAATGGCCATCCCACCCTCAAACGTATTCCAGATCCTTTGTTTAAAAAAAAAATTCTATTGTGTATTCCATAGTCACAACCTTGCCCATGAACACAATCCTGATTCCAGTCCCTCCTCGACACGAGCTTGTTATCCACTGGTGCTTCATGTCTTGGACTTGATCTTTGGTTCCATTTACCTGGTCATAGCCTTAGCTCTATTTTCTCAGTCTTTCTGATTCTCTACTTGCTGAAAGGCTTAAATTATCTTGGGCCATTGTAGATAAATAGCATAGCCAATATCTTCAGGTCCTGGGAAATTTGTGCCCAGTAGTGGATGGGGCTTCTTCTGGATTACTCTGGCACAAGTAGGAATTAAACCCTACAAACGTCTCTGATAGCATCAGTCAAAGTAACAATGACTGCAGGTGGGTGGTTCAAGGAAGACCAGTTCTTTGGGAAAATATTAAATACTGTGTATTTCTGGTATTAATCAAGTCAGGACCAAGCACATCACATTAAGGAATGGCATATTATTCTAAGGTCCTCGCATTTGGCATGACATTTTGTTTCTGACCATGAATGATGAGCTCCGTTGTATTTCAGTACACATCCAAGCAGGGTTCCCCGCATTCCCCTGAGAGCCCTCCCCACCAAAATGTATCTTAGCAAAAGACTGTTATTTGTAAGAAGTCTCTGTAGAGCAGTTTATCAGAAATGGCACATTAGGGGGGCACCTGGGTGGCTCAGTCAGTTAAGCAGTCGACTCTTGATTTCGACTCTGGTCATGATGTCACAGTTTGTGAGTTTGTGCCCTGCATTGGGCTCTGTGCTGTCGGCGTAGAGCTTGCTTGGGATTCTCTTTCTCCCTCTCTGCCCCTCCCCTGCTTGTGCGCACGCGCTCTCTCTCTCTCTCTCTCTCTCTCTCTCAAAAACAAATAAATAAAAGACATGGCACACTAGGAAAACAACTTATTGCAATACTGATTATTAATATTGACTTGTTTATACTTTACAAGTGCTTTGATTTACATATTACTAATTAGCCTTCCTGATTCTAACCTTGCTCTACTAAAATATGTTCTCAACAAAATAAACTGTTAAAACATAGTCAAATGATGGTATATCACTCCTCCACTCAAAACTCTGCAATGGCTTCCTAGGTATCTCTTGCTGGTACTGAAAATCCAGGTCCTTACAATGAGGTTGAGAATTCTGATATATACTCTCCACCCGCCCCGCCCCCCCCCAATTCCCCATAAAAGGGTTTAAAATGGTCACCATTAGTATTGTCTGTTTAGTTCAGGGTCATTGGAACCAATCAAGTCAGATGATCTGGAACATGTTCCATCCCTTTACTGTTCAGATTTCTTCCCACTTCCCCAGCTCATTCAGTCCAGCCACACTGGTCTCCTTGCTCTTCTTCCAGCCCTGCACTTTGGGATAAACCCCACCTGGTCTTGGGCTGTGGTCCTTTTTCTATATTGTCACATACAACTTGCTAAAGTTTTGTTAAGACTTTTTTCATCTATGCTCCTGAGGGATATTGATCTTTAGTTTTTGTGACTGTCTTTGTCTGGTTTTGGTGTTAGACCCATGCTAGTCTCAAAAAATGAGTTGGAAAGTATTCCCTCCTCTTTAGTTTTCTAGAAGAGTTTGTTTAGATATTCTATCTTGCTTAAGTGCTTGGTAAAATTCACCAGTGAATTTTCATTTTGGAAAGTATTTTCATTCAACTACTTTAATAGATTGCAGTTAAAAATAGATTTAACTTCTTAATAGATATAGGACTATTCAAAATCTAACCCTTCCTGATTGAGCTGTGGTAGCTCATGCTATTCGATAAAGTTGTGCGTTTTTTTAAGGTGGTTGAGTTTATTGGCATAAAGTTGTTCATAATATTTATTTTTCTTTTAATATTAGTAGAATTTGTACTGTCACTTCTCTAATTCCTGATGTTGGTAGTTTGTCTTTATTCTTTTTACACCTATTCCCCAGTTTCTGTGTTCCTAGGAGGAACCTCCATCAGTGTTACAGTCCTGACTTCTCACTGGTCTCTTAGTATGTCTTTCTAGGAGGGGGATTGACATAAATGATTGAGTTTGGGAGAAAGAACCAAGTTTCATTAATTTTCTTGTATCTTTTTTGGGATGTCTGCCTTCAGAGAATATAAATTTTCTAATCTTCCTGCTGTGAGTTTAAGACTCCGTTTGCGTTAGAAGATGCCTGTGGTTATCCAAATGTTTCTATGATTGAATAAGAGAGTCAGCAAGATATTAGCAAGTCTAGTTACCCTCTGACTCAAGGGGGAAAATTGTTCCACAGAGTTCCAGGCAGAAGGACAAGGGCCAACACATGCAATGGTTGTGACCTAGAATTGAGCTTTGCCTGCTTTATATTCTGCAATATAAATATTTCAAAGTCCAGTAATAGAGGTGACATTTTGATCTCTTTGACTCTGTATCTACCCTGAAATTGATTGTGAACTTGAGGGTTTACTAGGTAATCTTATCTATTTAATAGATAGGATACCAAGAGAGAAAATTATAGGGTCAAACAGAAAGTTGGGGCTTGCCAATAGTAAGATGGTGGGGGAGGAATCATTAAAGGAGATGGCAAAATTAAGGCTAGAAGAAACCTGGAGAGTGTAATGGTTGGAAACTAAGTGAAGAAAATATTCTAACAAGGAATGGACAGTCATCTGTTTCAAAGCTGCTGGTAGGTTGACCTAAATGAGAGTTTATGAAATTGAAATTGGTGGTATGACCATCTCCTCTCTTTCTGGTTAATTTTGTGAAAAGAGAAAAGCCATAACTCCAGCTGGCTTTAGTGGAGGCAGGACGTCAGCACAACCTCCCACACTCAATCACTTAAACATCTCCCTCATGAAGGTTCTGCAGACCAAAGAGTGAGCAGTGTTTTGAGATACAGGACTTTTGTGCTAAAATAGGAAAAGTTTAGGGCAAACTGGAATGAGTTAGTTACCCTTCCTACCCTCTTCAAGTAACACTTCTACAAACACACACTTACACACAGGCACTAACAATGACACATAATCATAATCATACCACTATGACTTATTATCTTGTACCTCTCAAGGTAAGCTACCTGGCTGACCATGTATATTCATCTTAGTAGTGATGTAGACATGGATTGGGGGAAAAGAAAAAGGAAAAAGGAGAATGACTGACCCATTCGATCACAGGTAAAGAGACTAACATAACAAGCCTACTTGAAATTGTAGAAGATAAAGACAGTGATCTCCTGATATAAGGCAATGGTAGTGAGATGGATGAGAGAGCACAATTCCATAGAATGTGGCTTCTCACATGTGCAGGAGTTTTCGTTGGGCATGCAAGTAAATGGTAATCACTTACCAAGTAGGGAAAATGAGATTTGTGAGAGAAGAACAGTGGTTTTTGTTTTAAACATGTCAGGTTTGGAGTGCCTGGGGTCACTAGCGAGTGTAGTATAGTACAGTGTAGTTTTTAAGGGCATGGACTTGAGCCTTCCTGCCTGGATTCAAATCCTAGCTCCTCACTCATGATTAGCTCTGTGACTTTAAGTAGACTTAATCAACTGAACCTCAGCGTTCTCATATATAAAATGAGCAGAATAATGGTGATTCTTCCTGATAAAGTGATGATGAGGAACAGTTTCTGACACAATGTAAGTGATGGTTACTCTTCATGGACTAGAGGAGCTGGATCTGTGGGAACAGGGCTAATTAGAAAACACTGAGCTGGAAATGCACTAATATTGACACCGAGAAATGAAATGCCCAAAAGAACATATGAACAGAAAAAGTGGGAGATTGAAAAGTGTGTGTGTGTGTGTGTGTGTGTGTGTGTGTGTGTGCAGGAGGAGGAGGTGTAATAGCGGAAGGGCAGTTAGATAACCTAAAACTTTGGTGATTGTTAAAAAGATAGTATGTTGTATCGTGGTACTAGAAGGGGTATTGTTTCTTGTCTCTATTTTTCAAAACAAACCTTGCCAAAACTTACTTTAAAAACTATGTTTTCTGCTCATAAATTGCTGTGTGTTAGCAGTTTGGGCAGGGATCAGCTGAGCGATTCTTTTGCTGGTCTTCCTGGGTGTCACCAATTTGGCTGTAGTCGTATGGTAGCACAACCAAGGGTGGAGAACCTGCCTCACAGATGTTGAGGTTGGGTCTCCCTGTTGGCTGGGAGTCTTCATGGAGGCTGGCCCAGGCTTATGTGGTAGTCTCAGGGCAGCAAGAGCCTGAGCGCAAAGGCTGAAAGGCCTTTTAAAGCCAAGACTCTGAAGTCATTTGGTGCCCCTTCTGCTTAATTAAGTCACAGGGCCAGCTTATATTCTAGGGGAGGGGAAATAGACTCTGTCTTAATGGGAGTAATGACAAAATTCATTGCAAAGAGGTATATACACAAGAATTGAAAGAATTGTTGTATCCATCTTTGTAAACTGTCAAACAATGGGCTGATATATTTCTCATGTCATTATTGAAGGCCTACCAAATGGGACCTCAGATGCATAATAAACTCCCTATCCCAAATTTTTCCCAGAATATGCTTTGTGCATCATACACAAGGTAAGTGATGAGTATGGTAAGAGTAAGAATGCATAAAGGTGAAGTTTATTCCAGAGTTTGCACTCTGATGTGATATTGCCTATTGTGAAACTCTCCCTTTGTGAGAATATGGGTAGCTGGCCAAGTGGACAGCAAGTGATTGTGGGGATGGAACTAAAGAGAGCGTTCTGAGACCTGAGAGCTGGAGAGAAGAAGCCAATGGATCTTCAATATTGGGGAAATCGAAGTGGAAACAGTAGACTCCGTAGAAACAAAGTCTCAAAGAACCAGGACAGAATGGAGACTGTACCTATAGCACTCACGGCTCAGCTCTACTTTCCAGTGGGGTTTGCTGTGTGGGCTAACAGGACCCAAAGGCAGGTAAGAACTTACTGTAGTGGTTGACAGGGGGACTTGGTACCAAAGAACAGTGCCAGACTGATGATGCTCTGTTCTCTGCTCTGAAACCTCCTGGGCTATTGAAATCTTTCCTCCTCCCTTTTCTCACAGGCCAACCACAGCTCTTAACCAGAAAGTGAGAGAAGAGGTTACTGTTTCAGTAAGGAATAGAGCTGTTTTCTGTTGGGGATGTTTCTTCTGCTTGCCACCACTGTATCTACTTTACTCACATTTACCTTCAGATCCCAGTAAGTGGCAGCAAATTAAGATAGAGGCAGAGGTCCAGGACGCCATGTTTCCTTTGGTATTGATGCCAAAGATGACCCTGTACTATGACGGGCCACAAAATCTTGCAGAGACCATAGGAAGATTGTTGCCCACATTTTTAAGAAGCCAAACCTTACCCCATCCCCAATTTTATCTGTAGTTCCTAGCTAGGCCCTCAAATTTTCATTTTTTTTTTCTTTCTGTTTTTCTTTTGGAATTTGAATTCAAGAAAAATATATTGAATGGTTCTTTGGAGCACAGTTCTTGTGACAGACTGCCTGAGATCTTACATTTACTGGTTATGTGAGTGTGGTAAAGATAATTAGCCTTCCCATGCCTCAGTTTTTTCAAGTGTAAGCTGGGGGCAGTGATGGTATCTACCTCCTATCCTTGTGTGACTAAGTGAGTTAATACATGCACAACTCTTGCAACAACACTGCGCGCATGGTTAGCATTCAAAAAGTCTCCGCTATTATTTTACTAGTCTTTTGTTGTTTTTTGATTTTTCCGTGCCATGTAAGGCATGATGATAAAATTACAGGAATAGTCCCAAATACTCCCATTTTTAAAACGTTTGCAATTAAATTGAGGAAATAAAGTATGCGTACATAAAATATTTAAAGAAGTGTTAAAAGGCCATGTTTGAGAAAAATACAGACAAATTGCCCACACAAGTACATCTGGGGAAAGATATTTAATAGGGGACATACCACTTAAAGGAGGCTCTTGAGAGGAACCCTGAAGAAATGGTATTTAGTTTGGGATGATGTGGGGGAATCACTGGTCAGTGTGGACAACCACATTAAATCACCCAGCTCCCACACCCTTAACATCGAGTGTGTCTGGTGGGGAAGTCGCGTGCTGTTTTCTACTACTCTTGCTTGATTCTTCTGAAACATTCTTCCACTCCACTTTCTTGGGTGTGTGGGTCAAAAGTTCAGGAACTTGTCACTTTGACATAATAGCAGTTTCCTCATATAGAGTTGCAGTTTTTGTCGTGATTTCAAAAGCTGAGTTTTCCACAGCACTATCTGCTTCTCTTCAAGGGCATATGAAAGCTGATTCAAAGAAAACAACGTTGGCCGTTCTTGGTGACAAGTAAGGCACTTCTTGAGCTTTGAACATTTTGTTTACTTCTTTGCTTAGTTCACACGCTTTGTCCAGATTCCATTCTCTGGTGGAAATATGTGCGTAATTCTACAATTACATTTCTTCTTATGTCTGAAATTTCGTGTGGCAGTTTGCTAACAGCAATGACCATGTTTTAGTTGAGTCCTCCTTAGTGGTTGTAATGCCGTATTTCCACTTTTAGTCCAGTGACATAACTTTTGGCCCTTCTCTCTTAAGCTTTTAAGATATTGGTGTATCTTGCTGTATATCTTAATATATCGGCAAAAAAGAAAATCAAGTGTTCTTTTGTACTCTCTACCTCAGAATCAGTCTCCCTGGTATCTGTACTCTTCACTTTAATTCACACACAACACTACACAATTTGTCTCACTAAAGCACGGTTCTGATGATATCCTTTCCTTTGAAAAACCCTCGATGGCTCCGTTGGCACAGTCAAGCCCACATTCTGTCATGTGACATTCAAGGCCTGCCAGAGCCTCTTCCCAAGCAAGTTTCCCAGGCCTCCTTCACTCTTGCTGTTGTTCAATGCTCGCTCACCCTCGCTAACACTGTAGGGAGTTCTCACACCTCAGTGCAGTTGATCATGAAAATTCCTTTCACGACATTGGCCTTCTCTCCTTTCTTCCTGGAAATGTCCTGACCATGCTTCAAGGACTTTTCTAACTGGCCCTTCCTACCCTAAATAATTGGTCTCCATCTGGGCTCTCCAAGCTTTCGACTCCTACCTCTGGCTAGTTGTTACCCATTGGTGGGCTTCTGTCAGTAAAAGCCAAAGTTTATTTAGAAGCGTTGAGACAGTGGGCTTCAGGGACTGACTGCCTTCTAAATCAATGAGAGTTTGGGGAAAGTACATTTTAAAGCCTCCCATTTGCCCATTCCACTCATTACATTTGCTGTTCATAGGCCCTGTAGATTCTGACTTTGATTCAAATTTATCTAGAATTCTGATCATATGTTAGGAGCATACAAGTTGAAAATCAAAGGCACATGACCTGGTATGGGTGCCCCTCTGGGGTCTAGGGTTCTATTTACATTATCTCCTTTAGGCCTCACTGCAGTTGGCCTCATTAGTCTCACTTTACAGACAAGGAAACTCAGATTCCGAAAGTCTGATGATGTGCTCCTGAGGCATCTGGGGGCAGGGAAATGCAGTGGATACAGGCATAGGTGCCTGGAGACTACACGGATTTAGAGCTATACTGCTTGGGTTTGAATCCTGGCTCTGCTGTTAACTAGCTTGTACCACTTACTAAACCTTTCTGTGACTTGGTTTTCTTCACTGTAAAACATGATAGTAGCGTTGGGGCGCCTGGGTGGCTCAGTCAGTTGGGAGGCTGACTTCAGCTCAGGTCATGATCGCATGGTCCGTGTGTCAGAGCCGCATGGCAGGCTCTGTGTTGACAGCTCTCTCTCTCCAAAAAACAAACACTAAAAAAATTTTAAAAACCTGACAGTGTCTTCCTCGTGGGTTTTATCTTTCTTAAGATTAAAGTAAGTCACTACGTATAAATCCCATTAAACAGAGCATGGTGTGGTAAACATATGTAAGTGTTAGCTACTTTATTAACAACTCTAATGAGCACAGAACTAAAAAGTGAATGAGTCAGGATTTGGACACAGGTCTGTTTGGCACCAAAAACTGTCTGCTTATACCGTCAAACTGCCTCCTGCTCTGCCCATTTGCCTTGAGATGAAAGGGTAGAGTGAATTTTTTTGCTACCTTTTCCCTCAGGAATTCAAACCATTTATCACATTTTAAAGTGTATGACTAGTACTCCTCTGCATAATTTCTGGAGATTGAAGTCTCCAGCAACCTTAGCATGAGAGAGACCAAATTTCGAAATTATTTTCGTTTAAAAGGCACAGCCAGTATGGCACACATACTTCCTGGGGTTTGAAAACTCCAGAAGCATTAGCATGAAAGAGACCAAGTTGTACTTCCATACAAGAACAGGGTAAAAAAAAAAATAAAACAAAAAACAAAACACCAGTCCTCCTACAAAGCTCGTTCCAGGGCGGCTCCCTCCAATATTAATATTGGTATTTGCCTCCTAGTGTTTGGACTGTCTACACCAGACCACACGGTAAGAAAGCATTCAAAGCAGCTCGAGCGTGCTTGTTCTGGCACATATATTTATTAGCAGTTCTCTCTACCTTCTTTCCCCCATTAAGGGGTGAAGGAAAGTTTTGTAAAGTTGTAGGAGTATGTCTTCCTCCTCACCCTTCTACCCCCTTCTTCTGTTCCACAGAAAGGCATGGGCCCCACATTGCTCAGGAAGAACAAAGCGGAGGTGAGAGGCAGATAAGAAAGGTGTTATGTTTGGCATGACTGGTTTAGGCTTAAGGTTGGGCCTAAATAGCCATTTAGGGTGAATGTTTTATATCCCTTGGGTATAACTTGCTGTGTCTGCATCCATATGATACCATATAATTAAAGAGACTTAGTTTGTGAGATGCATTCTTTCAGGGTGTCTCGCTTTTAATTTAGCGAAATTCATTTAAATCTGACAAATTCATTTTGGGCCTTGAGCCATGACATTAGACTAATTTCTGTGGATATAAATCTATATAAGATAAGACCAGCTACTTCCAGGAGTTGTAAGTCTTATTCAGAAGGCAAGCAAATACGTTTAACTGTAATATGACGTGTTAAGTTTTATGATCAGGCAAGTAGGAGAAATGGCCCAGATGACTGGCTGGGGTTGGTAGTGGTAGGGGGAGTAGTCAAGACAAGCTATCCACGAAGAGAATATAGGAAACTATCACATGGAAAAAAGAATCCATCAACTAAAGAGCAGGGCAAGACCTTAGACATTTGAAAGCACCTGGTTTATTCAACTGATCCCAAAATGGTAGTTTGAAATTGTTCCAAATGTTTTAGAAGACACTCACCTTATGGCACCTATGAGGCAGGTTCTGTTCTTATTTTTACTTTAGAGGTGAAGAAACCAACTTGCCCAGTAATCTAGCCAGTAAGTGACAAAACTTAGACAAGGCAAACTACCCCAAAGAAAGATACAATTGTTACCATTAAATTTGACTATTCTCTATACCACCTCTCTAGGCTGCCCCTTCTCAACAAGGGCTAGCCATCAGAATCACCGGGGAGATTTCTAGAAATGTACAGATCATGGCATTTCCCGTAGGGAGTGATCTCCTGCCTCTTCTTGGTAAATGGCTCTACTATCCCACCAGCTGCTCAAACCTGAGCTTCAGAATGGTTCGTGGCACCTCTTTCTCTTCTTATTTTTCGTATTCAATTCGTCTCCAGATTTTCTCAATTTTCCACCAAAAATTTATCTTAAATTCTTCCATTTGTGTGTTCACCTCTAATTTTAGCCCCCAAATCCAAGCCATCCAAACCAACTGTTCTCTCAACTTCTCTTCTGTCCCTCATCTAATCCATCCACATCACAGCCACAGCGATTACATCATCCTCTGACTCAGTCTTCAATGGCCTCAAGTTGCCCTAGGACTTCAGTCCAAACCTTTATCATGGCTTACAGGGCTCTGCATGGCTGAGCCCATGCCTATTCTCCCAGTTTATTTCCTATTGCCCTTCCTTTTGTCCAGCCACGTGGATGTTCTTTTACTTCCTCCAGTGTGACCAGCTCTTTTCTACCTAAAGGGTCTTCCCACATCCTCCTGTTCCTTCTGTGACCATGATCATTTTCATACCTGGCTCCTTCTCAGGTTTCGGACCTTCCCTGACCCTCTTTGACAAAGAGTTATCTCTTCCGTCATTTTCTTTTAGGACAGGCTGTTCTTTTATAGTACCATTTGTTACTATTCATAAATATGATTACTTATTGAAATCTATGTTCCCAGCACAAGCTTGAAAGCTCCATGTGGGTAGGTATTGCACCCACTGTATTCATTCATTGTGTACCTTCTACCTGGCCCAGTGTATGGCCCAGGACAGATGCAGGATACAATCTTAATAAAGAAGTGATGAATAAAATAGATTCAAACTTACATGAGATTGGAAAAGAGGTCACTACATTTAGCAAGGAGGCCTCTGATGATATTTGCCTGGCTTGTCTCAGTTAAGTGATGGAAAGAAATCAAAACTAATGAATCCTGAAGTTGAATGAGGAAGCAAAAAGGAAATCAAGTTAATGTTATATGGATGAAATAATAATTACTATGTTCCAAACCTTGAACTTGGCACTTAGCATTTGTTAGTTAATCACTGCAGTAAACTTGTGAGTTTCTATTATCTACACATTTTGGATAAGAGTAAAAAAATCTTGGAAAGGTTAATAATATATGCCCAAGGTCATTTACCTAGAATATAGCAAAACCAGGACCAGGCCTGACTTCAGAGTCCATGCTCCTAGCCAATAAACCAATGGCTCTTGAGTGTGCAGAAGAATCATGGCAGTGAGTGGATTATTAAAACCACTACCACCAAGAGATTAAAATTCTGCTACTATCAAGACAATGAAATAAAGCAGGTCTCAAGAGCCCAGGAACAAGAATTTTAAGTGATTCTAAGGCAGGTTGACCTGGGGATCCTGCTCTGTGGAGCATCACTCCATGCCATGCTTCACAAGACAGTAGATCTTAGGTCACTCACTCACACCTTCTTTAAAAAAATTTTTTTTTTACATTTATTTATTTTTGATAGAGACAGGGCATAAGTGGGGGAGGGGCAGAGAGAATGAGACACAGGATCTGAAGCAGGCTCCAGGCTTTGAGCTGTCAGCACAGAGCCCAGCGTGGGGCTTGAACTCACAAACCATGAGATCATGACCTGAGCTGAAGTCAGACGCTTAACCGACTGAGCCACCCAGGCGTCCTACTCATTCACAGCTTCTGATCTAAGCTTAGGAGTCTCTAAAACTTAATTTCATTAATATATTGATAAAAAAATTTTTTCTCACAAGCTTTGGTGATAAATGAGATCCCTTGTGAGGTGCTAACATATAGTCAGTTGGTGTACAATAAATGTTGGCTCTCTCTCTCCTCAACTTTTCTTTCAGAAACTTTAGGTTAGAAAGGTTAGGAATAGGAGAAATAGGCAGTAATTTGAAGTTGTGCTAATTTCTGGGAAAATTTTACTTTATTTTTTCTCCCCTGTTCCCTCCATTTTATGGGTAGAGAAAGAGTTGCACAGCAGTTGAATAATTGGGGCCAAGGTCACAGCAGGTAAATGGCAGCCCCCTTAACCTCTGTGCTCTGCTGGTCAAGAGATTAGATTTGGAGAGCGGTCCATAGTAAATGCTTGTTTAATTGAATTTCGAGTTTAGCTATTTTTTCTATTGCTTTTCTCTTAGAACATAATCTTCCCTTTCTCCTTTTATTTGTTGACTTTTGTCTTTGACTCCTTTTAAATGTATATCCTTGTGTTTTTAGTATAGACATCAAATTATTTTTAGGAGAACACATAGTATTGAAATCAAGTAAATATAGTCAGTGTGTCAGGTAATAGGTGGACCATGAGCACAGTTAAGGAGAATTGTGCTGTGGGTGCTTAGAAATTGTTAATAGAAGCTCTAATAACTCTAGAGGCTTCAAGGTAGCATGTGTAAGAAGAAGGTGAATGAAGCCTTTGCCCAGAAGGGTGGGATGACTTCCTCCTGGATCCTTGTCTCATGCTGGGCAAGATCAGTAAGGACCCTGGGACTTTGTCTTGGGCCTTTCCCTTCCAAACGTAACACTGATTCTAAGCTTCTGGTGGCTTTTCTTCAGTTTTTCTCTGGCTGTGCCTCTATCATGCAGAAGCATGTGACCCCAAATCCCCCTTTCCGTAGCCTTGATTTTAGAGCATGAACACATAAGCCAGACCGAGTTGAAGCCTCTGCCTGCGTGTCAGCTCAAAGCTTTATGTCTGTCTGGCTTGCCTTAGATAAGACCTCAGGAAGAATCCAGTATTTTATTTTTTCATTTGATGTTTTGATCCCTCAGTTCTTACATTGGTGCTTTTGCTTTTAAGATTCACTTTGTTTGTGCTGACATGTTTTATGTTTGGTCTCAGTGCCTGGGTTTTCAACTGCTCTTTATCTCAAAATCTTTGTATGGCACATTAAAAATATATATGCTCCTCTTCTTCTTTTAACCAGGAATAACAATTAATCTGACTACCTGGAAATGGACTCCATTCTATTTTCCAAATTTATAGTAGTGTAGTGTGTTAGGGTTCTCCAGAGAAACAGAACCAGCAGTATGTATAGATACAGAAATTAGACATAGATTCATTTTAAGAAATTGGATCATGTGATTGTGGAGGCTTTAGGAATTAAAAATCTTGAGAGGAAAGGTTGTCAAGCTGGAGGCTCAGGAAAAGGCTGCAGTTCAAGTGTAAAGGCAGCTTTCTGGCAAACCAGGAAAAGCCAGTGCTGTGGATGAAGTCCAAAGGGCAGTCTACTGGCAGAATTCCTTCTTGCCCAGGTGAAGTCAGCCTTTTGTTCTATCCAGGTCTTCACCTGATTAGACAAGGCCCACCTACATCGTGGAAGGCAATTTGTTTTACTTAGAGTCTACTGATTTATTTTTTTAATGTTTATTTTTGAGATAGGGAGAGAGAGAGAGAGAGAGAGAGAGCAGGGAGGCAGAGAGAGAGGGAGAGACAGAATCTGAAGCAGGCTCTAGGCTCTGAGCTGTCCACACAGAGCCCAATGCAGGGCTTGAACTCATGAACTGTGAAGTCCCAAGTTGGACACTTAACCAACTGAGCCACCCAGGCACCCCAGAGTTTACTCATTTAAATGTAAATCTCTTCCACACATTCTTACAAAAACTTCCAGAGTAATGTTTGACTAAATATTTGGATGCTGTGGCCAGTCAAGTTAACACATAAAGTTAATTGTCCACGCTTACTGTTTTTCAAACTGGATTCAACAGAACATTATTGTAGATGTTAATAGACTGGCATGAAAAATAAAGGGAAGGAGTTCGATGGTTAAAATTCTATGTGACGTGTCACCTACTCTGTCTCCCTCTTGGAGTATCATATTGTGAATTCATCTTTTAAAGACTTTGAGAATTCCTGAGGTCAAGAAAATTGCTTACTTTATGTAACTGCTGCCCAATGAAGGCAGGGCACCCCTAACTCCGTGGTGCTTTGCTTGACAGCTGCCTCCTCTACCAACACATTGGGAGGAAGCTCTTTCTCTGGAATTCCAAGCCCTGAACCTTGGTTCTCAAGATCTAAGTTGCAATGAAATGTTTGTCTAAGTGTGAAAGATATTTGCTACCAACTAATCCGATAAAATAGGTCAACCAGCTGTCCACAGGCTTTCAAATGCATCCCAGGCAAAGGCGTAACTTGTCCATGTTGCGATGAGGCTGAGCTTTCCCGAACAGTGCTTGGTGGTTCCAGTTCTACGGTCCTCTTCTCCCTTGAGAGTCCTTTCCATTTTGTTTTCACTTCTCTGCGCCACACCATTTAACCTCCCTCTTTTGCCACATCGTGTTTCTTCTTAATACCTCAGGGAACCCAACGGAGTTATGCCACAGAAAGAGCAAAGCTTTCATTGTTTTCTTTATACATGCTTTCCTCCTCCTTTACTTGATGGCAAAGTCTTTCTCACCCTGTGCTATGTGCCATTAGTTGTCCTTCCCTAATTAAACTACCCACAGGCTGGAATTACATTGTGTACATGAAGTGATAACAGTAGGTATTTTTAGTAGTGTATAAACATATGCTTGTTGAGTTTTATTGAATTAGTAAAAGTTAAACCAACTTGGGGAATCCAGACTTTCCACCTCCTCTAACCACTGGCCCAGGTTAGGTCCGTGGCTTTGACATGACTTCCTTTGAAATGCTTTCTGGAGGAAGCTAGTTGTACGTGTTCTTCTCATTCCTTCCCTTCCCTTTATTTTCGGGAGAAGTAGAGGCAGCATTTCCTTGAGTTTAGCATCGCCTCTTGCACCCCCCAATAGTAACTTCCCTGTTGAGACGGACCCATCCACATACACGCCTTTCCTCTACTTGTCCCATGGCTGTCATGTATCAAACTCTAGGTGACTCCTCTGAATGCAGAGAGTCTTCCATCCCATGTCTGTCTGTTGACCTGGATGCCTCATTAATCGTGAGGATGAGTCACCCAGCCCTGTGGTTCCTGGTGGCTCCCATCTCTATACCATAGCAGCCCATTCCTACGATAAGACACTGCATTGCAAACAACTTGGAACTCTTCCATCTCAGAAATCAAAAACCTCTCTCATTAGAGACTGTTTCTCCGGTATTTATTTTTCTTTTAAAAATGTAGGTACCCTAAATGGCTTAAAACTGCTATCTGTTTCAGAGGATCACTACGGGCCTTTCATTCCCTAATCCTAACCACCTCCAGGATAGGTGAAGAAAGGGCCATAGAAGACTTTTAGTAGAGACATTGGAACCCAAATCCTGTGTGTCCTATGTGGTGGAAACCATCCTTGATAGCAGGCTAGAAAGACCAGGCTCCTGGCTTCCACTGCCTTCTCTTCTGTCTCCAGGCTAGGAAGGCAGTGGTGCAGATGCATGCTGTTTAGAGGACTGAGAGTTGTAAATAATAGAAGGGGTGGGGGGCTAAAATCTCCTGAGGCTTTGAGACGAAGAGATCCTTTGGGGATCTGGTTTGGCCCTGATGTAGGGCTGGTGCTGGCTGGTGCCAGGGTCAACACAGAGCAGGCTTCTCTGATACCAGAGGCTGGGAGTATGGCACTGAATGGAGGAATCAGGAATCTTGTGGCTTGTTAGTTTTTTGGATCAGGCCTTTCAGGAGGAGCAAGAAGCAAAGTATGTTTCCTTCTGGGTCATTCCAGATAGTTCATTAGTGTAGAACAAAAGGCAACAATTCAAGATTGACGCGCTGCCTTAGAATCAAGGGTGTGCTGGGGCACCTGGGTGGCTCAGTTGGTTCAGTGTCCAACTCTGTATTTTGGCTCAGGTCATGATCTCCCGGTTTATGAGGTTGAGCCCTACATTGGACTCTGTGCTGGCAGTACGAAGCCTGCTTTGGGATTCTCTCTCTCCCTCTCTCTCTCTCTCTCTCTCTGCACCTCCCCCCCCTTATACACACACACACACACACACACACACACACTCTCTCTCTCTCTCTCTCTCTCTCTCTCTCTCTCTCAAAATAAAGATTAAAAAATCAAGAGTGTGCTAACTCTGGGAGATTATGGAGCCAACCTAGTATGGTGGTTATGGTGTGGACTCGAGTCAGATAGTCTTGTGTGATGTTGGGCAAACCTCTCCTGGCCTCAGTTTCCTCCCTTGTAAAATGGGAATACAAATAGTAATAGGTTGGGAAGCATTAAGATATATCCAAGTGCCTTGGCCACTGTTGATCTGCATTCTTCTTATTTTCTTATGGTAGTGAAGCATCCAGAACAGGCAAATGATGAGTACTTGCTGAATGAGTCAAGCAATGCTGTTTGGTTGAGAACACTGACACAGACACAGAAAAGTCCTTTTTTTTTTTTTTTTTTTTTTTTTTTAAACAAGCGTTGACATGGAACATCTAACATTTTAAAAAATATCAATTTCTCTCCCACCTTTTATGGTCATGCAAACTGCTTAGGGTCCCAAGTAGAGGTAATTGCCAAGTAGACATGACCATTGTTGCTTCAAAGCCTCATATGTTAGGCACTCCCAGGACAGTCATTGCTGCAAGGGTTGGAAAAGATAAGTCTAGGAAGTCTGGATAAGTCTCCAGCTTTCCCTGGAAGATCAGTAGGAGGCAATGGATTTAGCCCTCTGAGATTAGGGTGCCATGGAGGTAGGGGGCAACGCTAGCAATGCCCACCATTCCAGGAGTATCAGCTAGAGGGCCTCCCACGAGGCAAAACCTCTGTAAACCCATCTGTCCAGTCCCGGCAGGAGGCTGATCCCAACTTTCTCTGTTACTTCAAAAACACTGCATCTTTAGTTAATGTGACTTGAGATACTTGGCATGAAGAGTAAAACCAATTAGAAAGAAATAAAAAGCAAAACAACCTGGAAACCACAATCTAACGAGTGGGGCTCAGGAGGCAAAAAAGAAATGTCAGAGTAGGATGTGCTACATTTCCACACTACGGTACTGACAGCAGAAGGCTGGCTTTTTTTTTTTTTTTTTTCTGATAAAGTGAACACCCCCACATAAAGGAACATCAGACCTTTTCCAAACTCAAAACTCATTGCTTGTTCTAACCTTCCAGAGTAGCTGAAGGAGATCTGTGACCTAAACAGGAACCAGGAAAGCAACAGCTCGCTCTTGCATTGGAATCTGGTGTATAATCTTTGTCTATCATTCAAAACTCCTCTTGCCTTGTAGATTGAGCTAGGGTGTGGCCAACAGGGCAGGGGTGAGTCTTGGCTTGCACAAGGTCAGGCCACCTCTGATCCTCGTACTTCAGCCCCATGGTACTGGTAGGGGAGGGAACAGCCAGTGGGTGTCAGCTTGCTGTGGTCTGACCGTCCTTTTGACACTAGCACTGCTGAGTTCAGTCTGCCTTCCTCTCCACGTGGGTTTGACTGCTCATTAAATAGGAAGGAAATAATAGAGACTATTATTCACAAAGATCAAGGATCCAAAGCTACTGCCAGTATACTGCAGACAATACACATAAACGCTAACATTTAGGACTTGGAGATGAGCTGGAATGTCGTCTCAAGATCCATCCCATGATGCCTCTTTAAATCTACCCCTTGAAATATGCGATCTATGAGGATGCAGCCCCCTCTGCATTTGAAGGTTATTTGGGAGGAGTTACAGGGTATATATGGCAGTGAGAAATGGCAATGTTAGTTTCTGAGAGAGACCACAAGAGAAAAACTGCATTTATAGTGGTGGTTAGACACTTTAAATTCTTAGTAACCAATTGTCAAATAATTGAACCACAGCCCACATTTTGATTAAACTAGGTCAAATTTAAGTTTGCATTGCCTGACTTTTGGTAAAGTGGGCTGGTGTGGCAAAGAACCACCACAGCAGTGCTGCTCCAGTGAGTACACACAGTGAGACTATGGCATTTATTGTAAGTGTGCTTCTAGTCATAGCAGCTTCTGTTGTTACTGTACTTTCAGAAGCAAGTAAGTGAACTGGGTTGATATCAACTGGAAACTCTAAGGCTCCGAGGGCTATTCCCAGATTGATTGAGCTGCTTACCCTTTATTTGCCTCAATTTGTTCAGCTAAAAATGTGGGCATGATACTAAGAATGGGGCCAGGCATAAGGATTAAATGAAATAATACATTTAACACCTGACAGAAAACCAGGCACATAGTAAAAACCTAAATAACAAGTGGCTATTATCTGAGCCTAGAAAATTGTTACCATCCCTATTTTTCAGAGGTGGGAAAGGAAGCTGAAAGGGTCCAGTAATTTCCCAAGGACACCAGACAATAAATGATGCCATGAGGCTTGGCACATGGATGGTACCCGGAGTGACCTTCCTCCCTCTTCCCTGATATGTGGTCCAGCCAAGGTAAGAACTCAGAGTCAGGGAAATGTACTGAAGTGAGAACATGGACTCCATATAGTGAATAAAGCATGTGGGGTGCAGGGCACAAGTTCTGATAGGTTTATCAGGTCAGCGAAAGTTCATCAAACTAGAACAAAACCTAAGAGGTAAACTTGGGTAGAATCAAGGCAATTGGATGGACAGGGATGTGTTCTGAGATGCTTATTGGAGAGGACAGCACAAAAGGTCTGTGAGTGTGCCAACGGGGTACAGGAAGTCGGATTTGAAATCAGGGAAACTGGAATACAATGAAGAAACCAAGAAGATGAGGCATGCAGGGCCATATTTTTCACTTTTGAGCAAAATACATCCTTTGATTAAAGATATATTCCTCGAATTGGAATCTGAAGACCAGAAAACCATGGATATATTCTTGTGGCTTAGTGAAAATTAGTTTTCTGTGAAAGAAGTATGTACATAACTCCACTTTGGGAAATGCTGAACAAGGGCTGTTCTCTGCCCCTTGATAGATAACTGCATTGATTAGACAGCATCTTCACAGTAATCCAGACTTCAGAACCACTCTGTAAATTACTCCTTTCAATTATACAGAATTCAGCTTATCAATGATAGTGTCACTTGCGTCAGAGGATAAGCAGTGCTTGGCTCAGGTCCAATGGTGGACCTGAGTGTTCATGGGGTTTCTTAGGTATGTGGATACACATTTATTTTATCTTTTAAAAAATTTTCAAGTTTATTTTTGAGAGATGGAGTGATTGGGGCGGGGCAGTGGCAGAAAGAGAGGGAGAGAGAATCCCATGCAGGTTCCACACTGTCAGCACAGAGCCCCATGTGGGGCTCAAAGTCACGAGCTATGATACCATGACCTGAGCTGAAGTGAGACGTCCAACTGACTGAGCCACCCGGGTGCCCCTGATGGTACACATTTATATGTGGCAAAAGTTAAATCTAAAAATATCAAAACCTGAATCAAAATATGTGATAATTAGATTATTGTGAATCTCCTGCTTTAGAGCTATACTATCAACACTTTCAATTCCTTAATATTTTAAGGTTGCTTTCATTTTATTTTAAAATTATAGTAATTTTTCTCTCTGTGAGCTTCAAATATTCTGTTGAAACACCTAATTGTTATCTCAAATCACATCACCTATTGCTTCCATGGTTAATCTCTACACATTGGATAAAATGATGATAAAGACCTAGGGACTAGGAAAACCACCAGATGGACAAAGACTGGATCTCTGAATTATTGCATGGGAGGAAGATGCTTGCTAATGTGAACACTTGCCCAGGAACTTTTATAATAGCAAGAAGCAAACTTCTATTGTGTGAAGATTCTACCTTTTAAAACCTTCTCAATCCAGTAACTCAATTGGAATAATTATTCTGATGCGATACATTTGATTTCTTAGCTCAAATAATAGAACATCTTGCTTCTTGTCTTCCCAAACCAACAATACAGTAAGAATGACATATTCATAACTATTGAATAAATGCCAATTGTTCTAATGAGTTTGGACATACCTCATCTCAATCTCATAAGAATCTTAAATTATAGGATTTTCAAATCCTCATTTAAAAGATGCAAAACTGGTAAGATTAAGGCACAGAGAAGGGAAATATTTTGCCTACGATCAGACAACTGTCAAGTGGCTAAGTTTGGAAACTAGATTATTTTGACTCAAGTTATATTTTCTCCTGTAAATTTTCAACCATGTACCAGTTGCACATCCAAATCACAGGTGTGCTTATGGCAGAGACTGCTTCCTGCTCACTGAAATCCACTTCTTCCTACTGGCACAAGAGCCACACTGTAATTTCCTTCCTCCTTTGCACTTAGGTGTGGCCATGTGACTGATTTGTCGACTGACTTGTCCTCAACAGAATGAGAGCAAAGGGAAAATTCATGCCCCTTTCAGTCTGGTCCATTTAAAACTTCCCGCGTGTGTTCCTCCATGCTAGTTCTCCCTCTGTTAGATGGAAGCAAAAAACAATGAAACCTTAAGGTGTGGAGGGCCTGCAAGATGGAAAGGGTCTTGGTTACTGAATGAGTGTATGGAGAGGAACCTCCCTAGCAACCTCCCTTTAAACCATTTTGTGAGCAAGAAATGAATTTCTATGTGTTTAATCTGCTGACATTTTGGAATCTGTTTGTTGCTACAGCCTACCTCACCTCAACAGATATAGAGAAAAATACAGTTTCCTGGTCTGTTTTCTGGTCTCCAGACCTCCTGGGTTAGAATCTTTGTGATAAAGCTTAAGTATCTATAATTCTTAAAATTCATTCTCCTGAGTGATTCTGATGTATCTGGTCTTTGACAATTATGTACTTCATTCCACAACTGACCTTTTCCCCCCCTTACCTTGCTAAATCCTTTTAGTTGTATATCTTGGGGAAAGGTTTTTCCAATTTCAGTTTTGTCTGAATTTTAAAAGAAGTTATAGGCCAACAATTTTTACTGATTCAGAAACAGGTTCACTTATTTTTTGATATTTTCTTTAAAATTCAATCCATTTGAGCCAGGGAATTTAAGATGTTTCTTCTCATGATCAGTATTTCAGGTCATCTGTTTCCTTCAGTCCTTCCATCTGTCTGTCCATCCATCCATCCACCTACCTACTTATGTTTCTTTCTACCTACCATAGCTAAATAGCTTTCCTCAAAGTATTTTCCTTCAATTTTATTGTATAGATATAGACAATTTGCATTGTACAATTCCTTGCAAATAACATACAGCAATTACAACACAAGAACTCAGTAGCTATTTATGTGTTTTGGTGATTACTTTGAAACTGTAAATGCTCCCTTAAGATTTGGAGATCAGTAAGAGTTCCAGATATGGTAAGGCCTCCCCCAGCTATTTTTGTAGTTTAAAATTGAGATCACATTTGCTTATATTATCATTTTTTATTTTTTAACTAAAATTCAAGTTAACAGACAGTATAGTCTTGGCCTCAGGAGTAGAAGCCAGTGATTCATCTTGTACTATATGACACCCAGTGCTCATCCTGGAAAGTGCCCTCTTAAATTCCCATCACCCATTCAACCCATCACTCCAGCAACCTCTCCTCCACCTCTCCTCCAGCAACCCTCAATTTGCTCTCTGTATCCAAGAGTCTCTTATGGTTTGTCTCCCTTCCTGTTTTTATCTTATTTTTCCTTGCCTTCCCCTATGTTCATCTGTTGTTTCTCAAATTCCACATATGAGTGAAATCATATGGTATCTGTCTTTCTCTGACTTATTTTGCTTAGCATAATACCTTCTAGTTTCATCCATGTTGTTGTAAATGGCAAGATGTCATTCTTTTTCATTACTAAGTAGTATTCCAGTGTGTGTGTGTGTGTGTGTGTGTGTGTGTGTGTGTGTGTGTGCACGCGCGCCATATCTTTGTCTATTCAGAAGTTGATGGACATTTGGGCTCTTTACATAATTTGGCTATTGTTGATAGTACTACTATAAACATTGAGGTGCGTTTGCCCCTTCGAATCAGTACTTTTGCATCCTTTGGATAAATTCCTAATAGTGCAATTGCCGAGTGATAGGGTAGTTCTATTTTTAATTTTTTGAGGAAACTCCATACTGTTTTCCAGAGTGGCTGCACCAGTTTTCATTCCCACCAGCAGTGCAAAAAGCTTCCCCTTTCTCTGCATCCTCACCAACATCTGTGGTTTCCTGAGTTATTAATTTTAGCCATTCTGATGGGTGTGAGGTGGTATCTCATTGTGGTTTTGATTTTGTATTTCCCTGATAAGTGATGTTGAGCATCTTTTCATGTGTCTGTTAGCCATCTCGATGTCTTCTTTGGAAAAATGTCTATTCGTGTCTTCTGCACATTTCCTCACTGGATTATTTGTTTTTTGGGTGTTGAGTTTGGTAAGTTCTTTATAGGTTTTGGATACTCTTTATCAGACATGTCATTTTCAAATATCTACTCCCATTCCATCAGTTGCCTTTTAGTTTTTTTTTTCTTCTTCTTATTGTTTCCTTCACTGTGCAGAAGCTTTTTATCTTGATGAGGTCCTAATAGTTTGTCTTTGCTTTCATTTCCCTTGACTCCAGAGACCTGTCAAGTAAAAATTTGCTGTGGCCAATGTCAAAGAGGTTGCTGCCTGTTTCCTCCAGTAGGATTTTGATGGTTTCCTGTCTCACATTTAGGTCTTTAGTCCATCTCACATATAGGTCTTTAGTCAATTTTGAATTTGTTTTTGTGTATGGTTTAAGAAAGTAGCCCAGTTTCATTCTAACACATGTTGCTGTCCAGTTCTTCCAGCACTATTTGCTGGAGACTCTTTTTTCCATTGGATATTCTTTCCTGCTTTGTTGAAGATTAGTTGGCCATACATTTGTGGGTCCATTTCTGGGTTCTCTATTCCACTGATCTATGTGTATGTTTTTGTGCCAATACCATCCTGTCTTGATGATTACAGCTTTGTAATACAGCTTAAAGTCCAGAATTGTGATGCCTCCAGCTTTGGTTTTCTTTTCAATATTATTTTGGCTATTCGGGGTCTCTGTGGTTACATAAAAATTTTAGGATTGTTCTATCTCTGTGAAGAATGCTGATGTTATTTTGATAAGGATTGCATTGAATGTGTAGATTGCTTTGGGTAGTATTGACATTTTAATATTTATTCTTCCAATCCATGAGCATGGAATGTTTTTCCATTTCTTTGTATCTTCTTCAATTTCTTTCATAAGCTTTCTGTAGTTTTCAGAATGCAGATCTTTTACCTCTTTTTTTAAGTTTATCCTTTATTTAACCTTTTTTTTCTGACTGAAATTGACTATGGAAACTCAATGCAGTGATATGTTTGATCTTTTTATCAGATGCCTTGAATATTTGTAATAGGATGATACTTAAGAGGTGGTGTGCATGAAGAAAGCCTTTGCTATATCTAGATTCATTGATAATTAGTAGAAAGCATCATATAAAGATAACTAATGTTTCATAGTGTGCTTACTGCATGCCCTTGTAGGGACTTTGCATAAATTAAGTCCTTTAATCCTCAAAATGATCCTGTGAGGTTAAACCCTATGTTTATCCTCCTTTCGTAATAAGGGCATCAAGGCATGTAAGCATGAAGAAAGATGCCCAAATTACATGGCAAGTAGGTGATAGTGTTGGGATATGAATCCATGTAGCCTTGAACCATATCCACACAGCCTATTTTAATAGGTAAGTATCGATTCTATGTGATTTTCCTTTCCTTCCATTCTACAGGTATGTTAGCTTCCTATTGCCTCATAACAAATTACCAGAAATTTTAGTGCTTAAAACGGTATACACTTATTACCTTACTGTTTCCACGGGTCAGGCATCCAGACTTGGCTTAGCTGGGTCTTTGCTTAGGGTATCACAATACCTATAGTTACGGTATTGGCCAGGTCATGGGTTTCATCTGAGTTTCAGGTTACTCTTCTGAGCTCACAAAATTGTTGGCATGAGTCATTTCTTTATAGCTGTGGGACTTATTTTGGCAGCTTGCTTCTTCAAGGCCAGGAAGAGGATCACTTTGTGACCTCATTGAAGTCCAAAATCCTTTTAAAGGGCTTCCAACTGATTAAGTCAGGTTCACTCAGGGTAGTCTCCTTTTTGATGAATTTGCCAACTAATTTGGGATCTTTTCCAAAAAATGTTTATTTTGAGAGAAAGAGTTAACAAGTGTGTGGGCTCATGTGTGGGTGCAAGTGGGGGAGGGGCAGAAAGCGAGAAAGAGAGAGAGAGAATCCCAAGCAGGCTCCACGTTTATCATTAAGCTCCATGCAGGGCTTGATCTCATGACTGTGGTATCATGACCTGGGCCCAAATCAAGAGTCGGACATGTAACGGAGTGAGCCACCTAGGCGCCCCTAATTTAGGATCTTAATTACATCTGTAATATCCTTTCACTCTTGCCGTAAAATGTAACCTAATCAAAGATGTAACTGAATCGTGCATGTAACACCAAGGGCATAGATCACGGGGGGCCATTTTAGAATTCTGCCTACCACAAAGGCACAATGTCTGATCCCTTCCTCTCTGGGTGAAGGAGATGGATAAGTACTGTCTTACAAGATGATATCTCCATTAGAATCGACTCATCAACCTCAGCTTACAAAAATATCATTTGTTAAAAGTTTTATACATAAAACTTTCCCTCTTTAACTCCTTTCCAGAAGAATTTTTTGCACACTGAAGGAAGGTGGATGGTATAAACAAATAACTTTCTTTGAGTTTATTATAAATTTACTTTGACTAGTTTTCCAGGACATTCCTTAAAATAACCTAGTTACTTTTGTTCTATGATCACCCATTGGATAAAAATCAAACTACTTACTGTGGCAAACTAAGATCCCCCCTGCACTAACCAAACCTAACATGTTGCCCTCATCTCGTCTCACTGCCTTCTCATCCCATCATTCTACTCCATTTCCCTCATGCCTCAGATCTCTGCACATGATGTACCTAATATATATGGCCAGTTTTATCTGGAGTACCTTTTATATCTCACCCTCCACCCCCCACCCCCCACCCCCCCACCAATCTGCTGGTATCTCCTCTGGTTCTTCAAGACCTGACTCTGTTATTATTTCTTTTGTGAAGCTTTCCCCAGTTTCCAAGTAGAAATATAAAAGCTGCAGAAAAAGGATATGGGTTCTAGGTTTAGCTGGAGGGTAGAATGGATGATAATACTGATCTGAACCCCTTCTGAAGGGTCCTATCTCATTCTGGATTTAAGTATGTTATAGAAAAAAATACTTTAGAAGAAAATAAAATGGACTTAGGAAATCAAAGCTAAACTAAAAATATACATGTGGACTCTTAACATATTCTATCACTAAAGAGGTTGAGAAATAAATGTCAAATGTGTTCTCTAATGTCTGGGACTTTGTTCTTTTCTAACACTCCACTAAAAGGAGCCAGAGCTCTTTAAAGACTAGGTAAACGTTTAACTCTTGTGTGAATGCAGGGATGCTTTAAACATACCTAGAATAGTGTTGAAAGGACAATGGAGTCCATTTTGAGGTAGTTCCACTATCTAACTCAAAACCATTTGAGCATTAAAAAATAATTAGTCATAAACAAGGTTAGTTCATGATTCCATGAATCTATAATGATAGTCAAATGGGAACGGGTGAAGTTCACAAAAGACATTGTGATGTGAAAGAAGGTTGAACATAATTAGATATGCTTAATTTTTATTGATTTTAAGAGAATTGTGGTATTGACATAGGTGAGTGTTTGGTTTCTTTTATTGGCTATATGGTCCTTTATTAAATTTAGATCTTTACCTTTCCTGTATGTAGGCAAGGTAAAGAGAATTACGGGTAATACTAGGAGTTATGAAAAAGTAAGAAGCATACCAAGAATAAGAAAGGTTGTGAACAGAAGTGTAGGAAAACGTGTAGAAATCGAGGGTTGAAAGGAGATAGATTCGCCACATACCTAGAGTAAACTCAGTCTTTCATCTTCTAGGAAACAAAGCCTCTTGGATGATTGGACTAATTATCAAGGGATACTAACAAGCATAAGTTGATTATAATGCTAACAAATCATGCCAGAATTGTTTATAATAACGAAAGGAAAACAGTATGTCTTGTGGGCCAAGTAAACCTTTAAGAACGTATCATTTCAGGAAAACATGACAGATTGCCAGAAACCAAAACTGTGTGAAAGATGTGGTCTTGGAAAGACCCACTGACAAGTACCCTGTGACTCTAGAAAGGAGAGAGGCAGGCAGGAAAGGCAAAAAAAATGGCTACTGGATTAAGTTTAAATCACTCTGGAAATTTCAACCAGGGCCCACAATTAATTAATTGATAATAGCCTGGAAACTGTAACATTTGTCGTCTGGGACAATATTTCTTCCCCTGTTGGTTAAAGGTACCTTGACACTAGAAGGTCTGGACTAACTGAGAAATATGAATAGGTGAGCCAGTAATTTTTAATATGCTAAATGAGTATACAACAGTAACTATCATTGTAACAATCTGTATTCTACTTTTCCTGTTAATCTACTTGTCTGCTCCTAATGTACAATGTTGTTTATGTATGTATACTTTTAATATATTGCTTATCATCTGCCTACCTTTTTCTCACCCTTTTTCCATTCTTGTCAGATATAAGCGTAAGGGTCATAGCCTATTTTTAAACTGCTATATTGATGTATGACTGTCCAAAAATGTAGATATTTAATGTATACAAATTGATGTGTTTGGAGGTAAGTATACACCTGTGGAACCATTGCCCCAGTCAATGCTATAAACTTATACACGATCTCCAAAAGTTTCCCCCGCCTCCTTTGTTTTGTTGTGGGTTTGGGGTCTATTTTGATCACTGATGTATCCAAGAACCCAAGACAATACTTGTCACATAGTAGATGCTCACGAAATATTGAGTGAGTAATTTTCTCTCAAAGGTTCTTGTCTTTGTCAGTTGTATGTTTAAGGTTTTTGAATCATTTAAGAAAAGTCAACTCATTAGACTTGTAACTACATTGAAATTTTAACCAGCATCTTGCTGTTTGAGCCTAACACAGGTTGAAGGACATTTCCAAAGAGAGGGAGGGTATAAGTGGAGAATGATTCCGTGTGCGTGTGTATCTGTGTCACATGCTGTTTTATGGCTAATCTGGCAGGTAGGATTATGTGCTAGCATAGACTTTTTGAGAGGGCAAGCCCTCTATGAAATGGATGCCTATAAAATTCCATTTTCTGGAGTTTTTATCCAGATGGATTTCAAGAGGGAGACAAAGCTCTTTACTCTTGGAGGGTGGGCCCAGGTATTATTTTCTCCTTTTTCCTTTCTTTCTTTTTTTTTTTTTTGGCTAAGAAAACTGAAACTTATATACAAGTTAGGTGTGACAGGGAGAATATTTTTGGAATCTCTCCAGATGTATCTTTCTTTGTCGGTGAATTAGCTTCTCTCTCTGCAACCTGTCTGCTGCTATGCCTTTAGAAAAAGAGACTTACAAAATACCACCTCAGAAAATACATAAAAAGATGGTATGCAAAGAAGATATAAAAAGAAGTTCCTTATAGGTAATGGGATGTTTTCTCTTCCAATCTGTAGCTGCTAAGCAAGAAAGGAAAAGTCAGGGACTCAGGTTTTCAGTATATGCATCCTGCTCAGAAGGTTCAAAGAAGACTCCAATTTTTCCCCTATCACTGCTTGAAATTCTGGCAAAGGCTCTTTGCCAACATACGAAATGATAGAGTAACCGTGGTGTTGGCAAGTAGCTAGATGGATGAGGCAGAACTTTGACTCCTGGGGTTCTAAAAGGTCCTTTAGGCCTCAATGAGTGGATGTGTTGGTGCTTAGAAGACCAGAGAATTGGCAGAGGCCCGAGGATGCACAAAGAGCTGTAGTGGGAGAAGATACCCCAGAGGCAAATGGTCAGGACCAGAGTATGTGCCAGGAAAATATTCAAAAGCCCCATCTAGACCCAGTGACCCATCAGCTGGGAGGGGACCAAACTGTTCGCTGAGGATCTAGAGGGCTTTGTCATGCCTTGACCTTGCTGCCATGTGATCACATCAGCCCCCTCCTCCCCATTTTGGAAAGAGCAGAGGAAGAAAGGGGAAGTTGGAAAGAGAAGAACCCATTTAAAAGAGAAGAGACACTAATGCCTAATATTGGCAACCCTAATACTGGTACCCAGTGAGGTGATGTTAATGAAGATGTGTAAATCTATGATAGAAAATAAAGGAGCTGCATATTCTTCATACATCTAGGTAGTATTTGGAGTTTCCAGCCCTGCTACCTGAGGGACATATCGAAGCCTACCCAGGTGTGAGGGGTGTAACTTCAGTCTCAGTCTGGATCCTTAGGACAAGATTCTATCCAGTTAGATCCAGTATTTAACATTTTGTTCTTGGATGTAAGCAAAACCTTGCTGCCCTACAAATAGTTGCTACATATAAACTAACTCAGCCTTGGAAAGTCCCCAAAACAATAGAATTCTGTAAGCATTTGAGCAAAGGTGGCATTCAAGCTGGAGAAAGGAAGAAATCCATCTGACCTGAGTTCAGGAAAGGAGGAATGTGATCTGGGATCCTGAGGGGCACATGGGCAGACAAAGGAGTGATGGGAGTTGGGAAAGTGAACTCTGTTAAGCTCATGGTGTGTTTTTTTTTTTTTTTTCTCGGTGTCATTTCCAATATGGACTCACAGAAGTTAGATGCTTAAAGCAAAAGAATAGGATTAATTTCCGTGGGCTCACACTGAGGTGGTCCTGGGTCAACCAAAATGTGATGAAGGCAAGTTTTGTTTTTGAAAACTCCACTCAACTGCATTAAAGAAGAATTTGGCTCTTAAAGGTATCACAGCAGTAAGAACAGTCAGAATTGGAAGATTCAAAAGATGATTTTCATGTATCAGTTAGAGCCAGGGCTCAACAGCTCTCATATCTACAGAAGAAAACTTAACCTTATGACTGAAGGTGATAAAGTAGAAATGAAATAATGAGCTCTATTAACAACAATACAAAAAGACTTTAGTATTTTTTGGACAATGCATTTTGGGACTACTCTGAAAAAGTAAAAAAGCAACATTGCAATGATCTCAAATATGTGAGAACAGTATAAATAAGTATTCCAAATAACGCACACCATCCTTCCTGACCCTGAGCCCTTATATCGAGAATACTTACAGTTTTTGGCTAAATTGTCAAGGTAATTGTCTCAGCTCTGTAGTTTACTTTTACCTTTTTAGAGCGATTTGAAAGCATCAAGGGAGGAAGACGTGGTACACTGGTATTTCCAGCTATACAAGTGCAGTATTAGTCACGATCATCCTCAGACCAACATGGATGGTTTGGGATATAGAAATATCCTGTTGATTCCAACTAACATAAACAGTTTCTCTCAAAATTCCTCATCTATGAAATGAACACTAGGTATTTTTATGCACCATGGAGGAAATGACCTGAGTACAAAGACCCAAGTAAGGTGCCGTGTCATGCAGAGGTTAGAGATAGACCAGTTGGGTCCAAGTCCAAGCCTCCTATCACCTGCCCATTCAAACTGTTTCAGCAAAAACTATTGGCAGAATTGAAATAACTTTTAAACCATTAAAATTAAAACCATTCACCTTTTCCATGTATGTATCAGTCAAAGAAAAAAAGGGGTGGGGCTTAGGTGAGAAAGGAGGTAGAAATAAGAGAGTTGGGGGAATGATGGTAAGAGGAATAGGAAAATTTAAATTTTTACTCCAAGTAATTTCTAACTTCAAGATTAAAATACCATGCATATGTAAGGAGATTTCATCAGCCTAACATCAATAAGATGAACACTCATTTTGATTCAGTTCTCCAGTTCAGGGCTGGGCTGGTGCCTGTGTGTATGGACTCTCTCTCCATTCCCTCTGCACCCCACAGTGTGCATCTACTGGTCAGAGTGATTTAGAGACATGTTCATTGGTCCATATACAAACCGAACTCAAAGACCTTGGCCTCATTGATTCTGGACTAGTTCATCCCTCGTTTTCTAGATTGGATTGCATTAGCCAGCCAATGTTTTTCTTAAACATCACCAGGAGAGAAAACATCACAATTTATTACTTCCAACCTATTTCAGTGTTGAATGGAGTGCTTAATCTAAATCAATAATGTAATTAATAAATGGATGTAGGTGAGCACTTTTGAGAACAAGGTTGAGAATTTCATTCTTAACAAAAAAATAAATTTTTCCTCCTAATCTCGTCCTGGCCTCAGGACTTATTGTTTTCCCAATAAGTTTATTTCTGGAAGTAGCTAAAGAGAGATTTCAAACCACAAAATCAGAGAATCTCAGAAGCCAGTGTGCTTTGTTTGCCCTATTTCTTAATGTCTTATGCCCTCTGGTGGTAAAACCTGGGGACTTGCTGTGTTTTCACTTGAATTCTTCTATATATATATATATATATATATATATATATATATACACACACAATATTTTTCTATGTATATTTTTTACCTTTTCATAAAGGAAAATGTTTTTAACATCTTTATTTTGAGAAAAAAGTATCCTTTTATTTTGAGAGGGTGTTAAGTTGTCCCTTTAAAACAAAACTTTGGGGGCACCTGGGTGGCTCAGATGTTTAAGCATCTGACTTTGGCTCACGTCATGATCTCACAGTTCATGAGTTTGAGGCCTGCATCTTCAGGCTCTGTGCTGACAGCTGGGAGGCTGACGCCTGCTTCCCATTCTGTGTCTGCCTCTCTACCCCTCCCCTGCTCTCACTCTGTCTCTCTGGCTCTCAAAAATAAATAAACATTAAAAAAAATAAAAAGATAAAAAAATAGAAACAAAATTTTGTAACCAGAGATGGTAGGGGGTTGGAATGGTTTTTCTTTTTAATATACATTTTTTCAATTTTTCCTTTGAAATAGTTTCAGATTAACAAAAAATTACAATTGTATAAAATATAGTATAAAAGTTCCATAACCTTTTATTCGGCTTCCCTAAATATTAACATTCTACTTAAATACAGCACAGTTTTCAAAATTAAGAAATCAATGCCATTCCGAAAGGCAAGAACTGCAACTTTACCAATGTCAATGTCTTGAAGTTGTCTGTGTGCTCCTTACCAGTGCTCCTACCTTCCTCCTCTTTGAGGAATATACTAACTTGATTATTTTATAATTTTCTGGCTATTTATTTTTGCTTTTACTACATATCCATATATTTCTAAGTAATAAGTAATTCAGATTTGTTTGTTCTTGGGTGTTATAAAAATGATATTATACTGTGCGTGGCCCTCAGAGACCTGTGGTTTTCATTTAACATTATACACCTACGATTCATCTCTCATAAAGTATGCAGCTGTATTTCCTTCACTTGTGCTCATATATAAACTCTATGGTGTGATTTGACAAAAGCTGACTTATCTATTTTCTCTTGATGGATATTTGGGTTGCTTTTGTCTGTTTTGTTTTATTGCAACTAAGAACAACGCAGGATCGTTCTTACATAGATCAACATCAGGAATGCAATATTTTGGGTAACCACTTAAATAGACCATAATGCCACGTTAAGATCTTCGGGGGGGGGGGTGGGAAGCTGATAGGTTAATAAATTATATTAATGTTTTTGTCAAAAGAAAAAGAAATTACTAGTGAAATTCCTTACACTGACTAGATAAGAGAAGGAAAACAAACAAAAAAGTTCATACCTCATTCTCCTCCTCTTTGTCTCCTGTGGCAGCTGTATCACTAATTATAGGGAACTGAGTGGGAGTCTGACAAGGACTGACTGATGGGTGATAGCACTGGACTGGACCAGCAAGCCACATAGATTTAAAAGAGAGTGAGTTTCACTGCATTTTACAGACTTCATATGGACAGAAAACTACACAAGATTTTTTGGCTATAAAATTCATAAACGCTCAGTTCTGGTCCACCTTCCAATTTGCTTCCATGGTGCAACCCGTGTGATCTTACAGAAATAAAAATGGTTAAATGTCATCTCCCTTCTTTAAATCTTTCACTGGGTTCCCTTGGGTCTCTGAATAAAGGCAGAACTTCACACGGCCCCTCCTTCAGTCTCCAGGTGCAGTTCCATGCCATGCTTTCCCACACTGACACTCTAGCCATAATGAATACCTGCAGTATTTCGTCCCCCTGCATCCCATCCAGACAGCATCTTCTCCAGGAGGCCTGTCCGAATCCCTGCTATATATACCCCTTGCGTGCCTTCTGGAGGGACTTGTTCTAACCTTCATTACATTCTATTTTATCCCTGAATTGTCATTAAACTCTTGAGGGTACAGACTAATGTTAGATTCTCGATCCTAGTGCCATGCTTTACATAGTAGGTACTTCATATGTTTGTTGACTGAGTGAATGAATAGATATTATTTTCTTACCTTTTTTGGCTTCTTGGCATACTCATCTCTCCTATAGGATATTTTTTTTCTTCCTGCAGGGGAAATGACTTTCCTATGTCCTCAGGATTGTCACCACCATGAGCTGTGGATGGTCATAAACTTTTCAAACTTTCAAGAGAAACCTCAAATAAGTGATCTGAGATGTTTTTTTAAGAAAATAATCACCTGACCTATTTTTTTCCACTTTCTTTTCTGTATGGGAATGATTTGTAGCTGTCATTGGGATGAATAATCCCTGGCCTTTATAAAATGCAAACCCAAAAATGTTCTTTGAAATCTGATCATGCCATTTCTAAAAGGCATCACTTTCTGTCAAAACCCTGGTCCAATCCTGGCGATTGATATTTTACAAGTATCAGATGTATTCTCTGAACTGTTTTTCTTTACCTTTGGCAGTGGTAAGAGCCAGTTTTTATTGAGTACCATCTATGTGTCAGAAATTCTTCTGAATACATGGCATATGGATTACTTTACGCAGCAGATTTAATTTTTTGCTATTTTACAGATGAAGAAGCTGAGGAATACAGAGACTAAGTATCTTGCCCAATAGTAATAAAAGGAATGGAACTTATATTTTCAGGGGAGCCAAATCCAGAGTTTATATTCTAAAATTGCAATAGACCACTTTCTTCATCAATAATTCACCCTACCATACCTCCTGGACTATGTAATATTGTTTGTATGCCATGGGCATGTGTATTGTTATCTTCCCAATAAGGTCCTAAGATCTTTCTTTAGAGGGAATGTCTTATCTCTTTAGCCTCCACAATATGTAGTATAGTGCTAGACACATTTCGTAAATACATGCTCAGTTGCTTTGCAAAATTTAAATTCTCCCCTAGTCTTAGGAAACTGTACATAGGGTTTTAATAAGTTAAAATAAAGTACCATATTTTAAAAATCTCTAGATTTGTTGATCTAAGAAATGAATTGATGATATTTTTTATAATGCAATAAGAACTCAAGAAGGGGAGGAGATCCTCATGACATCACCTATCTACTGTCTCTCTTTATCGGGCCTCTAGATGGATGTAATGGTGTTTTGATGATATTAATGAAACTGAGTGACTTTTGACTTATTTTCTTTGTATCAACTGATTAATAAGCATTAATTTAACTCATTATCTTTCATAGCTTCCTCTCCTGAGGGCAATGGCTGTTCTCTGAAGGAGTAGGAAGCTTGTTGTTATTGTATGAGGGTGTAACTGAATTCTTTTTCATTCCCAAGGTCACCCCCAACTAAGCGTGTATACTCTAACTCTTGTAATGATGTGCGTCTTTGTCACCTGGAATGCCACCCAATGCCTGAGAGATTAAAATGTTCCCCGATGCCACAGTGAATGGGGTTTGGGGAGGGCATTGTGGAACCAACCGTCAACTCCAAGGAAATAATAACTTTTCATTACCAAGACCCTCTTTCCTTCATGCAGAAAGACCCAGCAGGCTACCAGACTTGCCTGTACATGTCTGAATTTACTGAATGTATGTTTACAAAACATATCTGGTAAGTTACAATTCCATTAGTATTCTCTCAAACCAATGTAAAACTAAAGAGAGCAAAAGAATAAATAATCGTATATATTAAATTACTGCCTCAAAGCTTCCATAGTATAAGAATGTCTTGCCAGAACTTTTGCCATATTATTTTTTTATTAATAAGTACTTCTTGTTCTAATCATTTTGGATTACAAAAATACATGTTCATGGTCGAACTATTGGAAATCAGAAATGTATGTTTAAGTGTTTACGAATTCATAATCTCTTCACTCAAAGATACTCACTGTTAATATTTTGGCATATTTCCTTTCTCTAGATAGGTGGATAAATAGATTTGTAAGATAGAAACATAACTGACAAATATCTATAGATATAGATACAAATTTCCACTGACTCCTTTCCTTATTTCATGGACATTTTTCCTCAATGACCTTTTTAAAAAGGCTTCAAAATGTCTATTGATAACTATATAATGTTCTATTTAATCTGACATTGCTGGATACTTTGATGCTTTCACTGAATTGAACACCAGTTTGTGCTTCCAAATCTTGATAAGAGAGGAAAGTCAATGAGGAGCTACATAAACAGAGAGGGAGGTTTTCTAAAGGAACAAAGCAGCCTTCATCTGCCCAATAAAATCCTGGAACTAAAACATAAAGAAAAAGAAGTTCTTGTTTTGAAAGAGGCCCTAGAACTCAGATGCTTACCTGAGATTTATCAAAGCAATTCAAGTCCAGTGGAGCTCTGTTCATGTCTAAAATCTCTCACTGCTGTGCAAGGGTAGGAAAGTGACAAAAACACATCTTTATCAGATTTACAGCAACTTCATTTTCTTAAGCTAAGTGGCATATGTCACAAATACAACCTTACACACGGCTTTGGCTGCTCCTGGTGGTTACCAGCTGGTGGGAGGACATTAGGGAACAAAAATTGTAGACAAAATCAAGGGACGTTCTCTGAACCTTAGAATAGGCACAGCCATATTACCTCTACTTACGCAGACAATCTACCTTGTCTGTTACTGTGTGAAGTAAACACCTGCTTTGAGGTATATTTACCCAGAAAAAAACTGGTGACTCATTTGTCAGCTGAAAGATCACAGACTGAAAGGAATGAGATTAGTCCTAAAAGAAATTAGGCTGAGGGATGTAGCACAAAAAACAAAAAACTTCACTTCAGTATTGTGTACAATGAAGCATGCAAGGCTTTTATAGCTCAGAAGTGCAAATTAAAATATATACTATTTTATACCTGTTAAACTGAAAGGTTTAAAATGAATGTGGCCAAGGATGTGGAGCAATGGAAACTCTCACACGGTGCTGGAAAAGCACAGGGCAGTTATGTACTCTCTCATAAAGCTGAAAGTATATATGCCTTTAAATGGAGCTTAGGGAAAGCCAGAGAAAAATTAGGGTGTTTTTTGTCATTTTTAAAAACATACTGAGATACAGAAGGTGATGAAACTTCAGGGTTAAATGTCTTGCACCCTCACTAAGGCTCAGGAGAAAGAACATGGTGTGCTGGTGTGCAAGGACCAAGCAGTGGGAGCATCTTTCTCAGGCACAGGTAACATGGGGTGCATTGTCTATAGAGACTTTAAAAACAGAAAGGTAACCAACTAAAAGTCACTCTGCTTCCTTATTATCACCCTACGCTAACATTTCTAAACAATATTCCTCCCTGAATCAGTCTTTTGTTTGTCTAATTTCTTTACAATTATTGTGGTAATTGTATATTTTTGAACTACCTCATCCTTTCATTATCATTGTTTTCTATGGAAGTCAGTTCAGAGAACTTTCAGTGATTCAATCACTAATACTCATGGACTCAGCTACATAGTACCTCAGGGGATAACGGGATTGGAGGGAAATTTTCTAAAATGGTATATTATACCAAGCTGGTAGATAAAGGGAAGGCGTCAGTAGAATGGGAGAGATCAAAGAGAGAGGGTGATATATAATTCATCAAAGTCTGTAGGCTTTTGTAGTTGTGGTTCCCTTTGGTGACTCTGGGCCTGACCATGACTGTGCTTGAAGAATGGGACAATAACACATGTGAGGCAAACAGAGACATGTAAAGTGCTTGCACACAAAGGCTCGCTCCCTTTTGGCCCTTGGGGGGGACCCTGTAATCACTAATGGATGTTCTAGATGATGAGTGACACATGGACTAGCCACTTTTGTTACCCAGCTGACATTAGGCTGATTTCCAGACATGTAAGTCTATTCTAGACCATTCTGTCCCAGGCAAGCCTCCAGCTGGTCATGTGAGTGAATACAGCTATAATTAGCCACACTGGCCCACGCGAGCAGAAAGATCCAGCTTACCTTTAGAGTTGTGAGCAATGCTGTATGATTGTCGTCTTAAGCCACCAAGTTTTGAGGTGATTTGTGACACAGCAGTTATAAAGTCCTTGAGTAGATGAGTAAGGATGTTGTAGAAGGCAGAGGAAGAAGAGACAGATTGATCTTGGATATAAGATAATATGTATCTATCTATGTTCAAATCCCACCCCCCACCCAAACACAAACACTCCTTCTCCCGCTTCCCCTCAGGGTGAGGAAAAAGAATGTAGGCTCTGAGCTGCAACTGTCTAAATTTAAATCCTGGCTTTGTTCCTTGTTGGCTGGGTGGTGTTGGGCACACATCTTATTGACCTGTAAAATAGAGATGATGGTATTTACTTCACAAAGTTGTTGAAAAGATTAAGTGATGTATCATATTATCATGTGGATCACAATAAATGATCATAATAAATGTTTTAAATGTTAGCTAAGTAGGTACCTGAGTGAAGATATAGCATAAATTTGAGGTGAAATGATAGGAAAGGTTGAGAAAATATGTATCAGGTGACATCAAAATTTTTAGGAATACGGGATGTAAGATACCTTCAGAAGTAAAAGAACAGTAAGAATCTGAGGATAAAGAAAATGAATAGTGGTGAAAATTTTAAGAAGGTAATTATGGAAGAATTTCAAAAAATGGTTGAGTGTCAGCGATAGTCTAATTGGAGTTAAAAAGAACAAATGCATCGAAGACACACTCGGTACAGTTCTGATTTTCTACAACAGTGCTTGGTAGCTCAGGAGTAGAATTAGCGAGAACAAGTAATGGGATCGTTGGGTGGCAGATAAGCAAAGAAATGGGATCATGGGAGCTAATACTAGAGATAGTTGGCCATATAGCCTAAGTTGACCTGGAAGCAAGAGAGATCATAAAGGAACTGACTGAGAGAACAGAATGGGGTCAAAGGGCAAGGAGTAGGAGTCATATAGACCTACTTGAAAGCTGGAAGCTGCAGGGGTGTCTGGGTGGCACTGTGAGTGCAGGGCCTGACTCGGGGCTCAAACCTGTGAACCGCAAGATCATGACCTGAGCTGAAACCAAGAGTCAGACGCTTAACTGAGCCACCCAAGCACCCTAGAATCAATATATTTTAAAGCTAGAAAAGGTTTCAGAGAATACCTCATCCAATTTTCTCATTTTGCTGATGAGAAAATTGAAACCCAGAGACATTTAGTGACAGAACCGAGTGACTAGGATCCTGTCTGCCTTTGTCATTTGTTTGTTTGTTTGTTTGCTTGTTTGTTTTTTCCTGTGTCACATGTATGTCCAGAGAGGAAGTCAGGTTCCTCAGGACAAGGACTTCTTTGAATCTGTAGCATTTACATGTTGTAATTCTCAATAAATACTCTCCCCGGTAACAAGATGCTTTACCAAACTACATGAGACAGCAGGAAGAGGAATAAATTCTTGTGAACAGATTTTACAATTTAAAAAATCATTGTTTTTCAAACTCTTAGATGTATAAAATTTTCCAAACAAAAGGTATTTGAAAGGTTTTGTTTGTTATATAAGATATTCAGGTGTTTCCATATTTAAAAAAAAATTAATTTAAATCCAAGTTAGTTAGCATATAGTATAATAATGATTTCAGGAGTAGAACCCAGTGAATCATCAGTTACATATAACACCCAGTTCTCATCCCAAGTGCCCTCCTTAATGCCCATCATCCATTTAGCCCATCCCCCCACCTAATACCCCCCAGCAACCCTTAGTCTGTTCTCTGTATTTTAAGAATCTCTTATGGTTTGCCTTTCTCTCTGTTTTTATCTTATTTTTCCTTCCTTTTCCCTATATTCATCTCTTTTGTTTCTTAAATTCCTCATGAGTGAAATTATATATTTAATCTTTCTCTGACTGATATTTCACTTAGCATAATACATTCTAGTTCTTCCGTCTTTGTTATTGCAAGCAAAAGGAAGTTAATCAGCCTTAGTTTTGTTCCTTTAATTTACTGCTACCGTCTTTAGGATGTATGTGGACCAATTCAGTCCAGTGTAGGTTACAGATATTTGTTTGAATCCCAGCAGAGGAAACTTCTCCCATCCAACCCTTTTGCCAATTAACTGGAAGAAGCTTACCTTTGGGGTTACTGATTTTAATTTCATTGTGGAAAAAAGAGCATCAGAGTCAATTTAATAAACAAAAATCTTTATGCAATTCAACTTAATTTGATAGTATGGATTGGGGAAAAAAGTGGAAAAAACAAAAGTAAATATAAAACTTGGGAGCTAAACCAATATTGTTGCCAGAAATTACTAATTTCTTCAGTTTCGAATTTTAATTCCAAAAAAAAAAATCAATTTATTACCCGAGATTATTCCTTGCCTGTAATATGTGATTTGTCATTCATTACCTTGAACAACTTATTCTCTGAACCCATTTGAAAACTGAGTATGGAGCCTGCCATTTTCATTCCAAGTCTACCTGTGACCATGTTAAGCACGGTCACAACATAGTTTAATCAAAGCTCACTGTGAACACTATCACAATTTAATCAACACTCTACATGATCATTTCAAGATGGTAGCTCTGAAATTTCAGGACAAGCTTGTGAGCATCCTGAACTAGAAAAGCTCTTCTAGTAATTCTTCCCCTGAGCTTAGTTGGGGCATTCCAGACATGCAGCCATCCTTCCCACTCTCCACTTCACCTTCCTCCTTCCCCTTCCTCCCTTACAACAGAGAAATGACAACCGCCACCCACTTTCAGTCAGTTCTCCTAATTCCACCCACAGCAGTCCAAAACATAAAGAAAACACATGTATTTGTTTAAATACGTAACTTGCAGACAGCATTTTCACAGAAAAAAATATTCTCACCCTCTTGGTGCTAGTCCTCTGTGTATTTTTCTTCCAGACTTATTCTTCCCCAAATGACTACAGTTTTTGCTGGCATTTCTCTGAAAGTATATTCAAGCCCTCGTTAAGACTCAGAAGGGCTCCCTGAATTTGCAGGCAGCTTCCTGTGGGGCTGACGTTTTTCAGAATGCAAGCCTGGTGTGCAGAAGGTGGGCAAGGTGTTTGAAAAAACAGGAAGCACCTGTAAATGTGTGACTTTATTCCTGGAAGCAGAAGGCTCCCTCTGAAACGGTTGTAGATGCTTCCTGCTGTTTCACCTATGAGCACTTTTTCAAAGCCTTTAAGTACTTTAAAGACCAAGAATGGGCTTCCAAATGGCAAGATTATTTACAAAGTCTGGTGTATCCCTGGGCATGGTGGAAATCCATAGCTTTTTTTTTTTTTCCCACGCAGCTTTCTCCTTTTGCTGGGGATATTGATATGCATGTAAATTCAAGTAGGCTTTTAAAAATTATTGTTATTGTGGTAAAAACATAATATTATATCTGCCCTCTTAATACATTTTTAAATGTAGTGTATAGTATTGTTAATTATAGATTGGATGGAGAATAGTAGATCTCTAGAACTGTTTCATTTTGCGTGACTGAAACTTTAGGCCCATTTAACAGCAACTCCCAGTTTCCCCTCACCAGCCCCCCGGCAACCAGCATTCTACTTTCTGCTTCAATGAGTTTGACTGTTTTAGATAACTCATTTAAGTGGAATCATGAAATATTTGTCCTTCTGTGACTGGCTTATTTCACTTAGTATAATGTCTTCAATGTTCCTCCATATAGTAGCATATGACAAGATTTCTTTCTTTTTTATGGCTAATATTCCATTATGCATATATACTATGTTTTCTTTACCCATTTATCTGTCAATGAGCAGATAAATGTTCGTTGGGTTGTTTCCACCTCTTGGCTATTGTGAATAATGCTGCAATAAACATGGGAGCGCAAATATCTCTTCAAGATACTGATTTCAATTCCTTTAGTTCTGTACTCAGAAGTGGAATTGCTGGATCATTATGGTAGTTCTGTTTTAAATTTTACAAGGACCCTCCATGTTGTTTTCCCTAGCAACTGCACCATTTTGCATCCCACCAACAGTGCACAAGTGTTCCAATTCCTCCATATCCTCACCAACACTTGTTATTTTCTAGCGTGTTGTTGTCGTTTTGATAATTTTAGGCTGCTATAACAAAAATACCACAAACTAGGTGGCTCAAACAACAAACATTTATTTCTCACAGTTTTGGAGGCTTAGATGTCAAAGACAAAGACACTGGCAGATTTGTTGTCTGGTGAGAGTCCACATCTTGATTCATAGAAAGTTGTCTGGTCACTGTGTCCGCACAGGTCAGAGAAAGAGAGCTCTGGGCTCTTCATCTCCTAAGAGCACCAATCCTATCATGGGGGCTCTACTTCCATGACTTCATCCAAACCTAATTACTTCCCAGAACCCCTGACTTCAAATAGCATCACAACAAAGATTAGGCTTCAACATATGAATGGGGGGGTGGGGGGAGGGGAGCACACAAACATTTAATTACTAGCAGTGGCCATCTTAATAGCTGTGGTGATATTTTATTGTGGTTTGCATCTCCTTGATGATTAGTGATGTTGGGCATCTTTTCATATACTTGTTGGCCATTTATATTCTTTTTTTTTTTTTTTTTGAGAAGTTCAAGTACTTTGCTTAGTTTTTAATCAGGTTATTGGTGTTTTTGTTTTTGTTTTGCTATTCAGTTGTAGGAGTTCCTTATAGATGTTGGAGATTAACCACTTATCAGATACATGGTTGGCAAATATTTTCTCCCATTTTATAGATTGCCTTTTCACTCTATTGACTATTTTGCTGTGCAAAAGATTTTCAGTTTGATGTAATCCCACTTATCTATTTTTGCTTTCGTTGTTTTTCGTGTCATATCCAAGAAATTGTTGCCAAGACCAAGGTCATGAAGCTTTCCCCCTATATTTTCTTCTAGAAGTTTCAGTTTCAGGTCTAATGTTTATGTCTTTAATTCATTTTGAGTTTATTTTTGTGTATGGTGTAAGATAGTGGTCCAGTTTCACTCTCTTGCATGTGACTATCCAATTTTCTCAACATCATTTGTTGAGGAGACTATCATTCTCCATTGTGTATTCTTGGACATTCTTGTTGAGGATCAGTTGATCATCCGCATGGGTTAATTTGGGGTTCTCTCTTCTGTTTTATTGTTCTATATGTCTGTCTTTATGCCAAGACCACACTGTTTTGACTACCATAGCTTTATAATTTTTGAAATCAGAAAGTGTGATGCTATGTCTGTTCCTTTTCAAGATTGTTTTGACTATTTAGGTTCATTTGTGGTCCCATATCAATTTCAGGAGTGTTTTTTCTATATCTGTAAAATATGCCACTGGGATTTAAATAGAGATTGCATTCAATCTATAGATTGCTTTGAGTAGCATGGCCATTTTACCAATAAGTCTTCCAATTCATGAACACATGATGTTTTGCCATTAATTTGTGTCTCTTAATTTTTTTTAGCAGTATTTTATAGTTTTCAGTGTACAAGTCTTTAATTTCTTTGGTTAAATTTGTTCCTATGTATTTTATTTATTTATTTTTGATACTCTTGTAAATGGGATTATTTTCTTAATTTCTTTTCTGGATTGCTTATTATTAGTATATCAAAATGCAATGGATTTTTGTATGTTAATTTTTTTTATCCTGCAACTTTGCTGAATTTATTAGTTCTAATAGGTTTTTTTTTTTTTTTTTTTTTTTTTTTTTTGGTGCAGCTTTTAGAGTTTTCTACATATAAGGTCCTGTCTTATGCAGAGATAATTTTACTTTCTTTCTAATTTAAATGTGTTTTTCTTTTTCTAGCCTAATTATTTTGCCTAGGCCTTTCTTTTTTTTTTTTTTTTATTTAAATTTTTTTTTTTTCAACGTTTATTTTATTTTTGGGACAGAGAGAGACAGAGCATGAACGGGGGAGGGGCAGAGAGAGAGGGAGACACAGAATCGGAAACAGGCTCCAGGCTCTGAGCCATCAGCCCAGAGCCCGACGCGGGGCTCGAACTCCCGGACCGCGAGATTGTGACCTGGCTGAAGTCGGACGCTTAACCGACTGCGCCACCCAGGCGCCCCATTGCCTAGGCCTTTCAATACTGTGTTGAATAGAAATGGCAGAAGTGGGCATCCTTGCCTTTAACCTAATCTTGGAAAAAAGCTTTTAATTTTTTACTTGTGGGTATGATGTTAGCGATGGGCTGTTTTATACATGGTACTTTTATGCTGAGGTAATTTCATGCTATTTACAGTTTTTTTTTTTAATATTTTTTTCATGAAGAGGTGTTGAATATGTCAAATGATTTTTGCATCTTTTGAGTTATGTTGTGTTTTTTAACCTTTGTTCTGTTAATGTGGTGTATCACATTGATTAGTTTTTGTATGTTGAACCATACTTGCATCCCAGGAACAAACCCCACTTGGTCCTGGTATATGATCCTTCTTAAGTGCTGTTGAATTTGATTCGCTTGTATTTTGCTAAAGACTTTTGCATCTATATTCATTAGGGACGTTGGTCTGTAGTTTATAGTGTCTTCTGGCTTTGGTATCAGAGTAATGCTGGCCTTATAAAATTAAGTTGGAAACATCCCCCCCTCTTCAATTTTTTGGAAGACTTTAAGAAGGATTGATAGGGGTGCCTGGGTGGCTCAGTCGGTTAAGCATCCGACTTCGGCTCAGGTCATGATCTCGCGGTCCATGAGTTCGAGCCCCGCATCAGGCTCTGTGCTGACAGCTCAGAGCCTGGAGCCTGTTTCTGATTCTGTGTCTCCCTCTCTTTCTGACCCTCCCCCGTTCATGCTGTTTCTCCCTGTCTCAAAAATAAATAAACGTTAAAAAAAATTAAAAAAAAAAAAAAGGATTGATATTAATTCTGCAAATGTTTGGTACAGTTCGCCACTGAAGCCATCTGGTCCTGGGGTTTTTCTTTTTTGGAAGGTTTTTGATTACTGATTTAATCTCTTTACTAGTTGTAGGTATGTTCAGATTTTTTATTTATGATGCAGTCTTGATAGGTTATACATCTAGGTATTTATCCATTTCTTCTCAATTATCCATTTTTTTTGGCATATAATTATTCATAGTAGTCTCTTATAATCCTTTTTTTATTTTGGTGTCATCAGTTGTAATGTTTCCTCTTTCATGTTTGATTTGTTTGTCTTCTCTCTTTTATTTGTAGTTAGTTTAGCTAAAGGCTTGTAAATTTTGTTGATCTTTTCAAAAAGCCAACTCTTAGTTTTATTGTTTTCTATTTTCTATTTCATTTATTTCTGCATTAATCTTTATTATTCCTTCTGCTAACTTTAGGCTTATTTTGTTCTTCTTTTTCTATTTCCTTGAACTGTAGAGTTAGGTCCTATTTGAAAGCCTTTTTGTTAATTTAAGTATCACTATAAAATTTCCTTGTAGTACTTCTTTTGATGCATCCCGAAAGTTTTGGTATGTTGTGTTTTCTTTTTCATTTATCTCAAGATATTTTCCAAGTTCCTTTTTGACTTCTTCTATGACCCGTTGATTGTTCAAGAGTAGGTTGTTTAATTTTCACATATTTATGATTTTTTTCCAGTGTTCCTACTGTTATTCCATTTTATTCCACTGTGGTTGGAAAAGATACTTTGTATAATTTCAACCTTTTTAAGTTTTTTTAGACTGGTTTGGTGAACTGACATGTGAGCCATCCTGGAATATGTTGCATATGCTTGGAACATGTATCTTGCTGCTTTTGAGTGAAGCATTCTGTATATGTTTATTAGGTCCATTTGGTCTACATTGTTCATGTACTCTGTTTCCTTATTGGCCTTCTGTCTGGATTTCTATCCATTATTGAAAGTGGAGTATTGAAATCTCCTGTTATATATTTATCATATATATATATATATATTTATCATATATATATTTATCATATATATATATTTGATCTTATGTTGGGTGTATATATATTTGTTACATATTCCTGGTGATTTGACCCTTTTTTTGTTATATATTTGTCTTTTGTGGAAGTTTTTAATTTAAAATATATTTTGTCTAACAATCTCCTCTCTCTTCTGATTAGTATTTGCATGGGATATCTTTTTCTACTCTTTACTATCAGCCTATGTGCGTCTTTAAATCTAAAGTGAGCCTCTTGTGGATAACCTATAATTTTGCTTTCTTAAAAACCATTCAGCCACTCTGTCATATATATATATATATATATATATATATATATATATATATATATAAATTTTTAAATATACATATAACATTTATTTGTTTTTGAGCATCCCAAACACATTGTGCTGTGCTCTCAGCACAGAGCCCAATGTGGTGCTCGATCTCACAAACTATGAGATCATGACCTGAACTGAAACCAAGAATTGAATTTTTAATCAACTGAGCCACCCAGGCACCCCACACTTTATGTCTTTTGATTGGGAAGTTTAACTAACTTATATTTCAAGTAATTGTTGATAAGAAGAACTTATTACTGACATTTAAAAAATTATTTTCTATCTGTCTTATAGTTTCTGGTTAAGGAATGTGATATGCTCCCTTCTACACCTAACATTCAGATCACCAGTCTAGTTCTGGGACCCACACCTTAGGAGAGGCAATTTTGTCAGTGAAGAAAAATATCCCAATATGATAAAAGAAAGATCTGCAAATCATGATATTATAAAGAAAGGTTGAAAACACTGATAATATTTTTCCTGGAGAAAAAAAAAATATTTGCAGAGTATTCTAGTTGTCTTCAAATATTTGAAATTTGGAGTAGAATTTTAATTTTCCTCTATACAGATCTTCCCTAACTTATGATGAGGTTACTTCCCAATAAACCCACTGTAAGTTCAACGTATTGTAAGTCAAAAATGCATTTAATTCACTTAACCTACCAAAGAAAAATACACCTAACCTACCAAATGTCACAGTTTAGCCTAGCCTCCCTCACACATACTCGGCATACTTACATTAGCCTACATTTGGGCAAAATAATCTAACATAAAGCCTATTATATAATGAAGTGTTGAATATATCAATGTATTGAATACGGACAGTGAAGAACAGAATGGTTGTATGGGGACAGAATGTTGGTTGTTTACCATCACGATCACATGGCTGACTGGGAGCCACATTGCTGCCACTGCCCAGCATCATGAGAGAATATTATAACACATATTGCTAGCCTGAGAAAATTCAAAATTCAAAAATTCAAAGTACGGTTTCTATTGAATGTGTATTGCTTTTGCACCATCGTAAAATTGAAAAATCGTAAGTGGAACCATCATAAGTCAGGGACCATCTGTAGTAGCAAGTGTGAGTATTCAAGTAAATGGGCTGAATAAATAGGGGAATTGATTTTGGTTTAATATATGGGAGAAATTTCATTCTGTCTCTCAAAATGGCACGAGCTACTTCTTGAGAGAATATGCTTCTTATCCCTGGATGCTCCAAATATTGAGAGCCACTTATAAGAGATTTTGTAAGAAGGGATCATTAAATAAAGGGTCGAATTAAGTGGCTTCCGTTCCTTTTATCTCAGAGGTTATGCTTCTAAGAATTGTCAGATTTCTCAGTTTTCTAAATTATGCTTTTCCACACTTCAATTTGTTTAAATCAAGACCTGCTAGTGATTACAGAGCAATATCTATGCGCTTGTTCCAATGGCAAGTTTTGCAAACCCTCAGCAGAATCAATTTGGATTCAGGCTGACCCTGTGCTCCTCTTGTGCAATCGAATTCATACGCAGACAGTGGTAAGCTAACAATGGAGCAACACAGACAGTTGCAGCTCCTCTTGGGGAATAGGGGATGTGCCACCAAACAGGTGGCTTCAATTAATAGAGCTGCTGCCACCAGGGGAAAACAGAGGGAAATAAACCACCAAGGAAATGACTGCAGGTAGATGGGGTCAGTCTTGGAGTCCTCTGGAACATGGCCAGAGAACACAGTCCCACTAGGCCAGCACAGCAGCAAAGATTAAGTGAAAATAGAGGCAATAAAGCACTGGGTATTCTGTAGGTGTATCTGTGACAAAACTTATTTCCCTTTCAAGCTTTAAAGCACAGTTAAAAAAAAGAAATACAGAGGAAGAGGTTGCTTCTTAATGAGACAACAGCAGAGCTGCGCTTGAGATAGTGACTTCCAAATTGTGAGTGAGCCTGTAAAACCCTGAGCACAGTCCATCCGACTACACTCAGTCTGTTGGCAGTGCGCTTTGGAGCCTTCCTGCCCCCATGCCTGCTGGAGCCCACATCTGATTCATCTGCTGAAGTTAGCCTCCAATACCACCTCCCTCTTTTCTTAAGTACAACGACAGCGGGAATGTTCTCTTAGAATGGTCCAGGAACAGGCTGTTTTGAAAGCATTAGGAGTTGATTTTAAAAGAATGGCAAGGAATGGTCAAGGAGGAAGACATATGAGAACATCTTTGGTTGGCAGCGGCTTTAATTTGGTCTGTGTTAATGCAGTCTTCTTCAGAATCTCTGATCACAGTTGCATTTCCAAAAATCCAGATCCTGCACAACCAAAGCACACAAGGGCATTGTCTTAGTCCATTTGGGCTGCTCTAACCAAAAGCCATAGACTGGTTGGCTTATAAACCGACATTTATTTCTCACAGTGCTGGAGGCTGAAGTCTAAGATCAGGTGCCAGCATGGTCAAGTTCTGGTGATCTGGCTCATAGCTGGTACCCTCTCATTGTGTGGAAATAGGCCACAAATATCTCATGTGGTGAAAAAGGGTGAGAGATCTCTCTGGAGCTTCTTTCATAAGGCACCAAACTCATTAATGAGGGCTCCATCCTCATGACTTAAATATCTTCCAAACGTCCCTACTTCCTAATATCATTATGTTGGAGGCTAGGATTTCAACATATCAATTTGGGGGAGAGGGGGACAAACATTTAGCCCATAGTAGAGATGGTGACACAGGGCCTATGTCAAGCAGTTGTCCCTGTCTCCCTTCAAAAATGAGAAATCATTAACAAGCCATGACCCCACAAGCTGTTCTGCCAAGTAAGTACCTTCTCTATTGTTTGTGATTAATATTACCAAAAAAAAAAAAAAAAAATCTGTGACCCTGTAAGTAAAATGCTGAGTTACCTTCCAAGTCAGATGGCTCCTCACTTACTCTTTGCTGTAAGTAAACCTTGTGCTGCTGCAGAGGAAACATGGGAAGGTCCGGACACCATGTGGTTAGTGTCACCACAAAGCCATGATGGGTGCTTCCATGATCTCAGGGGGCCTAAGATGCAGTATTTCACTCCTGTCTAATGTTCTTTCCGTGGAACCTGAGTCGTCAGGGACATCCCTTTGAAAAATTGATTAGCAAGCACAATAGTTTAGGTTCCAGGATATAAGAATTTCTGATCACTTGTATTGGGATACTTAGGAAAAGTAGAACGTAAAGATTGAGAATAGAAAATAATAGAGAAACAAAGTTTTGGGGGAGTATCAGAATTTTATGGGAGAGATTCAGGAAGACAAGGAAACAAACTAGGCCTGAGTTGTCCATAGTCTAGTACAGAAGTCCTCAAAGAAGTGAGGACGGAGAGAGCATGAAATTTAACTGGCAAGATACTGCCCAAATGAGAAGGCCCCCCACCATCTGAAGTAAAACTGACTTTCCATATTCTAATCACAATGAAAGGGGAGTTCCATGACACCAAGAGACAGCAACCAAAGGGTTTGCTTGTTTGTTTTTCTGGCTTATTTCCTTGACCATTTATTTACTATAAAAGCAATGCTAAGCTAAAGCCAGATGTTATGCCTCCTGCTTCCATCCTGGTTCAAAAGTGACATCTAGCCACTCTCTCCCCCTTTTCCTAGTAGAATCACAAGAGGCAAAGTAACACAGTCTCCAAAAAGACTTTGCACTAGAATTTGTCTGAATTTGTCATTTTCTCCTCCCTCAGTATGGCCCATCTTCTCAGAAGAGGCACTCAGGCCTTGGATAATTTTTTTTTTATGTTTATTTATTTTTGAGAGAGACAGAGCATGAGCAGGGGAGGAGCAGAGAGAGAGAGAGACACAGAATCCAAAGCAGGTTCCAGGCTTTGAGCTGTCAGCACAGCCAAATGTGGGGCTCGAACTCACAGCCGTGAGATTGTGACCTGGGCCAAAGTCGGACGCCCTACCCACTGAGCCACTCAAGCTCCCCTTGGATAATTTCCTTAAGAATAACAGATGATAGCCACACCTTACTATTTTTATGAGCTTCTCAGGAGAAAGAAGAAAAACACTGCATACAGAATATGAGGAGATCTTTAAGATCATAAGATAATGCTGCTTTATTTTTCAATTATAGAAACCTACCACATGCCCATAGTGTAATATTTTGAAAATGTAGAAAAGCATAGAAGTAAATAAAAATTACGCATAACTCCATCATTTAAGAGGAATCCCCAGAGAGTTGAGTCCTGATCAAGGCCTGTTTCTATTTGCCCTTAACCTAAGAATGATTTTTACATATTTAAAGAGTCGTAAATAACCACCACCATCTCACATAGAGGAACATGAAACAGAGGCCTTATGTGGCCCACAAAGCCTAAAATATTTACTGTCTAGCTCTTTACAGAAAAAAATTTGCTGACCCTTGATCCAGAAGTAATCACCATCATTTTGGTACTTTTTTTTTTTTTCTATCTCTATTGAATATCTGTACGGATTCTTAAAAACTGTGCTATTATTCTACATAGATTTGTATTTTGCTTTTTCCCCTCACTTTAGTATAGCATCATGAGCATTTTTCCATGTCACTAATCATTTAAAGATTGGTTCCATTGTAATTATGCAAGCCAAACATAAATAACTACCTTTATGGATCAGGACTCTTAGCAGTTAGTCCTATTTCTCCTAGAGTTCAAAATTTTCCGAGGATGAGCATCCGTTCATCTTTTAAAAATTACTTTTAAAATTCACCATCTTAGCCATTTTTAAGTGTACAGGTCAGCGGCACTAAGTACATTCACACTGTTGTGCGATCATCTCCAGCATCCGTCTCCAGAACTCTTCATCTTGTAGAACCCAAACTCTGTCAACTAATCAGTAACTCTTCACTCTCTTCTTCCCTCTGAAAACATGATTTTTAATAGCCGTATACTATTTATCTTGGTTTTATACTTTTTGATTCTTTTCATTTGGTATCTCTCTATCAATGTTGGAAATCAAAGTTGTTTTGAGCCTTGCTTTTTGAGGTGATGAAAAGAAAGTAACACAAGTATTCTAGAACCGTCAACAGTGCTTATGGCAGCAAACTTTAAAAATTTGGTTCATGCTAAATGATCATAATACAACTAAAGGGTAGCTGAGGATTTAATAGAAAATTTTAGAAAGGGGGTTAAAATTCTGGCCCTGTGATATGCTGACTTGAGACTCAGAAATAGTTAACCACTGAGTCTCAGTGTTCTTATCTGAAAACCAAGGGCAATGAAACAGATAGGTTTGATGTGATGTTTAAATGAGATAAAGTACTTAACAATCATTTTAAATAACGTGATGCAAATATTAGTTATGCTGTAAAGACATTTGATATCAAGCAAGGTGGTCATTTATTGGAGAAATATTTTAAATGGATATTTTTTTAGTAGCAAGGTCACTACATTGAAATAATAAGGAACAAAGGACAATTTCAGAAATGACTTTTGAGCAGCTCAATTTTTCCCTGGAAATTTACCATTGTCCTGGGAATATCACATGGTTCAAAAGCTGAACACTTCTGCATGACATTTAATTAAAATGCAGCCTGAACATGCTATGTGAAGAATTTTAAATAGTCTTGCTCAATATAAAATATATCCCAAATCAGCATATTATGTCTTTTTTTTTTTTTTTTTTTTTTACTAATAGTTTCCCCGTTGGGATATATTTGACAGTCAATCTGTGAGAGAGATAGATTAGAATTTTGTAATTTTGAAATGCTTCTTAATATACTATCTCTGTTTTGTGATAAATTTATCATTACTGCCCATCCCATTTGCAATGGCTTAGGAGATGAATATCTCTTTAAAATATTGCCAAACTCTATAACTTGAGTTCTCAAGTTTTCATGGACATAACATAGAATAAAATAATCTAAAAATTTCACAGGTACTACTCTTTGAAAGCTTCCTCTATATAGACAAAGTCAAGTGGAAATATCTATCTATCTATCTATCTATCTATCTATCTATCTATCTATATATATATATAAATACATACACACACAAAGAACTTTTTGTTAAATATTAAACATTACCTAGATTGTTAATTATCCACATTAATTCCCACTGTTAATAAAGTGCACCAGATAATTGTACAATTCAGCTTCTCTCTATGGGTTCTTGTTTCTACACAGCAATGCAGAAATTAGAAATCAGGAATCAGGTAGTGACAAAGGCCATTCAGAGTGCTGAGTGTAAAAGACACGAAACCAAGTTTGTGGGTCGTCAAGTTTTTATCATTTCTATTGGAAAAAATTAAAAATATAGATCACAAACATAACCATATGTAACTGAATATTTATAAGAAGCTCCAAAAAGTAAGGGGTCGCTGAAGCTTCAGCCTCCTGGTAAATCCATCCCTGCCCAGGTAGATTGGAAAGGGGGGGCTTTTTCTCCTGGGGGGCCTTTCCTTTCTTTCCACCTGCCTTCTGCATTAGTGTAAAGAATCCAGATGGGTAATACTGTAGAGACAAACAAATGTCATGTTTATTATCAGAAACCTCAATAGTGTGCTCATTGAAGAGTTAGCCGTCCTGCTGAAGCAAATGTTTCTACGATTTCAGGCTATGGTTGGGGAACAGAAGGCCAACTAAAAATTCATACCAACTGCACAAATAGAACTTGGATGCAAGAGACGTTTCGTGGTTTCTTTCAATGCAGATAGGAGAATCTGTCAGCCCACAGATTTACCACCAATGCTTGAGCTAATTTCTTATATCACGTGCAAATGCGACAGTACTGGAAGGATATTAAGATAACTGTTGGTAGCTTGCTGCATACATGCTTGTGGCCTCTGTTAGGAGCACGTCAAGTTGACCTTTTTAGGAAAATGATGTCTGGCTTGTTGGGTGGATTAGCTTCCACCCTCACTCTGCAGCAAAGGGAGTTTCAGAGAGCTATTTGGGTGACAAATTGCAGAGATAAGATGGCATTTCTTTTCTGTCTGGTTGACAATGTGCTGAGTGGCAGTCTGATTGTGTGATGATAGCTAGGAGGCTCTAAATAGCAAGCTATTCTCCTTTGAAGCACGTATAGCTGGTTTAGACATAAAATGACCAGAGTTATAGAAGCAAAGGAGAGGAGTTACATAAGGAAATGAGACAACTTGTTAATAACTTTAAAACTAATAAACATATAGAAATTTTGCTGAAAGCTATATTTTTTAAATAATTTCATTTGTTTACCATTAAATTTTTGGTGGTAGATATCCAAAATATGGATGTTTTGGTTCAGGTCATGCTTCCATGGTTCGTGGGATCAAGCCCTGTGTCGGGCTCTGCACTGACAGCATGGAGCCTGCTTGGAATTCTTTCTGTCTCCTGCTCCCCATCTCTGTCTCTGTCTCTCTCTGTCTCTGTCTCTTTCTCTCTCTCAAGATAAATAAGCCTAAAACATTATTTTTCTTCAACTTCGTAGTTCTTTCCAAATAAATTCTGGCCTTCATAAACACCATTATCTAAAGTGCCATGTCATTATTCCATCAAAATCACTCACTCAAACAGGGCTTGGAGCTATGCTTGGCATTGTATAAAAGAGATGTCAACAACAACAACAACAACAACAGTAAATTAAGCAGTTTGTCTTCCCACATCTTCTGTCTTCCCTATTAGCTTCATTATTTATTTCTTTCTCCTGGTGTTCATACTCCTCTACTCCCCTACCTGTCATCACTGTCCTCGCCCAACTGTGTTCTGCTATAGTGTCAGCTGTTAAGGTATTTGTTTGTTAAAGAGTAAGCCTAATTCTCCAATGTGGTACTTAGTAAAATTGGCTAGGCCTTTGCAATGTGAAAAATTAAACTTTAGTGGAATGACAGGCAGTAGGATTTGAACTTGAAGAAAAGATTCCCTTAGTTTCCTCTTAATGGAACCATGAGATTAACTTCTTGCTTTACTCTCTAGTGAGCCTAATTCTAGAGAGAGCCTTTTAGGAGGAAAAAACTCTAACACAAACAGTAAAATAGACTTCATATTGACAGAGGCAGTCAGGCTCCAAGTCGATGGAAGAACTAGTCTTTCAGAATTGGAAGGGTCCTTTGAGTTAAAAACCTGAATTTTCCTCATCATAAAATTGAGCCTTAGGGAAGGTTCGTGAATTGCATATTATCATTCAAATCCTGTGTTAGTAAATTTGGTACTAGAATTCAGAAAATTTCTAGTCCAGTGCTGTTTTTATCAACCATATATGTCATGCCACATCCAAAAAAATATGTAAATCCAACAAAACACAAGTAGAGCATGTCCTAATGTTTTCATTTTTAGTATGTACTAACAATTATAAGACAGGGCAATCACGTTTTCTGAATGTATTGGGGAGAGGTGGAGAGACAGAAATGAGTAAGCTTTAGAAACAGAGTAGGGTCATCCTTCTTGAAACCAGGATGGGAAGGGTATGTAGGGAACATGAGAGTGGATATAGATGAAGGATGAAATTGTCTCTTCACCTGTCACTCAAATCTCAATCTTCTTTCCTACCTTTATCAAGGTAAGTCAAGCTGATAACCAAAGGTCGTGTTGAATACATGCCTTTTCCATTTTATCATCAGCGTAAGTAAAGGAAGGGAATAGCCAATGACTTTTAGCTGAGGCACATTTATGAGCTTTTATCAGAGAAGGAAAAATTTCGCTTGACCTAGACTTGGTGTTAGCAAGGAGACAATTGGTCTCTCAAGTACTTCTAAAATATTCCTTACAGAGACCAATGCAGGGAATTTAACCATTAACTCAATACCTTTATGCTTGGAAGAGCAGCTCATTATTTATAGCAAATGCCATTGGTGCCCCATCCATATCTCCTACGCCTTGCATGCTTGCATGCAAGCTGGACTTCCAGCCACCAGTTCCTGCATGTCTATTCCTGAGGGCTTGTTCTGACTACTAAAGCTGAATTTGCCTCCATATGGTAGACAGATATGCCGGGGAATTAATGCTCCCTGGGAGCATCAACTAATGAACAATAGGAATTGATGTATAAACACCCTAGCTTCATTACCCTTGAGGCACATGTTTTCTTTTGTTTTGTAAAGTTTCCCACAGTTGTAGCTGGCTTGATAATGTGCCTTTTATTGGCAGCCTTCCGTTCTCTGTCTCACTTCCCTAAACTTACTGATGTTTCTTTCAATTCTGAAAAGAACTACTTGCACCCTAATCCTTGTCTCAGAGTCTACTTTTGAGGAAACCCAAATGGAAATATCAGAATTCTCACTGTGTTAGCAATGGGGTCTCACAACAACCTTCAGGAGAATACACCCACATCAGACCTACAGTTGCAAGAAACAGCAAGCCTAGTTTCAGTAACTTTTTAAAAAACAAGGGTTTACTTTGCTGAGGGTTTTTATAATAAATGGATGTTGTATTTTGTCAAATGCTTTTTCTGCGTCTATTGAAAGGATCATACGGCTCATATCCTTTCTTTTATTAATGTATCATGTCGATTGATTTATGTAAATATTGAACCACCCAGGAATAAATCCCCCTTGATTGTGGTGAATGATTCTTTTAATGTACTGGTGGATTTGATTTGCTAGTGTTTTACTGAGAATTTTTGCAGCCGTGTTCATCAGCGATATTGTCCTCTAGTTTTCTTTTTTAGTGGCATGTTTGTCTGGTCTTGGTATCAAGGTAATACTTTTCTACACACCAATAATAAGGCAGCAGAAAGAGAAACCAAGGAATCAATCCCATTTACAAGTGCACCCAAAGCCATAAAATACCTAGGAATAAACCTAACCAAAGAGGTAAAAGATCTGTACTCTGAAAACCATACAAGGCTAATGAAAGAAACTGAAGAGGACACAAAGTACTAGAAAAATATCCTATGCTCATGGATTAAAAGAACAAAAGTTGTTAAAACGCCTATAGTACCCAAAGCAATCTACACATTTAATGCAGTCCCTATCAAAATCCACCAGTATTTTTCACAGAGCTAGAGCAGACAGTCCTCTAAAATTTGTATGGAACCACAAAAGACCCCAAATAGCCAAAGCCATCTTGAAAAAGAAAAGCAAAGCTAGAGGCATCACAATTCTGGACTTCAAGTTATATTACAAAGCTGTAGTGATCAAGACACAATGGTACTGGCAAAAAATAAACATATATATCAACAGAACAGAACCCACAACTATATGGTCAATTAATCTTTGACAAAGCAGGAAAGAATATCCAGTGGAAACAAAAGTCTCCTCAGCAAATGGTGTTTGGAAAACTGGACAGCAACGTGCAAAAGAATGAAACTGGACCACTTGCTTACACCATACACAAAAATAAGTGCAAAATGGGTTAAAGACTTAAATGTGAGAGAGGAAACCATTAAAATCCTAGAGGAGAACACAGGCAGCATTCTCTTTAACATTGACTATAGCAATTTCTTCCTAGATCGGTCTCCTGAGGCAAGGGAAATAAAAGCAAAAATAAACTATTGGGACTCCATCAAAGTAAAAAGATTCTGCACAATGAAAGAAATAAAGGAAACTGGAAGGCAACCTATGGAATGGGAAAAGATATTTATAAATGACATATCTGATAAAAGGTTAGTATCCAAAATATATAAAGAGCTATAAAACTGAAACCCCCCCAAAACAAATAATCCAGTGAAAAAATAGGAAGAAGACATGAATAGACATTTTTCCAAAGAAGACATACAGATGGCCAACAGACACATGAAAAGATGTTCAACATCACTCAGCATTAGGGAAACACAAATCAAAACTACAAAATGACAATATCACCTCATACCAGTTAGAATAGCTAAAATTCACAACACGAGAAACAAGAAGTCTTGGTAAGGATGTGGAGAAAGGGGAACCCTCTCACACTGTTGATGGGAATGCAAACTGGTACAGACACTCTGGAAAACAGTATGGAGTTTCCTCAAAAAGTTAAGAGTAACCAGGCACCAGGGTGCCTCAGTGGCTCAGTCAGTTGGGCATCTGACTACAGCTCAGGTCATAAGCTCATGGTTTGTGAACTCAACCTCCACGTTGGGCTGTGTGCTGACAACTCAGAGCCTGGAGCCTGCTTCAGGTTCTGTATCTCCCTCTCTCTCTGCCCCTCCCCCACTAATGCTCTTTCAAAAATGAATAAACATTTAAAAAAAATTTTTTTTTTTGAAGAACACCCAGGCACCTGGGTGGTTCATTCGGTTAAGCGTTAAGGTCTTGATCTCAGGGTTGTGAGTTCAAGCTTTGCATTGGGCTCTGCACTGGGCATGAAGTCTACTTAAAAAAAAAAAAAGGTGATCCCAAAAGTAGAACTACCCTACAATCATGCAATTGCACTACTAGATTTTTATCCAAAGGATACAAAAATACTGATTAGAAGGGATACATGCACCCTGATGTTTATAGCGGCATTATCAACAATAGCCAGATTATGGGCAAAGCCCAAATGTCCATCAACTGATGAATGGATAAAAATATGGTACACACACACAGGAATATTACTCAGCCATAAAAAAGAAGGAAACCTTGCCATTTGCAATGATGTGGAGGGAGCTAGAGAGTATTATGCTAAGTGAAACAAGTCAGTCAGAGAAAGACAAATACCATATAATTTCACTAATATGTGGAATTTAAGGAACAAATGTAAAAACATAGGGAGGAAAAGGAGAGGCAAACCAAGAAATGGACTCTTAACTACATAGAACAAGCTTATGATTACCAGAGGGGAGGTGGGCAGGGGGATGGACTAAATGGGTGATGGGGATTAAGGAGGGCATTTGTGGTGAGTACAGGGAATTGTAGGTAAGTGTTGAAACACTAAACTCTACACCTGAAACTAATATTACACTGTATGTTAACTAACTGGAATTTAAATAAAAACTTACAGGAAAAAAATAAGGGTTGATTTTTTTCTATTACAAAAATTCCAGTAGAAGACTGTTCAGAGTAGGTTCAGCTGTTTGATCCCATCAAGGAACTATATCCTTTCTATCGTTTTGCTTTGTCATCTTTAACTATCATCCTTAGGCTTTTTGTTCATGTCAAAAAAAAGCTGTTGTACTGCAAAACCAGAGCCATGTTCCAGACAAACAGGAAGAGAGGTCAAAGTTTTCATTTTCAGAGAGCTTTATCTTTTTAGTCTGCCAAAGGAGTCCTCTCTAGGCTTCTTCACACCTCGTTAGCTGAACTACAACGTGCCCATCAACAACTAATCACATCCCAAAAGAATAAGATTAGGATGCTTGGTTTAGATCAGTCATGGTTCATTCCTGAGAAGGTCTCTCTTTACACAAAACAGGAGTCTGTTACCTGAGAAGATAAGGTGGGAGTGCATAGGTAGGCAACAGCAACATCTCCCACATCACCTCCCCAAATCAGTGTTTGTCAGCATCATGATAAATATTTCAGCTTCCTATTTCCATGTGACCCATTCTAACCCAATGGCACATCAACAGACACACTCAGGGTCATAGGAATATAGAAGTGGGGGGCGGGTAGCTTTAATGTGCCTTTCTTAAAGTCTGTCTCCTATTCTTTATTGAGTCCTAGGTAACTTTAGAAACTATATTTATAATTCAGTCTAGGCAAATACAACTCTTTCTATAGCCTGAAAACTGCAGTCATACTCATTAACAACTGCTTATAAAAGGGACTCTGCTCAGATAAGGGACTCTGCTCAGATAAGAGCACTGTTTTTTTTTCCAGATATGAGAAGAGATTCTAAACAATAAAGCTACTTAGAAAAAAACTTGATAAATGAAATTGAAAGCTGAAAACATTCATTACAACAAAATTTCAGTCTCTATTTTGTTACCATGAAAGTGTCCCTGCAAAGATGTCTTATAAGAAGCCCCTTTGGGTAAAGGAGTCTCATCAACAAATTGTGTTGGGAAAACTGGATATCCACATGTAAAAGAATGAAATTGGACCTTTGCCTTACACCATACACACAAACTCAAAATGGATTAAAGACTTTGGGGTGCCTTGGTGACAGTGACCAACTTTTGATTTCAGCTCAGGTCATGATCTCACGGTTTGTGGGTTCAAGCCCTGCACCAGGCTCTGCACTGACAGCACAGAGTCTGCTTGGGATTCTCTTTGCCCTCCCCTGCTTCAAGTTTCATCGCATTGTGGTCTGAAAATATGCATGGTATGATCTTGATCTTTTTGTACTTGTTGAGGGCTGATTTGTGTCCCAGTATGATCCATTCTGGAAAATGTTCCATGTGCACTCAAGAAGAATGTATATTCTGCTGTTTTAGGATGAAATATTCTGAATATCTGTTAAGTCCACCTGGTCCAGTGTGTCATTCAAAGCCATTGTTTCCTTGTTGACTTTCTGTTTAGATGATCTGTCCATTGTTGTAAGTGGGGTGTTGAAGTCCCCTACTGTTATGGTATTATCAATGAGTTTTTTTATGTTTGTGATTAATTGATTTATATATTTGGGCTTCCACGTTGAGGACATAAATGTTTATAAATGTTAGATTTTCTTGGTGGATAGACCCCTTACTTATGATATAATGCCCTTCTTCATCTCTTGTTACATTTTTATTTTAAAATCTAGATTGTCTGATATAAGTATGGCTACTCTGGCTTTCTTTTGGCAACCAACAGCATGATAGATGGTTCTCCATCCCCTTACTTTGAATTTGAAGGTGTCTTTAGGTCTAAAATGGGTCTCTTGTAAGCAGCATATAGATGAATCTTGTTTTCTTATCCATTCTGTTACCCTATGTCTTTTGATTGAGCATTTAGGCCATTGACATTTAGAATGAGTACTGAAAGATATTAATTTATTGCCATTGTGTTGCCTGTTGAGTTGGAGTTTCTGGTGGTGTTCTCTGGTCCTTTCTAGTCTTTGTTGCTTTTGGTCTTTTTTGTTTTGTTTCATCTTTTCTTCCCTCAGAGAGTCCCCCTTAACATTTCTTGCAGAGCTGGGTTAGTGGTCATGAACTTCTTTAGTTTTTATTTGCCTGGGAAACTCTTTATCTCTTCTTCTATTTTGAATGACAGCCTTGCTGGATAAAGAGTGCTTGGCTGCATATTTTTCCAGTTCAGCACATTGAAGACATCCTGCCACTCCTTTCTTGCCTGACAAGTTTCTGTGGATAGGTCTGCTGCAAACCTGATCTGTCTTCTCTTATAGGTTAAGGACTTTTTTTTCCCTTGCTGACTTCATCATTCTTTCCTGGTCTGTGTATTTTGTGTGTTTGATTATGATATGCCTTGTTGATGGTCGGTTTTTGTTGAATCTAATGGGAGTTCTCTGTGGCTCTTGGATTTTGATGTCTGTGTCTTTCCCTAGGTTAGGAAAGTTTTCTTCTCTGATTTGCTCACATAATCCTTCTGCCCCTTTTCTCTTTCTTCACCTTCTGGGACTCCTATGATCTGGATATTATTCCTTTTGATGAGTTGCCGAGTTCTCTAATTCTTATATTATGTTCTTTTGCTTCAGTTTCCTTCTTTTCTGCTTCATTATTCTCTATAATTTTGTCTTCTGTATCACTGATTCGCTGCTCTGCTTCATTTATCCTTGTCACCGTGGCATCCATGTGAGATTGCATTTCAGTTATAGCATTTTTAATTTCATCCTGACGAGCTTTTACTTCTTTTATCTCCACAGAAAGGGATTCCATGCTTTTTTCAACCCCAGCTAGTTTATTATCATCAGTCTAAATTCTAGTTCAGACATACTGCTAGTATCTGTATTGATTACGTCCCTGGCTGTCATTTCTTCCTGTTCTTTCTTTTGGGGTGAATTCCTTCATTTTGTCATTTTAGAGGAAGAAAAATAATTAATAAAATTTAAAATTTAAAACAACACAAAAATTCAAATAAAGGAAGCTAGATTCTTGGTGTGTTTTGGTCTGATTGTTGAAAGAAGCTTGATAGAATAGAGCTATAAAGGGAAAGATAAGAAAAGGAAAAAAATAGTAGGAAAACATTTTAAAAATTGAAATGAATGTATACAATAGAATAGAATAAAATAATACGAAGAAAGTAAAATGGAATAAAAAATACAAAAAAATAGTAAAAAATTTCAATAACTTAAAAAATTTTTTTAACATTTACTCATTCTTGACAGATAAAGACAGAGCATGAGTGGGGGAGGAGCAGAGAGAGAGGGAGAACCAGAATCCAAAGCAGGCTCCACTCCAGTCTCTGAGCTGTTAGCGCAGAGCCTGACGTGGAGCTCCAACTCATGAATGGTGAGATCATGGCCTGAGCCAAAGTTGGACGCTTAACCAAATGAGCCACCCAGGCACCTCTCAAAAAAAAATTTTATAAAAACAGAAAATAAAAATAATTGTTTTCTCTTTCTGTATCCAAGAATAAGAAAAGAAAAAAGAAAAAACCGAATAGTTGGGCCAGTGAACAGAATGAAATCCTAGTGAAATTATATGCAATTTCCTCTAGAAGTCAAATTATGAAGCACTTTATAGTCCATACACTAAGCAGGCAGAGAGACTTGTGTTCCTCTAGGGCTTGGTTGGCATAGTTGGATGGGGCTTGGTGTAATGGCTCTGTTCTCCACTAGGTGGCACTGCTAAGCTTACTGTGGTGATAGGTGTGGTGAGCATGCGCATGTATGCACATGTGCAGGACAGGTGAAAATGGCTTCACCCAGCTTCCCAATCTCTGGCACCAGAACACTGTACTCTCCCTGACCAGCAATCAAGCATGCCTCCTTTGTCTCTAGCCATCCACTCCCCCTTCTACACTGTCCACATCCAAACCATCAGCCTGCCAGGTGGCACCTCCCTCATGAATCTTATCTCAGATGGGGCTGTGTTTCCAAACCCCTCACTAATGAAGGCCCTGTGGCTTGGACCTCCTCTGGGGGAGGGTCTCATCAAGCAATGGCCAGGTGCCAGCTTCCTTCTGGGAACCTTTGTGCTATCATGATGCTGCAGAGGCTCAGAGATTGTGACTGGGTGCTGGCTTGCCCCAGAAAAAGTTTGTGCAATTGCGTGGCAGCAGAGGTTCAGGGACTGTAAATCACAACACACCAACTGGCATCTCGTTCCACTGTCAGCAAACGTGGCTGTTCTCTGGGGTCCTCTGGGACCTTTGCCTGTGGGGAGGCTGGATGGCCTCTACCAAATGCGCTTCTAGCAGGGGAACTGCTTTTCTCCATGTGGCTCACAGACCCCTTAGACCTTGCTGCCTGCTTCTGGAGATATACCCTTCTCACCAGAGCACCTCCACATGCTGAGTTGCAGAATTTCAGAGTCTGCTTTCTTTCCTGTGTATAGAGTCCTAACGGTATTGAAACCCTCATCTTTATTCTTTCTCCTTTTCTTGTTCAGTCACTTGTGGGTGTTTCCACCTTGGGGGTGGGGGGAGTGCTTTTCCTGTACTCCCTTTCTCTGTCCTCTCTCCACAAAAACAGCTCTGTACCCTCCACGGTTTCTCTGTCCCCCAGTTCACCTCCACACCATGTACCTGCCAAATTCTGTGGCTCAAGTTATGCAGATTGTTGTGTTAATGCCCAGATCAATTTTCTAGGTGTGCAAAATGGTTTGGTGCTGATCTAGCTACATTTCAGGGATGAGAGAAGCAGAGAACTTCCATGCTGCCCTGTAATCTTCTAAAACGTTGCATACTAATTGATTGTCAGAGGACAGTGTGTTCAAATTGACATCTGAAAGTTCTAAAGAAATATGAAATAACTATTCTTTTGGGGAGACAAGAGTCTCAAACTCTTTCTTTCCATTAGTCAAGGAGAAATGAACAAATCAATGACTCTGTTAGACATCTAATCCTAAAATAAACTTCACAAGATAATTTCTTTCTACAAAAACATAATATCCTTGTCCTAAGCAGAATCTGCTCCATCCAAGGCCAGAACCTGGGGACTTTTGCCAATCAAATGGTAAATTGAAAGGGTCATTCCTGCTTTCTAAAAAATCATATAGAACAGTTTAAGGAATTAAATGTAAATGGAAACTCACAAAAACCAGTTAACCTAAACTAGAATCTATTCTGCTCCATGAAACTTTATGAAGTAGATACAGTTAATTCTAATAATCCCATATCTTATAGTTTTGAAAGCCTTTTGAGTCCTCTTGGGAAATCAAAAGTAATCCAGAAAAACCCTACCCTCTATTGTTATGGGCCAGGCATTGTCAAGGGTGTCTCAGATGAATTAACTCTTAATCTTTTCAATAATCCAAAAAGGTGAGTGCCCTTACTATCATCCCTATTTTGCATAGGGGAAATGGAGGCACAGAAAGATTAAACTATAAACCCAAGATTGCACAGCAACTACATGGCAGAAGCAGGATTCAATCTCAAGCCTACTAATTCTGAAGCCAACGTTTTTAACTGTTTTCACTACATGGAAGATTATTGGCAAGCATCTTGACTGTATTAACTGACCTGGCATGTCATTAACCCACAAGTACACGAAGAATTAGAAGGGAGATCCTTTAAAAGATTAACTTACATAAATTACTCATTTTGTAAAAACAAAACAAAAAACAAACAAAACAAAACAAACAACAAAAAAAAAAAACCCGTGTCAGTTACTGAGTCTAACAGTAATTGTGTTACTACAGAAGTAATACATCTGCATATTGTATTAAATAATCTCTACCAGAATGGTTTAAAATGCCATCAAAGTATGACTCTTCTGAATCTCTTTAATTCTTATTGCTTCAGCCTCACCAATTCCCTGAGACATTAGTGAAAATAACCTTGATAAGCTAAGCTCTGTAGATGATCATGTTCTGAAGGGCAGTGTGTCTGATCAACTGGTTTTACAAGACTTTGATGTTAACTGTTGTTGGGTCATCAGAGAAATGTTATATTAAAAAAAATGCTTTTAAAAAATTCTAGGATAAATTATTTTTGTATACAATATGGTACATAGTAAAAGTTTTTGCTAGAAGAAAATTATAGTTAAAACAGGGCAGCTTTGTTCTTCTCTTTTACAATAGTGAAATCAAGATATATCAAGTGAGTGATGCCCAATAGCCTGGGATCTCAGAAAAGAAGAAAGAGGAGCAGGACAATGACAAAAAGGACAAAGAGGAAGGATTCTGGATGGATTAATTGATACTTTCAAGCATATGTTCTGGCCTCCCTTTTTAAATATCATTTCTTAATGTGAACTCCTTTTGGATAGCTTGATGCATACTTTCTCTATCTTTGGGCCCTATTCACCTCAATAAGGGTACAAACAACCATTTCCTTAAAACCGAAGTTAGGGTCTTTTATCTCAATCCAGGGATGGACTTCATCAGTGAATAATCCTACTCTTTAATCAGCAAAAGAAGGAAATGTTATAAATCGAATGCTCCAAAACCAAAATCATTATTTGTGAAGATGTAATACAGCTTTTGCCTGGTGTATAGAAAATCAGTCAGTCGGCTGGTCAGTCACTGATTCAGAAAATATTTAATTATTTGTCATAACTCAGGTACTTTTTTAGGCACTGGGGAGGTAGCAATATATGAAACAAAGTCCCTGTTGTCACAGAGTTTACGATCTAGTTGGGATGGGGGATTGCCGATCCACATATAAACAAGTACATGTATGTGTCAGGTGGTGACAAGTTCTAGGAAGAAAAAACAGCAGAGTGGAAGTGGAAAGGCCTTTCTGATAAGATGACAAAGAGCCAATGATCTCATTGGTTTCCATGAGAAAATTGTATATGTTGTAAATAGTCTCAGAGACTGTACCAGGAAGTATCACTACTTAATGCTAGGCAATACTATGGGTGTTTTAATGGAATTTTTTGTAGTCAAAGTGGTTGTCTACCTATATTTTCCTTAAAATTTTTGAGGCTAAAATTATAAAAATGATATGAAACTCTATGGCTTTAATTTATCATTCATCTCTGGCTTACAATGGACTCAATAAATGTTTTCTAGGACCTGACGTGTAGATATTAACTTCACTCACCCCCAAATAGAGTTAAGAAACCACCTGTCTTGGAGGTTGTCCTCATAAGCACTTCTGTATTTTCAAGAAGATCTCAGCTCTGCCCCAGCTCGATTTTCTAGGAGGTCAGTTGTTGGCAACTTATTTAGTTGGCAAACAAGAATAGCTGCCTTCTGGATGCTTGCCAAGGTGAGGGGGGAGGGACTTAGTTTATTTATTTTTTTATTATTGTTCTAATAGTGTTGAGTACTTACAGGCATGATGATGTGTTAAACATTTAGGTCTGGTTTTTTTTTTACTTCATTATTACAGCCACCTTGTGAGAAAGGTCCTTTTAATAGCCTCTGCAGATGAAGAGATGGAATTCTGGAGAGGCTGTGCCAATTTCCTAAGGTCAGACAACTAGTTAATAGCTGCACGGGACCCAAACCTAGGTCTGCAAGCTCAGCCATGTATATTTCCAGTGCACATTTTTTTTTTTTTCCTTCCTATTTACTTCTAACCATGTGATCCTGATAGATTCAATTTATTCTTATGAACCCTCCTCAACTTTTCTTGGACTAAGGTAGGGAATAAATAAATAAAATGTCCATTCTATAGGGTTTTTTTTTTTATTTGTCCTCTGGGAGACTTCTTGGTCTGTGATTAGAATATTCCTCTAATAACAATCTGTTTCCTTGTCTAGTGTCCCTTTCCCAATTACTGCTGATCCCTGCTTCCCTCTCTTCTGTCTGCCTCCTCTTCTACTCTGATTCTTTATGCCATCACCAGCCTGTTTTCTGGAGTGATTGTTTAAGAATCTTGATAGCAGTTCAAAGTTATCCAGCTTTTGGTGAAGGTATTGACAGTCTTTGGCTTTCTGTACAGGAATTTTAAGCCCTGCCTTAATCTGTCAGGGACTGGAAAATCTTTGCCATTTTTACATATTGAGAGATGTCTACACCAAAAGCATAAGGTTATCAACAACTGAATGGAACAAGATACCCCCTGAAAGCATAAAGTTAGGCAATTTTATAGAAGCTTCATTGGGATTTTATTTTTGATTCTCTTCATTCTTTACCCTTTCTTTTCTTTGATCTTGTCCCTTAAAATTGTCTTCACTTAAATTATATATGCCTGGATATGTATATGTATAAAGTTTTCATAATCAAAATATTCCAACTGATTAAAAATTTTAAAGATGTGGGGCACCTGAATGGCTCAGTCGGTTAAGCATCCAGCTTCGGCTCAGGTCACGATCTTGCAGTTCATGAGTTCAAGCCCCACATTGGGCTCACTGCTTCCAGCACAGAGCCTGCTTCAAATCATCTGTCTCCATCTCTCTTCCCCAGAGAGAGCTTACAAAATGAGAGCGTGTGCATGCGTGCGCGCTCTCTCTCTCTCAAAAATAAACACTAAAAAAAATAGAATGTCTTTAAAAAGAATTTTAAAGATGTAAAAAGGCAGTGGAATTTGATGAGATATCTGAATAATAGATGAATTAAAATGTGATGATCTTAGAAGGAAAATATGTGAATTTGATCATTACTACTGATTCTTATATATGTTGTTTTGAATATAACGTTGAGTCTGGAAATGTGATGGCCAATCTAACTGCCTCTCCTTCTCTATTCCCAGTCCTGAATAACTATAGGATCTGACAGAGAGGTCTTGGGCTCCATGTAGATGCTCCCCAGGAAGCTAGTGTGGGGCTTTCTTCCTGAGGATTAAGCTAAAGCCTTTAAACCCTTACTGGGGAGCCCCAAAGCAAGAAGAGAACCAGGGTTCCCTGAGGAATGAGTGTACCACACTGGCATTTGCTCCATATGATTACATCTGTTCTTCAGAATCCCCAAGAAGTAGAAAGAACACTGAGTGGTTGAGCTAGGTCTGTACTGGGTGAGTAGGTGTGGAGGCTTCCTTCTAGCTTTTTCTTCTGCCTCTGGGGTTCCCAGAGTTAGAAAAAGCTTTGCCTTCTTCTTGGTGGACCACCACCACCTGGTACTAGAGCAATCAGACCTAAGTCTGAACAAGCCAACAACAGAAAAGTCAAGAATACAGCTATGTGGTGGCCTCATTCAGAGAAAGACCAAACCAAAGAGGTAGGCACCCAGAGAAATCACACTGAGTACCTCTGAGGAGACTGCTGTGAGCCCACTCCACAGGTTTTCCGGAGTTGAAAAAACAAACATGATTTTCAAACAAACAAACAAAACCCAATAGGTGAATTGAAGAAAAAAGTGGGCCCTGTTGATACCTGCATTACTGACAAGAAATGCCAAGAGAAAGAAATCACTCAGAAAACAGAACAAAAATATAGACAAAAGACGATGGGGAGACGTGAATGAGTCTAGAGATTTTGTGTATTACTAATAGGTTTTCTGCAAAGAGACAGATGTAAAAGATGGATGAGAGGCAATAATAATAGTAAAATAATATTTTACAGATAATAGACTAAATATGTTCTAGAATAAAGGCAAACCTGAGTTTATAGTTTGAAAGAAGATACTTAATTCCAAGCAGGTTTGGTAAGAAAAAAAAAAACAAAACAAAAACAAACGAAAACAGCTTACCTGGGAATATTGTAGTAAAATTCTTGAACTACAAGCATAAAAAGAAAATTTCTCATGCTTTCAGATAGAAAAAGTAAAACACCACCCAAAAGAAAAAGAATGAAACAGTACTTTGGAGAGGTTAACAACCTGACACAAACTCATTTTAATTTCTTGTTCCTCCATTTACTGCCTGAGTGATCTTGAGTACATTACTTGACTGTATTTCTGTTTGCTCATACGTAGAATAATGATAGTGATTGTACTTAATCCATGAGATCTTATGAGAATTAAATGAACTAATAGTTAACACACAGTGCTTAGAACTGTGCCTGGCACAGAGTAGCAATGCATATGGTTGCCATTACTCTTAGATTATCTCAAAGCTGCAAGTCAGAGAGAAGCTAATCATTTGCAGCAAAAAGAACAAGATTCAGAAATCCCATACCCAGTTAGTTGCTCTCTGTCCCGGTGGTCAGATATCTGTGACTATGTCAGAACTGAGAAAATATTTTAGATTATTTTTCACTTAGTTTAAGTTTTGATGAAATTATATTCAACTTTTATATTTGTGATTAAATCACATTTTGTTTCTGATAATTTATAAGAACATAGTAAGTAATTTTGCTTAAATAAAGGCAAGAAAATAAACTATAGGATAAATATATTTTATGAACATGTGTGTTTTTATTTTACAATATTACTGATTCCTCAACAGAAAACTTAGACATATACTACAATTGGATTCAGTTGCTTTTTATAGTTTGCTAAATTTTGGTCATTTAAACCACAGATTTACCTATATATTTTTTTATTTTGTCATTTACAGGTATATATTTCCAACATTGGAACAAACAGCATATTTTATTTAACAGTTTGTTAACTTGATTTATAACTTTCATATATTTATACGTAAGGCGTGTGGACGTCCATTTGTCCTCTTGTCCCGATGTCCCACAAATATTTAGAGGAGGCCTAGTAGTGAACAATGAAACTCAGCTAAATCCACATAGATGATAGACTACCTGGGAGTGTAATAATAGGTACTAAGAACTCTTCAGTTTTGAGGGGAAATCTTCAAGGAAAATTCCCTTAAGAGCATAGAAATGGAACAATTAAACAAACCCAGGAGTTGGTCAGTGGGGAAGGAGAAAGTAAAGTTATCCAAAGAAAGTTCTCACCAGAGTGCTGAGGAAGAAGCAGGGAATAATATTTGGTATCTTATTTTCAAACATGTAGGGAAATTTGAATATGATAGGGATGGAAATATTTATATAATTCAAGATAGTTTATACAAACACAAACACATACACAGAGGGAGAGAGAGTCTTAAAAACATGCACGGTTCATCAAATTTTATGCCACAAAACAATCCAACAACTAAATATATACAGAAGAAAAATTACAAATGCAAGGAGCATATGAAAACACAGAAATCTTCATATCTTATTCAGAATTAGGTCTAATAGCCCAAATAAGTAAAAATGTAGAATACAATGATTTATCAAGAAACTCCTATGTGACATTCCATTTGTTACAATGCTCATAAAACTTTGATACAAATTGTATATTCATTTGACCATAAAGAAAATCTTAATATAAGTTTTAGCATACATATTATTGGTCACAGTTCTGCTCATATTCAATAAAGTGGGAAACAAATATTTAAAAGGTGACAAAAAAATCTCTAGTACTTGGAAATAAATGTATTCCTGGGTAACTTTCATATCAAAGAAGAAATAAAAAGTAAAGTTAAAGTCTATATAGCAATTAGTAAAAAAAAAAAAAAAAAAAAAAAAAATGAGGGCATTAAAGTGGTTCCATATTTGTGGTACTTCTTGGGTCCTAGCAGAAATAGACACACCCTCTGGTGGAAAATATATCCATTTTAGGCCTGCATAGTAAGACAAACAGGAGATAGCGGTAAAAGATTGCCAAGCTCACAAGGAAGCAAGGCACCATAAGAGATATTTAATGGTAACAGCACATAATGGATTTAGATCTCTGAGAACTTCAGGTTTTGAAGCTTATGGGATGCTTGAAAAGTAAAGATAAAGTCACAAAAATGAGCAAGCAACAGAACACTTTGTAGCAACCTGGATGTAAATTAAAAAAAAAAAAGAATGCTAAAAATGAATAAATATTTGTTAAAATAAAAAATACAGGGGAAAAGTTAATCTGCAAACTGGATCCAATTAAAAAATTAGTTAACTAAAAAAAAAATCAGAATAAGTTATCCAGAATACAGCACAATGAGACAAAGATACAAAATACATTAAAAAGAAGGTAACAACTGTGAATAAATTCCACCATAACTAATCGGTCTCAGAGGAAAAGAATAACCTAAAGAAGAAGAATATGTAAGGGGATAAAGGCTGTTCAGGGATTTACTCAGGATAAGTAAGACATGTATAGCCAGACACATCATAATGAACCAGATTATTATCAAAACTAAAGAACAACCGGAGAGAAAAGAGCAATCACCACAAGGGAGGAAGAATCAGTCCAACAGCAAACTTTAGCAGGAACAACAAGAGCCAGGAGCCAGTTGAGTAAGGTTTTTAAAATATTGAAAGTAACTGTCAACCAAGAATCATATACCCATCACATCTCTCTTTTAAGAATGAAAGTAAAATAAATATTGTCAGATAACAAGAACTGAATTTTATCGGGAGACCTTTATGAAAACACCTTATAAAACATGTACTCTGAAAAGACAATGATCCCAGACGGAATGTCTGGGATGGAAGGAAAAAGATGAACCAAGAACATGATAAATATAGATATAAATTTAAAGTAAACATTGCATACTAATTTGACAGGCTAAGATGCAAACCTTAAGTACTGGACAGGGACAGTAAATAAATTGGAAGTACAGGGAGAAGAGATGAAGTGTTTAGAGATCCTTGCATTACTTAGTAAGTGGAGTAAAGTAGTGTTTAATTTTAGAGCTGAAGTTAAATATGCATTTGGTGACCCATTGGAAACATGTGAAACAAGAAATAGAATGTACAAATTTCCTGATCGTACACAGAAAATGGCCAAAAAGGGGGGGGAGGGCAGAGAGGGGGGATGGTGAGCAATCAAATCCTACAAAAAGCAGGATGCATAGAAATCAAGTGCAAAAGGATAGAAACAAGTTGAACTGTAGTAATTATAAGGAATATCATAAAACATGATAGCCACTTTTTAAAAAAAAACACTTTTTTAGATTAAAAAAAACTCAAAAGATTGAGTTTTTAGATTAAAAACTCAGGTACAAATTATTTTACAAGGTATACAGCATGTTCTTACAGTGTGAATTGTTTCCTGAGACGCACATACAAAGAAGGGATCAGATACGCAGAGATTTGTTGGGGGAAATGCCTGAGAAAGATTTAGAGAGAGGGAGTTAGGAACATGAGGAGAGAACCTTCTGACAATGGGGCAGGTCTGACACATGTCAAAAGGAAGAGGGGAGAGAGGAGAGCTGGAAAGGAAGAGCCTCAGACAAGAGCACAGCTCTGGGAAAGCTTCAACCAGACCAATGGAGTGCATGGCAAAGATTGGTCATTAGAATGATCGCATTGGTCTTCAATGGCCATCCTCTACACTCCCTACTGTTCTCAGTCCTTGGCTGGGAGCATCCTAGGGGAAGCATGTCCCTGGTGGGAATGCTGTGGTGGACCTGGAAGTGTGGCAGGCAGAGCTGGCCAGTCCACTGCTTCCCTGCTGCAGGCTTTCTTGCAGGGAGAGTGAGCAGGGCACTGTCATGGTTGCCACACAAAAAAATGTGAGACTAATATGATGGGAAAAGATACACAAAGCTAATACTAACCACAAACATACAGTGAGGTATCTATCTTAAGAGAAAAAAACAAACAGACTTTAAGACAAAAGACCATCCTGATGAAAATTAATCTCATTACTCTCTTGCTTACCTTACCCTTCCTATATTTTTCTTTGTAGATACATGTATGTATAGTTTATGATTTAAAGGTATCACAATTTTAGCAACATTTTAAGTGAAAGACTATGGAGACAAAAGAGAAATTCTCTAGCTTTCTGAAGTTATAAGAAGGAAAGGATAAAATATTTATTTTTAAGAGTAGTGAATTTTCTTACACCTACAATATTAAACGTTGAGCTTCGCTTCTTCCATTTAATGCCACAGTGGGTCTTTAAAAAAATTTCAGTGTAGTTGACATATAATGTTATATTGTTACATTAGTTTTAGGTATATAATATAATGATTCTATATATAACTCTATATGTTATGCTATGCCCACCACAAATGTAACTACTATGTATCACCATACAATACTATTAGAATGCCATTAACTATAGAGTAAAACCTTGGTTTGTGAGCATAATTCATTCCAGAAACATGCTTGTGAACCAAAACACTTGTATATCAAAGCAAATTTCAAGAACCATTGGCTCAGTTGTGATCATGTGACATTCGGTGTCCCATACTACTCGTACTGCAGACCATGGCTCCTTTATCAAGTTAAAATTTATTAGAAATGTTTGCTCATCTGCAGAACACTTGCAGAACAAGTTACTGACAATTCAAGGTTTTACTGTATTCTCTATGCTGTACCTTTTATTTTACTTTTTATTTTTTTAAATTTTTTTTGTTTTTAATCTTTATTTTTGAGAGAGAGAGACACAGACAGACAAAGTGAGAGCAGGGGAGGAACAGAGAGCAAGGGAGACACAGAATCCGAAGCAGACTCCAGGCTCTGCGCTGTCAGCACAGAGCCTGACGCGGGGCTCGAACCCATGAACTGTGAGATCATGACCTGAGCTGAAGTCGGACACCTAACTGACTGAGCCACACAGGCACCCCTATGCTGTACCTTTTATACCTGTGGCTTATTTATTCCGTAAGTGGAAGCCTTTAACTCTCACTCCGCTTCACCCATTTTGCCCTTCCTTCCCACCTTCCCTCTGGAAACCATCAGTGTGTTCTGATACATGTTGAATAAACTATGTACATCCTTACAGTTGAGGACTATGTGGATGTAAGAAATAACAGGAAATACCTCTAAAAGTGGACACAGTGATTTCCATGGCATATTATGAAATGAAGATGCAAAGCACAAAATCTAATTGTTCTTACTAAGATAATAAAATATAGTAGGTATGTATCTTTTTACATGTATATTTTTATTCCCCTTACGTAAAAGCTAGCATACTATATTCTATTATTAGGTTAACATGCTCTATTTTGTCCAAAATGGAATATAAACAGCAACATATGAATTGGACTCTATTTCATATTAATAAGGAAAGTATATTGAAGGGAGAATATGAACAACCAAGTAATTTTTGAATACAGTACATTGTCATATACCTTCAGTTTAAAGATAAAAAGAATTGTAAAAAAAAATGAATTCTAATTACTTTGTTTTTCCCAATAGTATGGAATAGCAATTTGAAACTTTTGGTGTAAAATAGAGTTTGAAGGTATAAATATTCAGGAAATGGGAGCCAGTTTTTGCACTTTGAATAAGAGCTACATTACAATACAGATAGAGGAATGATTGAACCATCGAGAGCTAGACTGCAACTGGAGATCCATAGAGTTAAATAGATCTTTGTGTGTGTATCTTCCGCCCTCTCAGCATCCCACAGTGTCTGTAGAAAAGGCCTAGAAGTGAAGACATCCCAATAGTAATGAGCACACTAGATTTTGGTTACTAAACGCCATTCCCCATTAAGAGAAAATGGAGCTCCTTGGAACAATATCTGATTTTAGTGAAAAGTACAAGATTAGCGACAAAAAATAGAACATCATAAAAAAATAATGGGGTCATGTCAAAAGGATCTAGAAGCCAGCTTGAAAGGGAGAGGAATTCCTGGATTATATCCTTAATTCTGTTCTCAGGCAGAAACTCGGTTCTCTGTGAAGCCTGGCTCCATTTTTGAAACATTCTTTTTATTAAATAACATTCTCCATGGCCCATCTGAAGTGGACATTAGGATTTATTCAAGGGATCTGTAGAGGTTTTACTGCTTATATTTTGCCTATGAGAGTTTAGGATTCCAAGTCCATTAAGTAATCAGTGGACTATGTGGTTTCCTTGGTAGTAAAGATCCCTCAGTAAGATAGTAGATTTCTGATCCCTTTTCTAGTCAGTCAAGAATCACATCCCAAACTCATTGTCTAAAGGTAGGGTCACATGACTGCTTAATCTGTTTCTTCTCCCCAAGTCCCTACCTTTCAGCTTGATGATGTCAGCTTTTGGAGGCATTCAAAATAATAGGTTTGGGTGGCTTTCAATAGCCTTTGCTTATTTTTGCCATGGGACTGAATCACTGTATCTAACTAAGGAATATGAACAGGCCTCTGTTTCTCAAAGGTTTTATTTTTTATTTTTTCACTTCTTAGATTCTAGAAGAGTTAGCTTTTTCATCTTTGTGATTTCCAACTGTGATTTCCAATCAGCCAATTTTTATGTAAGGTTGTTTTTTGTTTGTTTTTGATACCTTGCTCAAAACAGCAAGAAAAGCCACCACACATGAATACTCTTTACAACCACTTCTCCTAATGACACAGGCTCAGTAGGCATATAGTCTGTATGAGTTATGACAGGTGGCAGTTTTACCAAATATTTATCCTCTGTTTAGTATTGGTTTTCACTTTGTCCTGTGTTTATTTATTTCCTCACTGCCTACACTGGACCTCTAACCCAGGGTGACTTGTTTGTTTGTTGTAGTAGCACTCCATGTCAAGGTGCAACTTTCTGTATTAATCAGAATGGCACTACTTACTGTAACATATAGACCTTAACCTGTTAGTTATGGCTGCCTAACACAGTGGTCCAGTGAGTGCCCTGATTGGTAGGGCAATTCTCCTTTACACAGTAATTCAGGACCTCAGATTCCTTCCATCTTATGCCACTATAACCTTGGTGTCCCCACCTCCAACCAACGCAAGGAAAATGTCATGAAACCCAGAACTGACACATCACTCAGCTCACATTCCATTGACGAGAAGTTGTCACATAATCCCCAGTTGAATGACAACTTCACACTCTGGAAGGGGAAGCACAGATTGCATGTGGAGAGCTGGCTTTCTCTACCACTGTTTACAATAAGTACTATAAACCCTTTGGTTAAACTTAGACAATCAGCCGTACAAATCCTGACTCACTTGTCTGCTTTTACTCCCAACATTGGTCAAATTAACCTTGTTTTGTTGTTGTTGTTGTTGTTGTTGTTGTTGTTTGGTGTGTGTGTGTGTGTGTGTGTGTGTGTGTGTGTGTGTTGAAGTCAAATCTCTAGTGTAAAAATCAACATTTATAAGTGTAAGGCTTTGCTTCTATTAAACATCATGGCAGCAGCCTCTCTATTAAGATGGAAATACTTTAAGGAAAACATTTTATTGAATAAAACTCCATGACAGAAAGTGGAAATAATACAATTGGTGTTTTGATGTGCTTTTCAGGATTCTCTCTCCACTTTGTTGTGTTGTTCTGTTGTGCATCTTCACAATAATTTGTTCTCTGTGCTCTCAAGGCTTAAAACACTCACCCATTTCTCAGAGAGGCAGAATAGTGAGAAGGCACATTAGGGATTGAATTGGGTTCACCAAAAAGATATGTTGAAGTCTTAACCACCATCTTCTCAAAATGTGACTTGAGAAAGAGGGTCATTTTAGATGTAATTAGTTAAGATGAAATCATTAGGGCAGGCCTTAACCCAAGTGATTGGTGTCTTTACAAAAAGAGGAAAGATGATGTGAAATCAGACCCACGAGGAAAGAGCCAAGTGACAATGGGAGTGAGGCAGCAGCAAACCAAGGAATTGCCAGCAATTAGGAAGAAGGAAGGAAGGATTCCGCCCAAAGTCTCAGTGGGAACATGATCCCGCTAATGCCTTGATTTGGAACTTCTAGCATCCAGAACTGTGAGAGAATAGATTTCTGTCTTTGTAAGCCTCTCCTCCCCCCAGCTGTGGTGTTTTGCTATGGCAGCCCTCGGAAGCTGGTGCAGGGTACAAGGTTGTGGATTAAGCAGAACTGGGGTTGAATACCACTTTTCTCACTTGCCATCTACGTGGTTCTGGGCAAGATGCTTTACCTCTCAGGGACTATTCCCTCAACTATAAAATGGGGGAGAATAACGTCTGCATCTCAGAACTGTTAGGAGAGTTTTAAAAATATTTTGTATAGGTCATGACGCACTGAATTCTGGGTTAAGGGGAAATTATTGTCGCATGTTGTCTGATGTCATCCTTAGTGGCATAAGTATTTGGATATTCTTCCAGATGTCACTGCTGCAGCTTTAAAACTAACAAAGAATTTTCCTGTGCGGTATAAATTTGTCCAGCCAGATATCACTGTATTTTATTATTCAGGCAACAATGGCCCCATGCACAGACAAAATGATCTATTTATCTATGGCCCTAGAGCAGGCAAAATCTTCTATGTGAAAGGACCAAGAAGGATACAGTGATGTGGTTGATTCATTCATTGGAGAAATACTTACTGAGTATTTAGCATAGTCCTTGGCACTAGGCCAAGTCCAAGTAATGCAAAAGAGCAAAGCTAACATCCTCTTACAGACAGTTTACAGGAATGGTCAGGTGATGAGTCTTTTGAGGACAGTACAATGAGAGGTCAAGGAATGTCTACCAGGGACGTCTATACTAGCCTTGGGAACCAGGAAAGGCTTCCTAGAAAAGACAGTGCCTCAGTTGTGCTCCCAGGTGTGAGTACTACTTATTCAGATGAATAGGGATGTTTGGGGGCACAGGTACTCCAAGCAGAGGGAGCAAGCCAGGCTCAAAAGTCTTATAAATGGGATAGCTTCCTGGCAATTTCTCAACGGTACCTAAAAAAAAAAAAAAAAATAGCTCTGTGGTCAAATCTGTATGTTCTTATGTATTTGGGGGTATAATTCCCTTAGACTTGGAAACGTCAACTCCTCTAAGGCAGCTGAATGTTCCCTTACAATCTTGTCATCTATTCTGGTCTTCAATTTACTCCTAAAAATACTTTTACTATAATTTTTTCAGTTGAAAAGGCATCCTTCTGTCTAAAATAAAATAAGCCATACAGTCCTTTTGCCTTTACTCTGTTATTTGTTAACAGACATCTATCTTGCCTACACAGTGGACTTATTCCTCCCTTGTTTCTTTTATGTTCCCAATGTAGTCTTTAAAAACGATCCCTATTTTTTAATTTAGCATTTTTCTTAAACCTTGTTTCATGATGTGCCTCAATTTTCTGAAAGCTTCTTTTATAGATTGATTTTTCTCATTTGCATTTGTGTTTGTTCATCCCCTCCCTCTGTTGTGTATTTATATGAGTAAGGATGTCCTTTTCAAACATGAGTCCATCAGAGAGGTCCCCCTGTATAACCATACTACTCTCTTTAAGTACTCCCCCCCCCAACCATCTTCATTTTATTTATCATTGAGACTTGAGATTCAAAATGTCATTTATTTTTAGACTTAACATGTCCCTTGAGCCATGTTCCCCTTTAAGATCACTTTCCATGAGATCATACCTATGGTTTTAAAACTTGTCTTCCTAAAATCTAAAGGGCAGGCCTAATAATTCCCAGAGTTCTCTTCACTGATGACTGCAACTACCCAGATGTCCTTGAAACATAGATACAGGGAAAAATTGCTTAGCTTGTTAACAGGATATTGAATCCAAGTTTTCCTATTGTCTTGGAGTTTCACAGAGGTTTCCAAGCCTGTAAATGCCTGGTGACATGTTCTCCTACCTTCCAAAGGAAGAGCCAGGCACCTATGCTGAATATGCAAAGAACACGGTCCCAACAAAAGCTCTTCCCCCACCTGGTGTAAGGCCATATAAGACCAGATGAAAAACATCATTGAGATGGTGAAGCCACTGGTAGAGAGGTTCCCTGGTGAGAGCAATCAAGTGCTGAGAGCTTTCACCTAACTTCCCCAGAGTAGTGCAGGGATAGGTGAGCTTTCCCTCCCTAAGACAAATGAGAGTGCCTACAAAAAAAAAAAACAAACCAAAACAGAACAAAAAACAACTTTTAAAGCTTGGCATGTGATATGTAGCCAGCGGCTCTTGAGTTGGGGGTGAGCCAATGTTGAGAATGGTCCACATGTCCAGATGCTGGAGAATTTGCCATGGATTGCATGGAAGGGGATGGATGGTTTGTCATGAAGGGGACTTTGCTCAAGACACTGTTGATTTGTTCGAGGTGACCTCAAGAGGGAATATCAGCAACCAGAGGCTTAGAGAAGTTATAAGACCTAGGACAGAGGGGCTGTAGCCCACATCAAGGAGACTGTAGGTGAGAGATCACCAGCAATGTGCGCCCTAAATAATCCACAAAATTACCCTATGGAGAAAAAGTCAGCGTTTGGCATTGCCACATCCAGAGAGCGCTAATAACAGATTTCAACCGAACCAATCAAGTAAGTGTTTGCCCCATGCCTTCTCTCCTTCCTTCAAGTCCAACACTCAAGAAGCTAAGTGCAGATGTGTGAATGGGGGATAAATAAGTGGGAGAACAAGATGAATAAATGGAGAAGAAGCAGCCAGGTGTGGTAGAGGCAACTTGCAGTCCACGATGGATTGTGCTCCCCTTCCATAAGTGTAGCATGCAGGAAAGTGACGGTCCACTGTGGGGTCGGCTTTTCTAAAGGCAATGCCGTTTGCATGTAGTTGAACCCAGAGGAATGTGGATGAAAGTGATGTGTTACTTGCTACCCTGGCCCACATTAACCTTCTATAAAATCTTCCATGTTCTCCCTTCCCCCTGTTAGCTGGATATCAATAACCAGGATGTAGCAGACACTGCAAATGCCTTACCCATGTGCCCTTAGCCATTAATATCCAAGTAACTAATATCTAAGTGTGTTCCAATGGTCTGTACCTAAGTCTCTTTGACTGAAGCCTTTGTCTAGCTACTGGAACCTTCTTTGTCCATATATATGAAAGGCTGGAAATGCCAGGGAATTAGCAGCTCCAATAGGTGAACAATCTTAAACCAATGGCTATTTGGAGTTGGTGGATAAATACCCCAGCTTCCTCCTCCTTGGGTGAGATAACATTGAGGCAAATATTCTGTACCATTTCCCACTGGGATTAAGCTCTAGTTGCCCTCAGATATAACTTATGTAACCCTTGTTTTGTTTCCTTTCCCTATCTCACTTCTGTGCCCTTTGGTATTGATTGTGATTGTGTCCCAAATAAAAAACACTTTTATTTAAATCCTTATTTCAGGATCTCTTTTTGGGAAAGCCCAAACTAAGACAAGGGCAACTTTGAAACCCCTATTACTGAAGATAGCCGAGCCTTAGACATCTTGGATCCTTGAATAACTGGATGGAGCAGACTCCCTCCCCTGACCGACACCACATTGCCCCACCCCACCACAGTTAATTCTACTACTTATGTGCAAAACCTAAATCTCCGTTGTATTAAGCCACTGATGTTTCAGGATTTAGCTGTTACAGAACGTCAACCAACATACTATGTAGGCCCCACTTCCCCTTTTGGCAGGTTTCCAAACATACAGCAGATCCAGACCTGGGAAAGGAAGAAGTTTTAAATTGGATGAGTGTTTGAAATTTTCACACTACTCTGGCAGGATATTTTTTATTGCATTGAAAATTAAACTGAAGATTTATTGTCTGAGAGTGGCCAAGTTTTCATCAGGAGCGGGGAACAGCAAGTTGAGAGTATAGGTTAAAAAAAAAAAAAGAGTTGCTCTTTGCTTTTATCCCACGAAGTTTGGCTCTTTCAGTAAATTGGTTATAAGTCACGTATGTTTATTTGATTCAGCGGAAATTGCTATACCGATAGCTCCTTGTGAGCTAACAAAACAGTATAAAAATGTTTTTGCTTGGCGAGTTAAACCTTGCTATGTTTGAATGTATTTGTTTTCCACTTGACCATGCACTGAAAGATATACATGTATATAAATAAACCTTACTCCATCTGTGATATTAACCGACCATCTTAATTTTACTTATATGGAGAGAAAGATATTAGTTATGAACTTAAGTTTGGAAGTTTTCCTGAAAAATTCTAAACCTCCTCTTTCCTCCTTCCTACCACCCCTCAGCCTGGTTCCTAGATGCTGTGTGTTTCTTTCTAGCTCCTTTGGACTGAAAGCTATGGTTGAAACAAGTGCTTTGCTGTCAGCTTCCCTTTACCTTCTGGGCACAGTCTCCTGTTTCACACATGGTTCATGCTCTTTTGTTCCTTCCCCAACCCTTCATCTCATTATTAAGGCAGGGACCCTGAGGTCATGCCCAGATGTAGACCTAAGGGGTCCCATTTTCCTGTAAAGGGAATTAAGACACTAAATGAAAGCAAAAGAACAAACTGGAACAGGTTCTGAGTGCTCATGCAAAAAATAAAATAAAAATAGCTATAGTTCATAAATGCAAAATAATAGAACAGCAAAGGTCAAAATGGAAGCCAACAGTTAGAGTTTTAGTTTTACCATAAATATTTTTGTGCCACACACACACACACACACAAAAACCCACCTTCAAATTAAGTAAGATGTCATTTTGTCCACAACATGAGATTAAAAATCTGCATTCCTTTGGATAAATAATAATACATTCCATTTATTGAGTGTTTACTGCATCCCAGGTGTTGTTCAAAGCACTATGGATATTCTAATGCATTTCATCCTGACCACACATTCTGTCAAACAAGGACTCTCCTTATATCCCTGTTACAGATAAGAAACTGAGGAACCTAGAGGACAAGAAAATTGTTCTAAGTCACACTGCTCACAAGTGGTGGAGGCTTGATTTAAATTCAGGCAGACTGTGCCAGACTCAGAGCCAGGCACCTCGCCTTCATTTAACCCTCACGACCATCTTCAAGACTGCATTCTCAATTTACAAATGAAGGTACAAAGGCTCAGAATTAAGTAGCTTGCCAAATCTGTATTTATAGTCTGATCCCTGAACACTCTTCCTTAACCTTAGGGTGAACATAGAATTTATTGTCTAAAGTCCAGGGAACTTTTAAGAGTGAAAAAGGACATTATTAACAATGATGCTGGCACAGTGAGCACAGGACTCTCACAGGCACAGGGTAATGCATGATCGCCCTCCATGCTGCCCATCTGTCCTACCTCAAACCTTTGAAGAGATCTGCAAAATGACAAGAGAGGGAACTCTTCCCCCAGTGTTTTGTGAGCTAGTATCATCCTTATCCTCCCCTCTCCCTACATGTTCATATCCTCTTTGGAAACACTGTTCCATCAACTTCCTCTTCTCTACTTCAAGTCTTTTGAGGAAAAAAACAAAACACAATTAGGTCTTATAAATGTATTTTCTTCAAGTGCGAAATGATGGGTTTTTTTTTTTTGAGACTTGGAGAAAATAACATCCTTTCAACTAAGAACAGAGCTGAGCAAAATTGGAGGAGAGCACAGTGAGGACTAATAATTTAAAGAGAAATTTATAGGTCTGCTGATCTCGTGACTAACAAGTAATTTGCTGTCTGCAGCTTTAGCGGCAAGAAAATAGTGCTCAAAACCAGCTGAGCAAGGGAATCTCCTCTGGCGTTAACAATCATACAGATGCCCAAGTCCCATCCCAGACTTCCTGAATCTGTTTTAGAGGGTGAACTCTCCAGTGTCTGTCCCTTTTTAGAGCCTCACCAGGGCATCAGATTCACAGGCAAGGAGAACAAATCAATATTAAATCCCCCTGACCCCAACAGCGCTTTCTTAAAGAAACATGGAGCAGGCATATTAATATTCATCTTGCGCCATTATAGTTACCAAAGAATTCATCCTGGGGGTTGGCTTTCCTTCCTTCCTTCCTTCCTTCCTTCCTTCCTTCCTTCCTTCCTTCCTTCCTTCCTTCCTTCCTTCCTTCCTTCAAGAGAGAGAGAAAGAAAGCACGTGCATGAGCCAGGGAGGGGCAGAGAGGCAAGGAGAGAGAAAATCTTAAGCAGACTCCATGCTCAGTGCACAGCCAGTCAAGGGACTCGATCTCATGACCCTGAGATCATGACCTGAGCCAAAATCAAGAATTGGAGGCTCAACTGACTGAGCCACCCGGGTGCCCCATCCTGGGTTTTCTTCAACATGTTTTGACAGAACTTTTTTTTGGTTGTTTTTCTAATCTAAAATGGTCACCTTACCTTTCACATCAAGAAGTTTTTACCATCTTTCATGATTCCTTTCTCTTATTCTCCAACACCTCTTCTTTCTTGACATCTTATACGTTCATATGCATATATGTATGTATATATACACATGTATGTATATATGTGAAATGATGGTTTGTTAGAGCTTTGGAGGAAACAACATCCTTTCAACTAGTGGAACAGAGCTGAACCAAATGGGAGGATGTAAGCATATATGCATATACATATATAGAGATAATTCAGGTGAACACATTCAGACATATATGATTGTGTATATACGTATACATAACATATACACATACTGTACATATATTCATACAGGCCTCCTGAAATTGGAAAGACCTCTTGAAATTCGTTTTGATTTTTATTTATGTATTGGGTAAAACAATTTTGAATAAATCCACTATTTTTTAATCATAGAACTATTTTGTTTTGTTTCCCAATGATGCATTTTCCCAACAGACCATTATGAAAATTTTAAAGCATACAGCATAGTTGGAAGAATTTTAAAGGACACAGCCAGGTACCCATCACCTAGATTCTACATCTTACTCTATTGGCAACATCATGTATCTATTCGTCTACCATTCTTCCCATGATCTCCTAATCCACCTTATTTTGGATGCATTTAATAGTATATTTACACATTGACATACATGTATACATTACACATAACATATTTACAATAGCATTTAATGAATGCTATTGCTATTACTAATGTTAGTGGTGACAAAATATTTCAACTGCATATTGTCATTCAGTTAAGCAAGTCTTCATTCAAAATTACTCTATGGGAAGGGCACCTGGGTGGCTTAGTCAGTTAAGCGACCAACTCTGGATTTTGGCTCAGGTCATGATCTCCTGGCCGTGAGTTGGAGCCCTGCATCAGGCTCTGCGCTAACGGCACGGAGCCTGCTTGGGATTCTGTCTCCTTCTCTCTCTGACCCTCCCCTGCTCTCTCTCTCTCTCTCTCTCTCTCTCTTTCAAAATAAATAAATAAACATTAAAAAAATTACTCTATGGGAAAAGATACCACAGGTCAGATTCCCTTCTGAGGAAAATAAAACAATGTTGTCTTTTGCTGGTTAGGAAATTTAAGGACTGGCATTAAATCTCTATATAATTATTTTTATTTTAACATTTAATTACTTTTATAACAGTTTGAAAATCTAAACATTTTGACCAAAAATATTAATCAATGATTACTACTTACTTGCCCAGTATCCTTTAGGATAAAGCACCAGTTGAAAGTAAGACTGCCAAGTATTAGCATGCATCTGATTTTTGAGCTTGTGCCTTAAATGTTGAAAATGTGAGTAACAGATGGTTTTCAAAAAATAAGGCGCTTTGCTATTGGTTTGATTTAAGGACACCATATAATAGTTCTCTTCTCACCCAAATATCTTCCACACTTGCCTGAAATCCATTGTCATGTTTCATGACTTTTGGGGAGATCCTGTGAAAATGCTAGGAGTCTTCAATGTTAAGAAATTCTTTGCTTTCCTCGGTGCTTCTGGACAACCTGACCAGGATAGGGAGACCAACAGATGCTACAACAGGTGGAAGGTAGAATTAGTCTTGCTGCCTGGTATTTTTTTGTCTTGGAAATCCTTGGATTCACCGACATGCACACTAAATCAGGCCTTTTGCAAGCTGCCATGTACTTGGTGTCTAGATGGACTGGATTCCCACACTTATTATCTGCCTATTTCTCCAGTTTCTTAAATCCCAAGTTGGCTTAATGATGTGGAGGGAGGGCAGTGCTGATTCCTGTCTATTCCTTACTTCTTTCTCTGTATCAATTGGCCAAATCCTTGGTAACCTCATCTCAATTCACTTTGGAGACGCCACTGTATATAGATAGGTCACTTAAACTGTGGCCCAAGTACTAGTATAAACTTGAGAACAGCTTATATTTGCCTGCCCTCCATCCCGTATGCTCAGCCATTGTATTAGATTCCCTTGCAGATACATGCTGAGGCTAATATGAATGGGGCCTAGGTTTGGGACAGTAGAGATTAAGTTTCTGGTTGCTGCGCTTTTGGAAGCCAATCCCCATATCATAATCTAAACGGTCTTGGTTCCTCCCTTCTATCTGGATCCACGTGAGGGTCTAGACCAAATTAATCTGTCTGGCACACCCAGGGTTTTAAGAACACGGGTGCTATAGTCAAACAGTGCTGCATTCAAATTGTGGCCCTACCACTTATGACTGACATTTTGCCAGTGCCTTTATCTCCTTAAATTTCAGTTTCTTGTAGAAAATGAGGTTACCTTCCTCATTGCATGTTTATGGCTTTTTACTAAGATAAATGCTTGAAAAGTACATACTAAATTATGGTATACAGTAAGTTCGAGAAATGGAAGCTTAAAACAAAAGCTAAAAGTATCAGTATTATTCCAGGCACTCTAAGCCATCTCCAAAATAAAGTGAGTTATAAATACATAAATATATAAATAAATAACTTAAAAATAAATTTTTATTCATCAATATTTTTTGACACTTTGCTACACAAACATTATTCAGACACCTGGCAAAGCTCTGTGAAGATAGTATATGGGAGAATTATGAACTATAAAAGTGGAATGCATTTCTTTTATTCCTTCCTATTCTCTTCCCCTACAGTTCACTAACCATTTGCTCAATCTTTTAGTCATGTATTTGTTCATCCAAAAATATTCTGTACTAGGCCCTGTGCCAGGATGGGCAAGAATGCTGAGGTGAGGCATGATGAGACTCACAGGTTATGTTAAGGAGCTGGATTTTTCCTAAAGGAGACAGGGAGCCATTAAAGAAACATGATCCTGGAAAGACCTTCTTTGTATCTGCTTATCAAGACACCCACTCTGGTGACAATATGGGGGATGGATTTGTAGGATCGGGGACAGCAGCAGGGAGACCCCTGTGCCTCACACACTACGCTGGTGCATGCCTTTGTGCCTTTCCACTGCTTGGGATCCCCTTCCCATGGTCCTTTCTCACCTTCTCCTCCTCCAGGGAGCCTTCCAGGACTCTTTCTTAAACCAAGGGGTCCCGCTCTGTGCACTCCAGAACTCTGTGCTTACCCCCAACTTAGCATTTACTCAAATATACCAAAACGATCTATTTCCTTGTTTGGCTTTCCCACCAGCTTACTCACACTTTGAGGATAGGATCTTCATCCTATCCTTGTTTCCCTAAGGCCCATCCTTGTTTCCCTAAGGCCCATCTTAGTACACAGTGCATACTGGATGCTCAATAAGTACTCCATTAATGGCTAAATAGGTTGGACTGGTAGGTAAAGCCTACACTGAATGGATCTACAGATAGAAGTCATGATTTAATAGAAAAGGCAGACAGACACAATAATATATATTACAAGTAAAATAACTGGGTTATTGAATGAGTAAGAATGAATAGCTAGGTAGGATAAATTAGGGAAGGATTCCCAAAGGCAGTAATAGACTCTTTGCATCTTGAAGGTGAATGGCAGTGTCTTCCGTGGTGACACGGTGTACCACGTCAGACAGAGGAAAGAATGCAGACAAAGAACAGATGAGTGAAGACTGACTGGCCAGTGCTCTGTCTGGAGTTGGGGAGCAAAGGAGCCCAGGAGGCATTCGGGCATCAGAATCAGGGCTGCTCTGTACAACACCATCTCTGGATTCCACGTTCAAGGGGCAAATAGTTCTTTAGGTTTCAGGTAAATTCCCTATGGGCCCAGAGCCTTAAAGGGACTCAACTTGCAGGTGGGGAGTCCTATTGTTAGAAAGGGGGCTGGACCATAAAAATCAGGGGAAAACCACTGCTCAATTAGCTGCCCTAAAATCATATTGAGGGTTGAGGGCTCCCTGGTTTGCATTCTTAAAAATCTGTTTTAGTTTTTATTTTAATTAATTAATGTATTTATGTATGTATGTATTTATTTAATGTTTATTTGTTTTTGAGAAGAGAGAGACACAGCACAGCAGGGGAGGGGCAGAAAGAGAGGGAGACACAGAATCCGAAGCAGGCTCCAGGCTCTGAGCTGTCTGTCAGCACAGAGCCCGACGTGGGGCTGGAACTCACGAACTGCGAGATCATGACCTGAGCTGAAGTCGGACACTTAACTGACTGAGCCCCCCGGGCGCCCCTAAAACTCTGTTTTGTTTTTAAAATTGAGTTCCAGGGGCGCCTGGGTGGCGCAGTCGGTTAAGCGTCCGACTTCAGCCAGGTCACGATCTCGTGGTCCATGAGTTCGAGCCCCGCGTCGGGCTCTGGGCTGATGGCTCAGAGCCTGGAGGCTGTTTCCGATTCTGTGTCTCCCTCTCTCTCTGACCCTCCCCCGTTCATGCTCTGTCTCTCTCTGTCCCAAAAATAAATAAACGTTGAAAAAAAAAATAAATAAAATTGAGTTCCAGTCTTTTTGCATTATTTCTAGTCTCTGTGTTTTCTCAAAGACTTACAGCACTGGTTTCTCATGTGATTTCCCTCAGATCCCCTGGTTGAAATTTTTCTAGGATTGACATCTTCAGCTCATTTAGAGCTGTCACATGCACTCACACTCTATTCTAGTAGGTTTGTTATGTTTTTATTTTTAAAAATTAATATTATTAAGCTTGTTTTGCTTTTTTGTGACTTTGGTGGATTGGTTTTCTGGTAATGTATGCTAGGGTAGCAGATCATTACTTTATATTTGAGAGCAACACTGGATGTTGCTCTAAATGGCATTTATGTTGACATCTCAATGGATCGTTTGGTGGAAAAAACAGGGTGAGATGATAAGGCGAATCAATAATGGATGAAGGGAACAGAAATTGAGAAGTGGAAAATTATTAAAAGTTCTTATTTTCATAAATTATAACTTATTTCTTTTTGTTTCACAAACATCTAAATTTGGGTGTATATTGGACTTCAAAATAATCATATGTATGTTTATCTTATACTTTCAAATCTGGGTGGAGAAGACAAAATGAAAGTACCGGTTGACCCTTTCTCCTTCAGACTACCACAGGGTCTCATTACATCTTCTGCATCAAGGCGGGTGGGCTTGCCTTTCTTTTTGTTTCTTGATATGAACACAGCCAAATACATACATACATACCCTCCTGGCTGCTCTTGGCTCCTCTGCAATTCGAATACAGCTTTTCAGCCAGCCATCTTTCATTCTCCCTCACCTTTGTCTTTTTCTGCTTCCTTTTCTCTCTCTAAGCATTGCTTTTCAGGTCAAATTGCTTGCCTAGATTTGCTTTAGTATCATGTATTAGGGTTCTCCAGAGAAACAAAACCACTTATATATTTCTAATAGTAATTTTTTTTTTCAACGTTTATTTATTTTTGGGACAGAGAGAGACAGAGCATGAACGGGGGAGGGGCAGAGAGAGAGGGAGACACAGAATCGGAAACAGGCTCCAGGCTCTGAGCCATCAGCCCAGAGCCGACGCGGGGCTCGAACTCACGGACCGCGAGATCGTGACCTGGCTGAAGTCGGACGCTTAACCGACTGCGCCACCCAGGCGCCCCAATATATTTCAATATACATATAAATGAAAAGATTTATTATGGAGAATTGGTTCATGCAATTGTGGAAGCTGAGAAGTCCCAAAATCTTCTGTCTGCAAGCTGGAGGCCCAGAAGAGCCAGTGGTATAATTTCAGTTTGAGTAAGGTATAAATCCTAGTACAAAGGCAAGAGAGCAATGTCCCAGCTCAGTCAGACAGGCAGGAAGCAAAAGGGCTAATTCCTCCTTCCTCTGCCTTTTTGTTCCATTCTGGTCCTCAAGGAGTGGTGCCCGTTCACAAGGGAGAGGGCAATCTACCTACCTTATGAAGTCCACTCAAACGCTAATCTCTTCGGAAAGACTCTCACACACACCCAGAAATCAGGTTTAGTATGGGTACCTATTGGTCCAGTCGAGTTGACATATAAAATTAACCATCACATTTCATTAGGGGGAAATGAGTTAAAAAGAGAAGCTGGAAAATGAGGGCTTTCTTAGACCAAAGTATGAAGATAGAGAGGAACAAACTTCCGTTACAATAGCCTTTGGTTCCTGTCTCTGCCACTAGGTGTCACTAAGTAATTTAATTAAATACCAATTTATGACTCCAACAAATGAGAAGACCCTGAACTAAATGAGGTAGAAATAAAAATTAAGGTCATGTGGCCTAAATAAAAATCCTGTAGATTATCTGTAACAGCTATTTCAAAACAGCAGGATGAATCCCTGGAATATGAATTGGAAAGTTCATGAATTAGCAAGAGGACATGAGAGGGCTTAGTCTTTATTGGGGAGAAAGAATAAATCCTTTATAGTTTATGTGCTCTTCCTTTTTTCTCTCCTATTAAATTGGACATCCTGCTGCCTGCATTTTCATGAGCATAATTAGATTTTATGTGGTCTAAACGTTTTGGCCGGGTTGTTAGCATCTGCTAAGGCAACTCTACTCCCCTTCGGACTTTATTAGTTCATATATTTTGTTGTTCAGCTTTGTTAAAACACTATTTTTTGAGGGCGCTGACCTGAACTACCTAAAAAGTAAACTGGATCAACGTAATATCTGCCCTTAGGAATATCTTTGGGTGAACTCCTATTTATCCTTCCAGATTCAGATAAAATGTTTTCTAGTCTGTCAAACCTGGTCCCCATGCAGCTCTTTTGCTTCTGTCATTCCCCTGGCACAGCTGCATAATCTTCCATGAGGCATTTTTCACCTTACCGGCTCATTATTTGTTTATGTATGTCTTCTTCACAGACTGTGAGCTCCCCAAGGAGGGAGACCAGCTCCACAAAAACTCAATGGTGCCGCCGTGGCCACTTGGCTTCCGGCTCTAATGTGGAGACACTATGTGGCACTAACACAGTGTAGAGCAAGTCAGTGGGCAATTACTGGTTCCTCTAAAGCACTTTGCTGGAATCTTCTCCCATGTCATTTCAGCAAGGGATAAAACTGGTTGTGTGTGTTCTGCGTTTTATAATACTACGTGCTCGGAAAGAATAATTAAAGGCTCACTGAATTAACGTGAAAAGAGGCTTTTTGTTTTGCTTCAGGCTTGTTTTATTTTTTTGGATGATGTCTTCAAATATTTGTAAAAGGAGTTGCTTATTATTCAGCTATTGCCAACCCATTTACACAAAGTTGCACAGCGGAGAAGAGGGGATTGTATTTTTAAGAGGTGCTAAATCAATATTTAACTTAAGGGGCAGATTTTAAGCAAATTACTTTGCCTTTCTAAGAGAAGTAATGAGATTAGGAAACATTTTCTTAGAGGTTAATGGACTTGCAAATTCAAACAAGTATTTAGAAATATTGCAAGTAGTTATGTTTAATTTTTCTATAATCTTAATTTTATAAAATAACTATAAATTGCTTTAAGAAACTTACAGTGAAATGCAGCACACATTTATTTAATACTTATTATGTGCCTGGTACTATGTTGAAGGAGGAGATATCAGCATGACTGGTGTCTCCAACCTCCAGAAGCTTACACTCGGTGGGGCCATGTATACAATGAATCTAAATATAATTTTCTAAGACCCAAGAACCAAGAGATTTGATTAATCCTATAAGGGAGGGTAATATGGTCAGGGAGGTTTCAGAGAGGCATGGCATTTGAACTAGAATTTTACTATCTGTGAAGTCAGGAAGCTTTATAGTTTGTACTTTGTGGCTTAGTTAAATGGAAGCACTCAGGGATTGGGGCAATATTTACATAGAGTGTATAAACGCTTAGATTTGTAAAATTTAATTAACGGATCGGATCTATCTTTTGATCTACTTTACTGATAAAGTTATCAGGGTAAATCAAAATGACTGTTTTCTGTCATTACATTGACATCATCCTAACCTATTGAGTTTTAAACTTTGGTATACTTTGCAATCATCAGCAAGGCTGTTAAAATATAGTTTCCTCCCAAACTTACTGGATCCAAACCTCCTTGTGTAGGGAGGCAATGTGTTTTTTTTTTTTAAGTTTATTTATTGTGTGTGTGTGTGTGTGTGTGTGTGTGAGTGAGAGAGAGAGAGAGAGAGAGAGAGAGAGAGAGATTCTCAAGCAGGCTCCACACTGTCAGTGCAGAGCCCCATGCGGGGCTTGATCTCACGAACCATGAGATCATGATCTGAGCCCAAATCATGAAATCGAGAGTTCCAACGCCAAACTGACTGAGCCACCCAGGTGCCCTAGGAGGCAATGTGTTTTTAACAAGGCTTCCGTGTGATGTTGGTATAAGTACCACTACATAAGCAATTTGGTAAGTTAGAGATAAAACTTGGCCTTGTGGGGAAGGCTATGGTTGCTGATATTATCTTCTGATTACTAATGAATGTGCTTCTTGAGGAGATATAAGGAAACTTAACATTTATTTGGGACTCTACCCATCGTTCTAGGGCTGCATCTAGATCATTTTTTCAAAAATTGCAACACCACTAAGACTCCTATTTTAGAGACGAGAAAACTTAAGCTTTAGAGAAGTTAAGAAACTTGATTAGGGCCACACTTCTAGTAAGGGGTGAAATCACTAATAACTTTGGGGACCCTAGTTCTTTGCCCCCTTGAGTATATTCAGTTTATCTCAGCCCCTGAGATACCAATTTAAAAACACATATCCTGGGGCGCCTGGGTGGCGCAGTCGGTTAAGCGTCCGACTTCAGCCAGGTCACGATCTCGCGGTCCGTGAGTTCGAGCCCCGCGTCGGGCTCTGGGCTGATGGCTCGGAGCCTGGAGCCTGTTTCCGATTCTGTGTCTCCCTCTCTCTCTGCCCCTCCCCCGTTCATGCTCTGTCTCTCTCTGTCTCAAAAATAAATAAACGTTAAAAAAATTTAAAAAAAAAAAAAAAAAAAAAAAAAAAAAAAAAAAAAAACACATATCCTGCAAGATGACTATTTAAGTCATTTCCATGAAAAGAAAAGATGACAGTGATTTTCTCACTCCTGTGCTCTGACCTGGCTGCAGACAATTGAATTGCCAGAGAAGAAGGAGAGCGCCAACTTCTGTAACTGATGATCTCTTCCACCTCCATCCAGACCACAGGCCTTTTCCAAACATCCCTGAATCAGAGATTAAATATGGACAGATCTAAATCAGTTGTGGAAAAATCTAAACTTGGCACTCCCCATGTCTTGTAGTTGGCGTTATGGAGTTCACTTCAACATCCATCTTAGGGGTGGGACATCTCTTAGAAATATTCAGCTGCTGGGGCGCCTGGGTGGCGCAGTCAGTTAAGCGTCCGACTTCAGCCAGGTCACGATCTCGCGGTCCGTGAGTTCGAGCCCCACATCAGGCTCTGGGCTGATGGCTCAGAGCCTGGAGCCTGTTTCCGATTCTGTGTCTCCCTCTCTCTCTGCCCCTCCCCCGTTCATGCTCTGTCTCTCTCTGTCCCAAAAATAAATAAACGTTGAAAAAAAAATTAAAAAAAAAAAAAAAGAAAGAAATATTCAGCTGCTGTTGTAACACATTGATTACATTTGTACAAATCATTCCTTTGGCAAATGGGCAATTGGGATTTAGCCAAATGTAAACAAGAAAACTGACAAGCTTGGTCCTTTACTTTGCCTAGTTGACTTCTGCCTCAGAACAATCTTAGGTATAACCAGGATGAAGTTGGGAACACTAATACTTGCTGATCTCTAGAGAGATCACCCCAGGGCCTGAGATAGGTCAGCCTACTTCAACCCTGAGATGATCCCAGGGACTCAAGGCACAGAATTCCTTAACCTACAGGGGCATTGAAGGTATGGTCAGAGATGTGTGGCACTTAAATCCTATTTTATTTTGTTTATTTTTATTTATATTGGCAATTGTAGTTTCTGTGGACCCAGAAGTATGTGAAACAGGGCTTTCATTGTTATGCCTTTAATAATGAGAACGCTGAGTTCAAAAGCTGTCACTCTTAAAAACACCCACTTTTGGGGCACCTCGGTGGCTCTGTTGGGTAAGCAGCCGACTCATGATTTCGGCTCAGGTCATGATCTCGTGGTTCATGGGGATCAAGCCCTGTGTCGGGCTCTGCAGTGAGGTGTGAAGCCTGCTTGGGATTCTCTCTCTCCCATCTCTTTGCCTCTCTCTCTCTCTCTCTCTCTCTCTCTCTCTCTCTCAAAATAAATAAATAAATATTTAAAAAAAAAAACAAAAAAAGGGGCGCCTGCGTGGCTCAGTCGGTTAAGCATCCGACTTCGGCTCAGATTATAATCTCGCGGTTTGTGAGTTCAAGCCCTGTGGGGCTCTGTGCTGACAGCTCAGAGCCTGGAGCCTGCTTCGGATTCTATGTCTCCCCCTTTCTCTGCCCCTCCCATGCTCATGCCCTGTCTGTCTCTCTCTCAATAATAAATAAACATAAAAAAAAAAAAAAGAAAGAAAAACACCCACGTTCATAGTTATAGAAAACCAACGGGAGTAATTAATAGAACTTTAAAATTTGGTGGGGCACCTGGGTGGTTCGGTTTAGTGTCTTACTTCAGCTCAGGTCATGATCTCGTAGTTTGTGAGTTTGAGCCCCACATCAGGCTCTGTGCTGACAGCTCAGAGCCTGGAGCCTGCTTCGGATTCTGTGTCTCCCTCTCTCTCTGCCCCTGCCCCACTTGCACTCTGTTTCTCTCTCTCTCTCAAAAACAAATTAACAATTTTTTTTTGATTTTGTAAAATTTGGCAACTGAGCTTTCTTAAAATTAAATTCCTGTTAGACAGATGTGTTTGTGTCATTTTGAAAAAGTGGATAAACATCATCCATTATGGATCATAAACTTTTTTTGCATGGCTTTTGCTCATTTTAAAATGGGCCAGTTTGATACATGCCTAAGTGTATGTATACACTTCACTTCCAGTAACAACTTAATGTGTCTGTATTAGTAGAGTTAGAGTGATGTTCCCTCACTTCTGAGACAATGGTCACGAAGGGGTCTCATTGCCTCCTGCAAAGGGTACCAGGAGAATTTCTCTGCTGTATTTCTTCCCAGACACATTTGTTATTCCTATTTATATGATTCATCATTTTCCTGAAAAAGGTAACCAATAGCTCAAGCTTTAGCAATAGTTTTCAGCTTTATGTTTATGAAAGCTGCTATTTCAGTAGCCAGAGAAGCTGAGTTAGTGGACACCTAAACAGCCTCCTCTCAACATGCCACGCGGGGAGCATAAACCAGCTGATTGTGTAACAGCAGAAATCCCCCTCTATGAGCAGTTCAGGAGCTGGCAGAGGTGGTGGGAATTTTTCTGGCCAGTGTTCCGGATGGTCTGTCCCGTCTGGTCTGTCTCTCTCCCATTGTTTTCTAAAGCTTAGCCTCCACGCTAATGCCTTGTACTGTGATGGGCTGCTCACCCCTTGAGTATGGATTCTGGGAGTTAACTTAGTGATAGGACCCAGAGGAAATGCTGACCCCCATCTGTTCTTTGGGAATGTTCTTATATAGGAACAAATTTGGGTTGTTAATTTTTACAGTGGGAGCTTAGTAGGGCTGGACTGCATTCTCTCTCTCTCTCTCTCTCTCTCTCTCTGCTTGACTGGAAGATATAGCTACAAAGGGAGAATTTTCTTCCCCAACCATGTTTCTTTCTTTGTGTTTGCCCCTGAAAAATGGGTCAATTTTTGCATGGGCATGTGTGCATGTGTGTGTATGTATAACAGGGGGGTGGTCCTATTTTATTCAGAGAAATCCTCCATTTTCTACATTTATGTATGTATGTATGTATGTATGTATGTGTGTATGTATGTGTGTATTGGAGAAAGCAAGCAGGGAAGGAGCAGAGAGAGGGAGTCAGAGGATCTGAAGTGGGCTCTGTGCTAACAGGCCACAGCAGAAAGCCCAATGTGGGGCTCAAACTCACAAACCACAAGATCATGACCTGGGCCGAAGTCCAACGTTCAACTGACTGAGCCAACCAGGCGCCCCTCTACTCATCTTTAGATCACGGAGGAAGGAAAATTTACCAATTCTTTTACTCTCTCATGGATACACTGGGGAATGAGTCTTCTCTTTCCATTATCTACTCTTATCTCCCCATGGGATAAGATGCAGTCAGTCTGATTGGTCCCTAGGACTCATCAGTCATTCCCCACTTCTCCCCTAATAGTATGATGTGACCTATTTGATTTTACTGGAGCCAGCCTATGTGAAGGTAATAGACTACACCTCCCAACTTCCTCTGCAGTTAGAAGTGGCCAATGAGATGTAAGCAGAAGCTGGGGGCCTTCCCCAGGAAGCTCTGGTTCACCTGGCAGGTGTATCCTTTGTTTCTGCCCTTTTTATTTCCTATTGCCTGGGACACTGATGAAATGCTTAGAAATATAGCCACTATCTTACAACCTCAAGGTGATCTTGAAAGTAGAAGCTATAAGCTAAGGATATGGAGTTGAAAATAGAAAGGTCCTCAGTCTCTGATAACTGTGGAGCACGTTACCAGTACTGGCTTACCTATTTTCACACTTACTTGTGAGTAAGAAAAGTAAACTTGTATCTTTTTAGCCACTATTATTTGGATTTTTGTTCAATGCAGAACCTAATCTGTTGCAAAAAAATATGTAAGTCACATAACCAAAAATAGCTCATTCTGCCTCTTTTTCTCCTCTTCTCCCTCCCACCTCCCACCCACGAACCCCCCAATTTTTGCTCTGTTTTTAGCTTCTCATCTCCAGCTGATAAACCCTGTGTTTGATCTGCTTAATACATGAGAATTGGAAGCACAGAGGATGTCCACCATCTCTGAATTGAGGTATTCAGCATTTGTAAAACCTAGAGACCCATTTGCTTTTAGGTATCCAAAATGGTGGCAGGATCTTATCTCTTGATAATCACTTCCATTTCCAAAATGTAAAGAATTAAAGAGAGATCAAGGAGGAAAGAGATTTATTTCCTTTATATTATTTTTAAGGGGGTAGTGTCGGTGGAAATTTTTCTGTGGAATAAGAGGGGAATGGAGGAAGAAGAGACCATATCCCCAAAGACTCAAACCCTCAACTTCATCACATTTGTTGAGATTTCCACATCAGTCTTGACCTGTTGGTCATTTCTACTTCTCTGGCAGTTTTAAAGGGAGGAAAGGACTAGAGTGAAGAAATGGGTCACTGGATACAGTGCCTTTCAGTCCAACGTGCTATTCAGCCTTACCTCTCCTGTAGCTGGGGGCTCTGAGTATAAATAGGGGATGTAGGGAACAGGCATGGGTTCTCCTACCCAGTGAAGTTGCACATGCTCTCTCCCATGGCATCTGGGTAGCAGCGAGGGGCAGGGTGGCATAAAGAGACTGTGTGGGGACGATAGACTGGGGTTCCGTCTCCTTGTTTTGGGTTTTACACTGTGTGAATCCTACACCCATTCGTGTCCACCCTGAATAAGGAGAGGAGGATTCTTTTGTTAGAAATGTGTTTATTTTATAGTGAATTAAGGAAAGGCAGTCACAGTCTGCAATGACTGTTTGGATTCAAGGCACGGCTCTTCCTAGACTACCCTCCCTTTTATAGAAGGTTAAGCTAACAATGTTTAACTATCTAGAATGGGGTAAGGTACCCTTTCCTTATGTCAGTATCTTATTCTTCCTGTCTGCTATCTTAAAAGAAATCTGAAGGAAGCAGATTGACGTCCTTTTGATTGCACAAAAAGTGATTTGAACAGCAGCTCAGCAGCATCATTTTCCTTCCCAGTCATTGAAAAATGTTCTGTGTTATTTTCTAAAAGAGTCATCAGAATTGACAATTTTGTCAAGATTATCTGTTTTGAAAACAGACTTTAATATTCAGGACACCATGATGACTAGAGTAAGAACTTAGAGCTTGAATCTCAAAGCAGTTCATGTGTGTGTACGTGTATATGCTTGTGTGTACATGCGTATGTGCAGATGTGTGTGTGCATGTGGTGGGGGGGAGTGGGTGTCTCAGGCTCTGCCCTCGTCAGTGGTCCACTTAGAGCCAAGGTGCATCACATGAGCCACTCTCTGGCTGTGAGAAATGCATACCTGCCCATACGTTTGAGATTCAGTTCCCACATTGTGACTCTATTTAAAACCTACCTAATGTTCGATGTTGCCTATAATTGTAGGCTGGTATCTGTATATCACCTTTTGCTGGAAAACCCAGGCTTTTCAAAAAAAAAAAAAAATACTCAGGTCTTACCACAAGCGTGGGTGGCAGGTGTTGTTTCTTTCTTCCTCCAGATGAGGAAAATGCAAAAACAGAAAGGAGTTACGTGACTCGTGCAGGCTCACTAAAGCCTTTGTAAAACTTAATCCCCATTTACTTTCAATGTCATTTAGTATAATGTGTTAAGTCAGCAACTGATTTTTCTCTCAGATAACTTTGTTATTGAAATCTAACTCACGTATAGTAAATTCACCCTTTTAAGTATACAATTTAGTTTTTAACGTAGTTACTAAATTGTACAGCCATCACCACTATCTAATTCCAGAACATTGCCATCAACTTCCAAAAGAAACCCACACCCATTAGCAGCCAATCCCCTCCCCCTTTTCTCTTCCAGCACCCCCAACAACTATTGATCTACTTTATATGTCTATGGATTTGCTTATTCTGAACATTTCATGTAAATTGAATCATATAACATATGGCCTTTTTGTGTCAGGTTTCTTTCACTTAGCGTACTATTTTCAAAGTAAATTCTTCATTCCTTTTTATGGCTGAATAATATACCCTTGCATAGGTATGCCACGCTCTGTCTATCCATTCATTAGCTGAAGGACATTTGGGCTGTCTCCACATTGGGGCTATTACAAATAATGCCTCTGTGAGCATTCATGTACAAGTTTTTGTGTGTATTATTGTTTTCGACTCTCTTGAATATATGTATATACCTAGGGGTGGAATTATTGAGTCATTACGGTAACTCTATGTTTACCTTTTTGAGGAATTCTTCAAACTGTTTTTGCAAAGAGGCTGCAACATTTTACATCCCCACAGCACTGTGTGACAGTTGTAGTTTCTCTGCATCCTTGCCAAACCTTGGTATTGTCCCTCATTGTGATTACCACCACCCTAGTCAATGTGGTAGCTACTGATTTTTGAACGGTAACAGAAAGATACGCAGCTAGAGACACCGGGACACTTTCTAAGCTGGGATAGGGGTTATGTGGCCCATGGAATGGAAACCCCTTTCCTTGCTAGACTTCCCTCTTTCATTATCCTATTCCTTATCTGTGACAGGCTTTCTAGAGTCTGCACCTAAGACAAGAGAGAAAAAGCTGCTAGAGGCCTCACCTCCTCTCTCTGTTCCCAGTGTACGTGAAACATGGTCCTCCCCAATGTTAACTTCCAACTCTCTACAGAAATTCTTCTATGGTTAACACCCAGCTTAATGTATCTACTATCATCATCTTCCTCAGCTGCTCTGGAATATTCTTTACTTCACCATTTGACGTGTTACTCATATTAATAGTGATGCTAAATACCAAATAATCCCATCGCACTTACTACACATTGTTATTGTCCCAGAAATTTTGGACATGAGGAAGTTGAAGATGAAGAGTATAAAGTGAATTTCTTTGGACACAGAGCCATCGGTGATAAAGTAGGACTCTCTAGGGAAGGTTGTAATGTCAGCCTCATCTACCCTGGTATTTATTTCTTCTTGGCCTTTTCTCAGGCTCTGAAAGTCTGGAAGGCTCCCTTCCAGACTGGAAAATCCTGAAAAGCGATGTGTTCTTCCCGTCTCCCTCAAATGCCACGATAACCCTGGAGGGAATTATAGAGCTAAGTAGGCTTGGGATGACTTACTTTTATTTAATTACAATTTTAATTATTCCATTAGGCCGCTTATGTCTCTGGAGTCAATTCTCCTTCTCAGATATTTTCTGATAATTAGAAAATAAATTTATAACTCTTTTCTTCATGATTTTAAGCAAGGTCCTGTCAATTGGGCCAAATTAAGTTTGGGGTAATTTCTTGGCATATGACAATAATCAAAGCTAACTCTGTACCCACAACCCAATTCTTATAATTTTTTTTGCTTGTGAAACAGAACCCAGCATTGCCATTTCATACCAGGTGAAAGATGCCATTTCATACCAGCAAGATGTTTCTTGCTGAAACAAAATACCGCGTCCCCCCCTCCGTCCCCATATTCTATGCTTTGGCTGGTTTGTAAAAGGCATTATCAGAATACCTCTAGCAACAATGCTAGAGTGGACTCTGAGTTTTTGATGCCAGACTGCCATTAAATGGAAACCAGAATGCAAATCTCAACATTCCACCAGAAATAGAAGCAGAGGAGCCTCTATTTTGGGGGCTTTATTTAAATTGAAATAGTATCTCTCTTTGGACAGTGAGTGTTGAGTTATGTATTTTTTTATAGTTTAAAACACCCAAATGAAAAACCCAGGGAGGGACTGAATATCTGAAACACATAGACATTACCTTTCTGCAGGGGCCGTGACCATACATTTTCCATTGCACGGCTTGCCACTTCTCCTTCTCATCTTTCCATCCTTCCTAACCTGCAAAACCACATGTCAGTCGTCTTCTCAGTGATGGGATGTGAGGGTAAAATGTTGTTTACACTTCTCTGGAAGGGAAGTGTGTGAGGTTTATCAGTGTGTGTGTGTGTGTGTGTGTGCATGTGCATATATTTGAAGATCTTCAGGAAAAGGCTGAAGAATAACCGTAGGGAATGATGGCAAATTAGTTTTAATTAACGTACTGTAATAAAGCCAACCCCTGAGAACCGTTTGTCTGTATATTGTCATAAATAACACTCTATTCATTACACACACAAACACGAGCCCAAAGTGAATGAGATCATTGAATTTTTGTTGAAAAGCCATTTAACTTGGGGCACTTGGGTGGCTCAGTCACTTAAGTGTCCGACTTTGGCTCGGGTCATGATCTCACAGTTCGTGAGTTCAAGCCCTGCATCAGGCTCCGTGCTGACATCTCGGAGCCTGGAGCCTGCTTCAGATTATGTCTCTCTCTCTCTCTCTCTCTCTCTCTCTCTCTCTCTCTGCCTCTCCCCTACTCGCGCGCTCTCTCTCTCTCTCTCTCTCTCTTTCTCTCTCTGTCTCACACACACACACACACACACACACACAAGAATAAAACATTAGAAAAATGTTTTTTTAAAGTCATTTAACTCAGGGTTTTACTGTTTTATTCTATTTCTTCCAAAAATGCTCCCCTTTAAATCTAAGTCATAGTAACATTAGGAGGAAATGTGTGTCTGAGTTGCAAGAGTCTTTTCCTGGAGATTTTTTTTCTGATGCTCATTCTCTGACACGAATTGTCTGTGACTGACATTTGGATGATTCCTATCATTGGCACAGTTTTAAACTAAAATGGGCCTGAACTGCTTTCCATTAAAAAATTTAAATTAATATACATACAGTTTGGGGGTATGTTCAATTTTGCATACAACCTTGTTGTATTTGTTGTTAAGATAACCCCACTGGCCAGACTCTCTGTTCTTCCTGACACCTCTCCACTTGAACATTGCTTCACACTCTCTGTTTCCAGCTCTTCTGGTCTCACCTTCTCGGTGCTTCGGTCATCTCTAAGGGGGCAAATTCAGTGGACGTGAAGTTAGAAAACCTGAGCTCTATCATTTGCTTATGCCGTGATTCTGAGTACATTACATGACTCCTCTGAAGTAATTTCTTCATCTGTAAAAGTGGGAAAATGCTTGATGTTTGTTATTACTAGGAGAACTTTAATCTAATTTTCTATACAAAGCTCTACTCTCATAATTCATTTGGAATCAATGGCGACTTGAGAGATTAAATATACCAGTAATTTCCCTCTGGTCATTCCCCTCATGCCCCATCTCCACCTTCACCACGGTATCAATATTTGTCAGTGTTTAAACAAATTATAACGATCTTTCCCTCACCAAGGGATTTTACTATTTTTGTTGTTCATTATTGACATTTTTCTGCTCCATATCATTTTTGCAAGTGGGGGAGTAATGAACAAAATGAGTATCAATGCATTTTTGCAAAAACAGATTGGCCCCTTTGTTTCAGGAGAGCAGCTCTGGGGCACTCAACAGGGTTTCTCAAAGGATCCCTAGGAAAGATATATGGGCCAGATTGCTGCAGGGGATCACTGAGAGGCTAAAGAAAAGGGCCAGAGGAAAAAGGACAGAGGGTCCAAGAAGTGAAAATGAGCCACGAACATGGGGCTAATCCCTATGGCAAGAACCCAGTTTCCTTGGATCTGCGGGGCTCACAGAATTATCAGGAAGGTCTCTGAGGCGACTTTATTAGAGCCGAGAATGTCCATTAAGAAGGATGGCCACCCTAGGAGCCAGAAGATGTCCTGGGAGGAAGAGAAGGCACCAGAGCTGCCTGCTGGCATAGGACACAGTAGCCAGCAAGACTGGGTGAAGGCAGTGTATGTGGCTCAGTCCAAGCTGATGTGGAAGAGCCGTGGTGAGGACTGGAAGCCCATTGCCCCAGCCAAAGCGATTCTACCACTCAACTCAACTCTAGTGTAGAATTATTTCAGCCACTGGAAGTGACAACATTCCTCATAGGCCACTAGACACTGGAAAGCATTTTGTTCCTAGCAAATGGTATGAACCTAGTAACTGTTTAATGAATTTATTCATTCATATGCTCATCCAAAAATATTCGTGAAACTCCTATTATAGGCCCAACGGTGTTGTAGGTTTGTTAAGGATATGCTAATGAACTAGATGGGTGAGTCCCTGCAGTCCTAGCATTTATATCCCAAGAGGAAGAGCCAGACAATAAACAGGTAAAGAAACAAGCAGGATGATATCAGATATTGACACATGCTGTGGAGGCTTATCTAGAGTTATATTTGCAATAGAGTGGTCAGGGGAGTGGTTTTTGAGGACTGAATCATGAAAATTGGCCACCTGTCCTGAGATCCATGCAAAAGGAACCTGAACAGAGTTCGATGATGTGCGTTTGCTGATTTGTTCTATCTCTGAAGTAAACCTCATTCTAACGTACTGTAGTCACAAAGCTTGATTCAAAATAGTTATTAAACATGCTTTTTATTTCAAATAATGTGTTTAGTGCTTGCAATATACAAGTTAACACATGGCCCCAACCTTGAAGGACTTGACATTCTCATGTGGAGAGCCAGGGGTGTGAATAACGACAATAAAAAGTGAGAACTGCCAAGATGGAGTCATGCTAAGCATACTGTGGGGGACTTGTTGAGGAAATGCTTTTTTTTAATTAAAAAACATTTTTTTAATGTTTGTTTATTTTTTTTTTTAACGTTTATTTATTTTTTTTTGCGACAGAGAGAGACAGAGCATGAACGGGGGAGGGGCAGAGAGAGAGGGAGACACAGAATTGGAAACAGGCTCCAGGCTCTGAGCCATCAGCCCAGAGCCCGACACGGGGCTCGAACTCCCGGACCGCGAGATCGTGACCTGGCTGAAGTCGGATGCTTAACCGACTGCGCCACCCAGGCGCCCCAATGTTTGTTTATTTTTGAGAGAGACGGGAAGAGACAGAGCACGAGTAGGGGAGGGGCAGAGAGAGAGAGGGAGACACAGGGTCTGAAGCAGGCTCCAGGCTCTGAGCTGTCGGCCCAGAGCCTGATGCGGGGCTTGAACCCACAGATCGTGTTGAACCCACGAATCGTGAGATCACGACCTGAGCTGAAGCCGGACGCCTAACCAAATGAGCCACCCAGGCGCCCCAATTGAAGAAGTGCTTTTCATGTAACTGAAATAGCAAGGCTGGCTGTGAGTTAGGAGAAAACTCTCCATGGGTCCCTCATGGGTCTGCTTTTCAACAGACCACCTTTGCTTTTTTATTATTTTATTTTTCCACCATGATAAGTGTACTCTTAATCCCCATCACCTATTTCACCCATCCCCCCACCCACCTCCCATCTGGTAAGCATTAGTTTGTACTCTATAGTTAAGAGTCTGTTTCTTGGTCTCTCTCTCTCTCTCTCTCTCTCTCTCTCTCTCTCTCTCTCGTTTTTTTCCATTTGCTCTTTTGTTTTTTCTCTTAAATTCCACATGGGAGTGAAATCATATGGTATTTGTCTTTCTCTGACTGACTTATTTCGCTTAGCATTATACTCTCTAGCTCCATTCCTTTCATTGCAAATGGCAAGATTTCATTTTTTCGTTATATAGGTGCAAATTATTTGTTTTGTAACCTTTTCGTCTTTCTTACAACACTATTTGTGCTTTCTGAGTTTTAATTTTCTCATCTGTAAGCTTGGGGTGAAAATCCTTACCTGAAAAATTCCTAAGTATCAAATGGGATGTCATGTAGGTGGCAGAGACTGTTAGCTTTTCTTTCTTTCTCTTATAGAAATTTTGTAGTGTAGCGATGGCCACCAGATTAAGGAAAACTATATATCCCAGCCTCCCTTGCGCGTGGGTGTGATCAAGCAATAAAGTGCTGGTCAATGTGAGCAGAAGTGATAAGTGCAGCTTTCAGATGATGTTCTTGAAAGGGAGAATTCCCTCCCCTGCCCCTTCCCTCTTTCCCATTGCCTGGAATGTAGACATAGAGATGAGATGTCTTAGACCACGTGGAATGGAAAACACCCTGCAAATGGTAGAAGAATAAGACAGAAGGAGCCTGGGTGTCTATCTTTTCAGAGAAACCATTCAAATCCCGGACTGCTAATGAACAGACTGTTATGTGAAAGCAAAAGAAATTTCTGTTTTGTTTGCGCCACGGCCATGTGGTATGTCTGTAGGAGCAACGAACCTGTACCCTAATTCATGGAGGAGTAAAAGCAGAGTGATGCATTAGAAAGGTCCTGCTGGTGATGGTGGAGAGGAGAGAATAGAGGCAGGGAAATTAGAGGGAGGGAGACCACCCAGCTACCCAGTTATGTGTTTTCGTTTTCAGAGGTTTTGAAAGTTGGCAAGTCTTGCCTGGCCTGTGGGTTTTTACAAGAATTTTGAATTCCATAGACAAATAAATTAGAGACACACTGAATTAAAGCTAAACGTGATTCTTCACGATAGGTGTGACAGGTGTTTTCAGCATTAGAGAATTTTATGCCCCTTAAAAAGAGAAGGCTGAAAATACAACGTTCCTGCAACTTATTTGAAAATGAGCCCTTTCATCATAAAACTTCAGTTTTCATGGCTACAAATGTTCTAGGAGACACAGGGAAGCGTGATCAAGTGCCAGTTAGGCTTAAAGGCATCTATACTGCCCTGTAGAAATTTTAAATCTGAGATGACAACCAAATATCAATAGTCCACAAGGCATTTCACAAAGAAGGATGTTCGTTGGATACAAGAATTAAATAAACGTGCGCATGCACACGTAGCCCTTTCCACAAATTGAAGATACACCAAATGTTATTAGATATCAATTTTTCTCTGCACAGGGTTAAGCTTTCAGTCTTGTTCCAAGGTATGAATGAATAGGACAAGAACGTAGGAGGATACAACAAGACACTGTTTTGATTCCACTTGGGAAGATCTTCGTGAGGAAAGTCCTTGCACAAACCTCAATGGCATGAATACTAATTCTCATGGCAAGAGATTAGACTGCACGGTGGATGACCTCCTTGCTCAGGGAATTCATGACAATCCAAGAGGCAAAGTGAACGGAGGCAGAGCAGAGCATGTAAAGTCAGAATCCTGTGACTTTGGCCCTGAGAGTGTTTGATCTGGCAGAAGCCATTTTCCATGAGTAACCAAGTCCTGTATAGCACTTACAGGATCAAATGGCAGTATAAATTGGATCAACAGTTAACGTCCTAATTCTCTTCCATGGCCAATGTGAGGAAAAGTAACTCTATTTAAACCCTTCATAGAAAAATACTTGGTGCAGATTCCTTGGAGGGAAAATTTTTCTAATCACAATCCCATGCCAGCTATCTCTACAGTTTTCTCAGCAGTACAGCTAATCCTGTGTGAGCAAAACTGAGCAAAACTCAGTTTTCTTTCATTATTTTTGGTCCATATTGGCAGAGGAGTTCTTAGGTGCAGGGAAAACACACACAGAGGTGTCACACCACACTTGACACTGTGACTGTGGTGACAAGGTTCTCTCCAGCTGTCAGTTTCAGGAGCATTTCATTTCATTTGCTGCTGCACAGCCCCGTGGTGAGAAGTGGCAGCCACACGTTTTATCCAATGTAATGTCTTCATTAGTAACAGAAGCGATAAATTGCCTTGGAGAAAAGAGGTGCCTAGGAAATGGTACACGTGGCAAGCGAGGGTCTTTATGTAAATATCCTATGTTACTTCCTCCAGTTGGGCTTGGATTCTTAAGCAGTAGGGGTTTTGAATTGGGAAAGGTAAGGAGAAACTGCATGTCTTCTCTGCATGTAGACCACATGAGACATCCGATCTTCATGCACAGCGTCCTCATTCTCTTCTGTGGGCTGGGTCGTTACCTGCCTAACAACCTCCTAAACAAGTACAAATTGTGTCTCCCAGTCCATACAATGACAAGGTGACTTCTTTTTAACGGCCATGGAGAAACTGTCAAGATAAAAGAGAGTGTCTTTCAGAAATCAATGGCAAATTTCTCAACACTCAATGGGACACTAGTTGTGTGGTGTGACAGAATGCATAGTGAAAACTTGAAGGGTTTCTTGATCAAATCTTCATTTGGAGAACAGCAGTTTATGCAAAATTAATCAGGTTTCTTTTGTTGTTGTTGTTTCTGGAGCCTTTAATAAGATGACTCGTATTGTGAAACTTCAAAGGAAAAGGAAAATAGTTTCCGGAGTTTATTTCACCCAAGAAATCTTTGCTTTGGGCCTAGATAGTTCCATGAAACGTTAATTTTTGGAAAAGACTAACAGAATCTGCCAATCATCGGCTTTTATGTCTTTTAAAAAAATGTTTAGGGGCGCCTGGGTGGCGCAGTCGGTTGAGCGTCCGACTTCAGCCAGGTCACGATCTCGCGGTCCGTGAGTTCGAGCCCCGCGTCAGGCTCTGGGCTGATGGCTCAGAGCCTGGAGCCTGTTTCCGATTCTGTGTCTCCCTCTCTCTCTGCCCCTCCCCCGTTCATGCTCTGTCTCTCTCTGTCCCCCCAAAAAATAAACGTTGAAAAAAAAATGTTTATTTATTTATTTTGAGAGGGAGAGAGAGCATGCAAACGGGGGCAGAGAGAGAGGGAGAGAGAGAATCCTAAGCACTGTCAGCACAGAGCCTGATGCGGGGCTCGATCTCACGAACCCATGAGATCATGACCTGAGCGGAAATCAAGAATCAGGTGTTTAACCAACTGAGCCACCTAGGCACCTCATCAGCTTTTATGTTTAGGAACGCATACCAACCCCCAAGCTAAAAATGTTTGAGAAATGCCCAGTAACCTGGCAATCTGACTGAAGACCACATTCTTGGTGAGGAGGTTAGGCCCAATGATGATTTAGCAGAAGAATAATTGAATTCTTGGGACTATACAAGAATCCAGCAGTAAAGGTTGCTTGCTGACCTGGGGCAGAGATGGGCTGCAGGATTTGTGTGATTCCTGCCTCACTGGTTGGAATTCTCCCTTCTTTCCTATTTAAGAGAGGAAATGCAAGTGGGCAAGAATGATGTGATTTCAGGGCTAGAACTCAGAGTCATCTCTAAAATGTGAAACAGGAATTCAAAAAGGTTGTAGTTTGCTGTTTGAATGACATCTTACAATGGAGCATCACACTATAAAATGGCCCTGTCAGTGATATCGATGGCCCAGAAGATCCTGGAGTGGATTTGCTGCCAATGAGCATGGGATGCATGTGTGTGCACACTCAAGTTCACACACATGTGCAAAACTCCTGGACTGGAGAGCTGGAAGAATCCAGAGAAAGGGAAAGAAACCACACTCCTCCAAAGTCCTCAAAGCTGGTGAAAATCTCAGGAACCGCAATTCTTACAAAGCTCCCTATGTCACATTTTATACATTTTTGGTTTTCAAATTATCATGGATCATGGACACTAGGATTTGGTCTTGGGGATTTTTTTCCCCATGCTAGAGAAAAGTCTTCACTTGCCATGTTGGATGTATTGCATTTGGAAAAAAACGTGACAAGCAATTAAATGTCCTTTTGGTTAGAAGGTCAACCAGGACTAATATTTTGAAAATATAAAATGAATGCAATAAGGAGCTTAGCATAGTGATTAAGAATATGTATTGGGGGCGCCTGGGTGGCTCGGTGGGTTAAGCGTCCGACTTCAGCTCACATCATGATCTCATGGCTCATGGGTTTGAGCCCCATATCGGGCTCCACATTGGTATTGTGGAACCTGCTTGGGATTCTCTCTCTTTCCTCTGTCTGCCCCTCCCCCACTCATGCTTTCTGTCTCCCTCAAAAATAAGTAAATCAAGTTAAAGAGAAAAAAAAAGAATATGTATTCTAGGGGCACCTGGGTGGTTCAGTTAGTAGAGCAAATGACTTTTGATCTTGAGGCTGTAAGTTTGAGCCCCGTGTTAGGTGTATAGATTACTTAAAGATAAAATGTTGAAAGAGAGAGAGAGAGATAATATGTATTCCAGAGCCAACCCGTCTGAGTTTGAACCTAAGCTCAGTGCCCTTGCGGCCAGCTGTTTATCTGTTCTACACCTCAGCTTTCTTGGCAGTAAAATGGGAGTTAAATTAGTACCCACCTCAGGATACTCAGGTTGTCGTAGGGTGGAATGAATTCATATTTGAAAAGGTCTAAGAATAGTGTTTGATGTTTAATAAATGCTTGTTACACTTAAAAATATTTTTAAATGTGCTTTTCATTTTCTCTCTTATACAACATGATACTCAAATCACTCCATTCTAGACCCATATGTGTCTCTCAGACTCCTTTTATCTTCCACATAAAAGCAAAATTGCTTTCTTTCCACAGTTGCGAGCTTAATAAAGAAGATACACCTCACGCGTCCTCAGAGCTAGGTCTAAGTTACTGCATGGGGTAGAGTTCTCGCCCACCCAACTTGTAGCCACTAGGAGGCCATGAGTGAGAAGTACACTTTTCTTGTTAAATCGCTATATTTAGAATGTTTCTGTTCCAGCAGATAATGTCATTATTTACCTAATAAATACAAACCAAGATTGGTTAGACCTCCTCGCTCATACTAACCAAAACCCATGAGGGACCGGAGTAGCTTGCAGAATGCCAGTTTATTCGTTCAAGTCGACAAGTGTATCTGTCAGACAGGCTAGGAATGCTCTCATTGGCATGATGCAAGTCTTTTCTCCCTGGCCGACTGCCTGGGAGCCAATCATAATCCAAAGTCACTTTATCTGCTCGGCATGAGAGATCACTGCCCATTCGCTGGAAACACATGGAGTTCGTATAGTGCACATCCTTGGTCTGTATCGGGATCAGAGAGGAAAAAGAACATCATTTGGCAAGCATGAAAACAGACCAAGAGTAGTTAGATGAAACAGGGTTTAATGGCAAAGAGCTAAGAGATTCTAAAGCATCCAACTCTTAAGATCACTTTCCTAATGTGACTAAAAAGATGTCAAACCTGATAACTCATATTCCCTATCAGCCAATTCTTAAATAGTTCCCACCCCGTCTTGTTTCTCCTTTTTATGCTTTCATAGATGCTTCTTTTCCACCTCCATCCCCATTGGAAGGACATTCTCTCGCTGGCTGTGCCCGTATATTGAATCAGGGTGCCATTCTATCTCCTCTCATGGTGTTTATTTAAAGTCCCCTAGATTGCAGTTGGGGAGCATTTTTAAGGCTTCCAGGGAGGACCAACACCTGGCACCATTTTAGTAGGGGGATATGGAGAGGAATAAGGTGGGCACTTGCCCTCCAGGGGCTGCAGCCCAGTAAGCGGCCCAGATTAGTAAGCACCCAGACTACACTGTCGTATAAGTACAGTCAAAGGAGCAGATATAAGAAATGGCTTTAGCATGCAGGAAGGCATGATGGACTCTTCTTGGTCAATGGGCATAAGAGGAAATGAGGGAAGGTTTCCTGTAGGAGGTGATAATTGAGCTGGAATAGTGATAGAGGTGTTCCAGAAAGGTGAAATACCAAAATGGGGGAAAAAGGCATACTGTGGCTTGAGGTGTCCAGGAAATGATTACAAGTCAGTTATTTGGTGGGGGTGGGGGTGGGGCATATGGAGACAAGGAGTGAAGCAAACCTGAGCACGTAGGCAGAGGTTTTGGCCACGAGAAGCTTTTTAATGAAGCCCACCAGCACATTGGTTCACTAAGTCTGTGGTGACAAAGTACCACGAGCCAGGTGGCTTAGCCCAAGTTCATCATCTCACGGCTCTGGAGCCTAGAAGTCCAGGATCAAGGTGTCAACAGGGTGGACAACTTCTGAGGACCTCGAGGGAGCATCTGTTCCAGGCCCATCTCCCTGTGGCTGCTGGTTTGCGGGCACTCTGTGGCATTTTCCTTTGGCTCATAGAAGCATCGCCCTGACCTCTGCCTCCATCTTCACGTCACGTTTGTGTTCTCCCTGTGTGCATCTCTGCTCACATTTCCTCTTGTGGGGACACGAAATTCAGTCAGATTAAGTTAGGGCCTGCATCATGACCTTATTTTAACTTTAGTATCCCTGTAAAGACCCTGTCTCCAAATAAGGTCACATTCTGGGATACCGAGGGTTAGAAATTCCACATACGAATTTTGGAGGGGGACACAATTCAACCCACGACGACCTGCATTTAAAAGACGGCTAAAGAAAAAGAATCACGGAAGGACTGGCCAGGAAAATAGGAAGAGAATACAGTGTCAGAGAAGGGCAGGGGATAGGGCTGTCTGCAAAGCTGATTGCTCCTTCAGGGCGAGTAGGTGGACGCACCAAATCCCAGCTCTACCTTTTGCGTTCACTTACCTGCTTCTCATTTTTCTTATTGCCAGATAAGGGTAATCCTGCTTCCCCACAGGGTGGCCATGAGGATTAAATGTGATTATGTACATAAACTCCCAGCACATAGTGGGCCAGTTCAGTACATACATGCCTGCGTATGTAAACAGTAGTATAAAAAACTGCATTTAGTCTCACCCTAGTGACCTCTCTCATTTGTGCATGCTACCTAATGCCAGAGGGGTTCTAGACTGTTACCAATCGACTCCCTAGATACACTACATCATTTAAAAGCTGACACCCTGGGGGGCTGCTCTTGTCTCCTTCCCTGTGCAGAGCTCATAAAATTCCCCATTTGCTTCATGTGACCAAAAACCTATGGGAGTATACAAGTACAAAGGGTGTGAATTATGGCCGTGAAACAGGATTTCAGAATGTTCCCCTCTTGTACTTTCTGTGGAAATTAAACATCTGATTTGACACCTCATGAATCTTGCTCTCCAGGTTGTTTGGTTTGGATTTCACATGGTAACGGATCTGCCCAGGAGAGCAAAACACAAACCTGCCTTGCTGTGTGTATCTAGCCAATGACCTATCCGAGGGGTACGCTTTGCTTCCTTGATTGTTCTTACCACTGGAGAGATACTAGGTTCCTTCATTTAGGATGGTGTCTGGTTTTTTTTTCCCCCTCAGAACCAGTTTAGATGCCACAAATGCTCTCTTGCGAGACTAGCTCCTATATTCATGGCACGTTCAAATGATGCTTCAAAGGAGAATCTCCATCATGAGTTAGGGTGTTAAACCAACTTCGTTTTCCAGGCCTGCATCTGGCTCTCAAAGGCTCCCGGGCTCTAGGCCCTCCCACTACTGATATTTTGCTGGTGTGGTTAAGAAGCCATGAAAAGGAGCCTTATTCCCTCTGGTGAAAATCACTTAAGCAGTAATTCTGAAAGACGCAAACATTCTGAACCGGTCCATTGTCCAAACGTTTGTGAGAGATGGCATTCCGTATCATTTTTTTCCTCTCAAAACAATGTCACCGTATCTCCCATCAGTCCTTATCCTGTTTGCTCAGGGAGTAGAACCACCTTTTTGCTTTGCTCATCTTCAACTACTCCAAGCATACTGATGAGCAGCTTGTTTGGAACAAAAGGAAAATACCCAGGTGCTGACAATCATCCTCGGTTACCCACATCACTGCTGCTGTTTGTAATATGCTGGAGACGACCGGGATGCATGGAGAAAATCTGTCCTGTTGGCTTCCTCATTGTGGGCTTCTGAGTCATGGAGCCTGAGGCCAAAGAGGCACATCAGTCAGCATTTGTTTTTCCTGTCTCTTGTTCTGTTCCTCCAACCCCCCACGTCTCCTGAGTTAGGTCCTCATCCATCTCCTATGGACTCCTGCGGTAACCTTGGAATGAGCTCTCCTTTTCCGTGTCAACATCTTTGTTAACGTAAACTCTTGAGGCCCAGCCTTTAATTTTGTCTTCTGGACCCTCATGCGTCTCCTTTGCCCTCACAATAAGGTCCAAACATTCTTATATATATATATCGCAAGGTCCTTCAGATCTGTCCCCAAACTAGAACCCCATGCTCTTGTTCCTTGACAATCTTCCATATACCATCTGCTCTAGCTAGATGGAATTGCTTCTCCGTAGACACATGTACCATGAGGTGTGTTTCACTCAGTCTCTCCCCTCTGAGTGGAATGCAGAACCCTGTCACCTTCAGAGCTCAGCCTACCTCCCTGAGAGCTTTCCTGACAACTTTACTCAAAAGTGATGGCCCCTATGAATTCCTGTAGCCACATTTCTCTGCCTCTCCCAGGGCTCATATAGCTTTCTACTTGATATCCTATTTGTTTGTGTATCTGCTCAACTCCTTCCTAGATTGTGAACTCCCTGAGTATAGAGATGTATCCGGTTGATGCCGCCAAATTATCTGGCACAGCTTCTTCCACATATGGCAGGCACCTTATCAATGTCTGGGAGTGACTGGACGCCAGGTAATGGGATAGACATGGGGGCACGGAAGACTTACAAGAGATTCTTCCAGTATCTCAGCTAATTTTTACATGTAGTGGCACTGAGTGTCCTCAGCTGAAATTAATCTGGAAACAGGAGTTTACAGAGCAAATTAGTTTCATATGAATTCAGACTTGCAGCTAATAGATGAAAAGAAAACCTCAAAAATCTTCATTGCATATTGTCTAGCCAGGGACAACTTCAACCACACTTTTATAAGCAACACTTCCATGCAGATCTGCCAGATAATTTACCCCCCTGTGACAGCCGTCTTTTGCTTTCTCTCATATATTCTTAGCACAGTCCCCATGGTAATAAAACTTTACTCAGAAAGCAAGGCAAGTGTGTGGGGGAGGAAGGGAGGTGAGCAGTGTTTTTCCGTCTGACTTGTCCTGCTGTTGCTTCAAGTTCATTGCTTGCATTTTATCTTGGTTTTGGTAAACAAACTGCTCTCAATTATCTTGTTTCCTGGAAGCTCCACTGAAGTGCATTTGAAGGTGGCTCATCGCTCTTGAGCTTTTATTGGGGACCTCATGATTTTTTCCATGAAAGGCAGAGGGGACTCATTTAGTTTGTGTTCCCTTCTGTGAACAAGTAGGTTTCCAAGGAGAGAGTTGGCTAACCAGAGCCTCAAACGGAAGCCAGCACTCTGGGCTCTGTGTTATGCATCTATGTCTCTGGGTTTGTGTGCACCTGTGTGTGCATGTGTGCATTTGTGTGTGTGTGTGTAAAAGACACAGAGAGAAACAGAGAGAAAAGGAGAGAACACGGGGCTTTCAGCATGCTTTAAATTGAACTGTATCTGCCATCATGCCACCTAACTTTAGAATCTGTCATGGGAAGGCACTGGTGGAGGTTATTTTAACCCGGTGGTGAGCTCTGAGTGGTGAACACAGCAAGGGAGTAAGAAAATGGTTGGAGATGTGTGCGGTGGGATAACGGTCTAAGGCGCTCACACCGGGTGTCTCCAGCCACACATCTGCTTATGCAGTGGCCCTAGAGCTGGGGCAGTGGCAGAAAAGGTATTTGTGAATCTAAATGCCTATTTCTTTGCTGGTTGAAATGAATGAATGAATGAATTAACAACGCCCAAAGTTTAGTTGAGTTGCAAAGGACTTTGTCATGTATGCTCACCTGATGGTGACTGAATGGAGACCTCAGGTGAGGAAACCATCAGCTCTTTAGTCAAGGTCCCTGCAAAACTTATAAAATGCTAAATCTATTTCATTTTGGTTGGCATGAGGCAGGTTTTTTTTTTTGTTTGCTAGTTTTATGCGAAGTGTTATAACCGAAGTCTTGAGAAACATCTCCAAGATTAATTGGTGACACTGATGAAGGTGTGAGTGTGGCATTACAGAAGAGAGTTTTGTACATTTTAAAAACATGATACCTAAACTAAGCTAATGGTGTTACCTTAAAATTGGAAGGTTGGACTTAAAGATGTGTATGGGAAAGACAGAGCTTAGCATTCACATATGTTCGAGCTCAAGCACTTAGATCCCAACATTTTAAACTAAAAGAATAGAGCAATGCCAAGTGATTCTTTCATTTAGGTGTCATTTTCCACCAAAAAGATTTGTAATGAAGGTAACACCCATGTCTTCAAAAATAAGCCCTCAAAAGGTCATTTTTTTCTTAAAAAGAAATCATATTTCATACAATTGCTCTACCATTTCAGAGTTATTACATATCAAATATCTCATTTTGTCCTTACAAAATTGTCTGATTTTCTCATCCTCATTTGACATCAAGGAAACCGACACCAGGTAGTTAGAAAGATAAATGCTAGATTCTAGATGTTTTGACTCCCCATTTTGTATTATTTTTGCTAGCTCATAAAAGAAAGGAAGAAGAAAAAATAATGGCTAAAAAGTCCTCGCAGAGGCCCACATTTCCTAAGTGTGGGTATGATGCTACTGGGTCTAATGTATAACTTAGCGATTCAAGTTCAAATTCTTTCTCTTCTCTTAGATCATGTTCTAGTGATAGTTTTGGTAGTCTAACATAGTGATAAGTAACTTTTAAACTTAAAACTCCTTTAGTAAACCAGAAAAGGAAATTATTTTAAAAAGTAAACTTTTTTTAATTTTTATTTATTTATTTAAAAAAAAATTTTTTTAACGTTTATTTATTTTAGAGACAGAGAGAGACAGAGCATGAACAGGAGAGGGGCAGAGAGAGAGGGAGACACAGAATCAGAAGCAGGCTCCAGGCTCTGAGCCATCAGCCCAGAGCCCGACGCAGGGCTCGAACTCACGGACTGTGAGATCGTGACCTGAGCTGAAGTCTGACGCTTAACCGACTGAGCCACCCAGGCGCCCCTAAAAAGTAAACTTTTACATTAAATAAGCGCCACCTACACTTTGGGACTTCCTGGGTAATTCTAATTTATTATCAATCAAAGCTTTAATTCACACCTCAAATTTTCTCCCAAGTTTTTATTTATTTGTTAGTTTGGTTTTTCAAGTTTGTTTATTTATTTGTGTGTGTGTGTGAGAGAGAGAGAGAGAGAGAGAAAGGAGAGAGCATGCATGAGCAGGCAGGAGAGGGACAGAGAGAGGGGGGTACAGAGGATCTGAAGTAGGCTCTGTACTGTCAGCAGAGAGCCCAATGCGGGGCTCAAACTCACAAACTGTGAGATCATGACCTGAGCTAAAGTTGGATGCTCAACTGGCTGAGCCACCTAGGCACCTCTCTCCAGATTTTTATTAGAATTTTCCCTCTTAGTCTATTTTTTTATTCTAAATGAGATCCTTCTCCTTCCTAGGGTAGCTTAAGGCTCTTATACTTGAGGTTGCCTAAGCTTTAAGATTCTTAAGATATATCAATGTGCTGGATTAGCAAAGTTGTGAAATGGTAAGTTTGTGAGTCTGTTTGTTTTCTTTTTTGTTGTTCATTTGGATTTTCTCATTTTTTAACAATGGGAACATATTGTACTTTTATAACAGAAAACTATTTTTGATACCATATTAGATAAACAAATTATAAAAAGAGAAAAGAAAGAAGGAAGGAAAAAAATATGAGGGAAAGAGACAAAAAAAGGAGAGGTGAGAATGAAGAAAGGAAGGAGGGAAGGAAGGAAAGAAAGGAAGAGGGGAGGAAGAAAGGAAGGGAGAAAAAGAAAAAAAGAAAGAAAGAAGGAAAGAAAGAAAGAAAGAAAGAAGGAAAGAAAGAAAGAAAAAGAAAGAAAGAAAGAAAGAAAGAAAGAAAGAAAGAAAGAAAGAAAGAAAGAAAGAGTAAGGAAGGGAGGGAGGGAGAGAGAGAGAGAGAGAGAAGACAAGAAAAAGACTCCAGCCCAGGCCTTGAGAAGCACATTGCTGGACAGCTATGATTATCTCATTAAGGACAGAGTTTGTATGAAAGTCATGTTTCCCTAAGGGAATACATGTTCCCACTGTCAGCCATATTGGGAAGAAGCTAACTCTGGATCTGAAAATGGTGTTAAGTTGAGACTAAACTCTAAGATGTGGAAATGCCTAGAGAGTTCCTATAGAGTTGAGGTAGTCCCTGCCACAGAGCGGGAGGAAGCTGGCTGCGAATTGGTCTGGATGGAGTCATCACATCTAGTAGCAACTGGAGGCTAGAACCTGTGGAAGCCCCTCAACTGGGCTAGATTGATGAAATACTCGCTGCAGACTGGTGTCCCCAAGGAGCAGTGATGTCAGAAGGATGGTGGGCTTTGAGACACAGAGAAGTGGCAAGGGGGAGGCCAACAGGAAGGACCTGGAGCGGGTGGGAGGTGACCTGTCCCTGAGACTGCAGGAGACTTACCAGGAGGACCTGCCAGGAGACCCCTCGAAGCGGCTAGTCCCTGGGACTTAAGCTGGTGGTGGTGAGGGGCTCACATCATGACAAGTTAGATAGAAAAAGCAAATGTAACATGTTGTCATGCTTCAGACTTGTGACACCTGGGACGTTAAGTGGTGTGGAGCAGATATGGGTAAAATGACTGGATGAAAGGGAATGCATCAAAATGTCAAGTGGAAATGCATAGAAGTTGTGGAATTATGAGCAATTTCTCTTTTCTCTTTTTTTCTGTAATTTCCAAGTCATGTACCATTTCTTCCACAATTAAAATACCAGCATGTTATAAAAGTTATTTGTTGCATTCGGTCTTGGCTCCCTAGGCACTGTTCAGTCAAAGTATCACCGCAGTCTCTCCTAGCACTGCGGTACATGGAAATCATTCCTATTATTCCATTACATGAATTATTCCTTTGCCTGCTCTCAGGTGCCTGCTTCTCACCTGGTACCCAGTAAGCTCCAGCTCCGTCAGAGCCCTCCTTTCCCCCTTCTACACAGAAAAACAAGGTAGACTAAAGTATATTGTATCTATATGCTCAGAAAAGGCATAGCTGATTGTTATTCTGTAAAACTATTGACTGTGCCTTCAAAGGGTCTAGAAACATCTGAACTTACAGAGCCTATTTTAAAGAGTCAGTAAATATTTGTTGAATGAACAGTGTAATCTATCAATACGTTAATTAATTCTCTAAGTACATGCTCGATATTTACTTAGAATTTCAATATTGACTTCTTAGTAATAACTATCCATTCTTAATATTTTTCAGTACTGTAGACTGAGGCTTACCAAAAAAGCTTCCTGAGAGAGAGACAAGTCATTTATGACTGATTTATGCTCTTCAATATGGTAGCCAGTGGTCACCTTAAAATGTGGATAGGGGCGTCTAGATGGCTCAGTGCACTGATCATCCGACTTTGTCTTAGGTCATGATCTCACTGTCCATGAGTTCAGGCTCCGCATCTGGCTCACTGCTGTCAGTGCAGAGCCCGCTTTGCATCCTCTGTACCCACCTCTCTCTGTCCCTCCCCTGCTCATGCTGTCTGTCTCAAAAATAAATAAACATTAAAGGGGCGCCTGGGTGGCTCATTCGGTTAAGCATCCGACTTTGGTCCAGGTCATGATCTTGTGATCAGTGAGTTTGAGCCCCGCGTCGGGCTCTGTGCTGACAGCTCAGAGCCTGGAGCCTGCTTCAGATTCTGTGTCTCCTTCTCTCTCTGCCCCTCCCCTGCTCATGCTCTCTCTTTCTCTCTCTCTCTCTCTCTCTCTCTCTCTCTCTCTCTCTCTCTCAAAAATGAGTGAATGTTAATGAATAAATAAGCAAACATTTAAAAATGTGGGTAGAATGCATTAAGATGTTGTAAATGTAAAATGCACACTGGGTTTTGAATGATCTTATTAAGAATGTTTTTAATTTTGGTTATATATTGAAGTGATAGTACTTTGGATATATTAGGCTAAGTTGAATATATTATTAGAATTAATTTTACTGGTTTCTTTTTATTTTTTAAAATATGGATGCTAGAAAAATTTACATACATGGCTCATGGTATTTCTACTGGGTAGCATTATTATAGCATAAACATCTTTAAAGGGAGGAGGGTTCACCACATAGTTTTAATGTGATTTTATTGTTGTACTGAACATCTTTCCCATTCTTCTGCTATAGGTTCTGCTGTAAACCCTCATTTCTTTTCCTGGTCACGTAATGATTACTTGACAGAAAGAAGTGATAAGGCCAGGCAGCAGGATGAAAGCAATGCCATATATATTGACCATAGAACACAAAATAGGTTAGAAGTTCAGGCACTACAAGTAAAAGGATTTTGTTTAGGCAGACTGGTTGGAGGGTAGTGAGCCCACAGGAGCAGAGAACATCGAGTATGTGAATTGTCCTGAGCCTCCGAATATACGTCCAGAAGGGAGGCACTGTTATTAAGAAAGATTATTGTGAGATGGTGTTGTGGGGCATTTGGATTTGGAGGTATAAATTCACCATTTGGTATCTGAAAATCCTACAGCTCTCTTTTCAGATAAGGTGGACCATCTTTGGTGGACCAAAGTACCTAAGGTACTTTGCAGAAATCCCAATCTTAACCTACTGTCAAATCCTTGATTTAAAAAGAATGACGCTGGCAAACTGCCAGAGAAAATGCTAACTGTCCATCTGATGACATTCAGATCAACACCTGTAATACATTTGGATCCTATAAGCCCAGTGCCTCATCCAAATGGCCTCACTTAACCACAGTTATATAATCCGTTCTTCTAATCAAGACTCGATATAAGAAATGGCCATTTGAAATACAATGTGAAATGTTGTTGCAAATCAGATGTTGTCCATCTCAGAGTCTCTGCAGTTAGGAGCCACATGAATAATTTGCCCTTGATTTTAGAACCTGTAAAAAACAGTTCTCACCTGAAAAACTCATTTTTCTTTCTACCAGATAAGGAGGTCTCATGACACTCTCCTGTTACCTTGGGTAATCATAAGCTCAGAATCAATTAGTACTTAATTGTGGTAATAGTTTAATTCTGGTTCTTGATAAAATTATCTTTCTCTAACCTCTTCTCCATCTTGCTTTTTTTTTTTTTTTTTTTTTTTTTTTTTGAATAATGCTGGGTACGTCATTATGGTGGTGACTCTTACTGGGCCGCAGTATGTGTTCAGCTACCCTCTCGTGAGAAGTAATCACCACTCACCCTCTACCCCTAATCCAACCACACATGATCCTAGGGAAAACTTTCCCTCTGTCCTCAGTTGGGGTTTAGCTCTGTATTGATTGTGTCATGATGGAATGTGTAGGAGGACATCAGAAGCCAGACTGAGTAAAGATGTAGCATGTTAGGAGATGTCTGAATATACTCTAGCACTGCGAGAAAATCTCTCTCTCTAGACTCGTGAAACAAACAAGGAAGAATTATGAAGTGAGAAAAGTGACACTTATAAAACCTTGAATTAAAATCTCAGTAGTATAATGGAGTTGTGTCTGAATTCTTTATATAAGTCCTCACTGGTCTACAAGGCCCTACGAGATTGGTTTTTAACCTGCCTCTCCAGCATTTTCCTGCCCCCCTTCTGCTCATTAACAGCTACAGGTACACTAATCTTTATGTTCCTCAACTGCACCAACCACATCCCTGCCTCAGGGCTTTTGCACTGGCTCTTCCTTCTGCCTGAAACGTTCTCACCCCATCTTTATATGCCTGGCGCTTTGTTATTATTCAAGTTCCAGCTCAAACAACCCTTAATGAGAGAGACCATTTATACCAACCCATTTGAAGAAGGCCTTGTACCCTCAATCTTCTCTATCACATCACCTTGTTTCATTCACTGTCCTCATCACTATCTGAAATCACATTTGTTCATGTCCCTGCTTTAGAAAGAAAGCTACCTGGGATTAGAGATGTTGTTTGTCTCATTCACATCTCTATCCTCAGCACCTATGAGTGCTAGGCATATAGAAAGCTCTCCATAAGTATTTGTTCATTCATTCATTTACTTATTCATTAGTGCCTTAGGTCAGGTCCCCCATTAAAACACACTTTCAGATGGATAGCTTATTGACAGGAGCCTTTGGGATCAACATCTGCGAGCAAGGAAGGATGTAAGATTGGAGAGCGAGGTGGGGCTGAACTCTGATGCAATCACAGCCAAGTTTCAGTCAATCCCACAGGAGATCCAGGAGCTGGGATAGTCCTTCAGAACTGTCCCACCTGGAGGTAAGAGGACTGGTCCTTTACACCTCTGGAAAGGGGACAAAATCTTGGGCCACTCAGCTCTCCTCAGTCAGGGCAATACCTGGGGTGAGGCTCAGCTGTGAGTCATCAGCCTCCAGTACTCTGTCCTAAAGAGGGATGGAGAATCTGGGCTGCACAGCCCATTACCCACTACAATTCAAACTGACCGTGAGCCAAGAGTGGATCTAGACGCCGACAACGCAGCAGTGAATGGAAGGAACACAGACCCTTGGTCTTGCATATCTTACATGTTAGCAGATCAATGACTCGGTCAGTCTGTCATCTGTATCTACATTGTGTCACAGCATCCTCCTCCCTTTGGCGGCATGTCTTTGCAATTGTAAACAGTTGAAGGACCTTGATTCTTTTTTTTTTTTTTTTTTTGAATGTTTATTTATTTTTGAGACAGAGACAGAGCATGAATGGGGGAGGGTCATAGAGAGAGAGAGACACAGACTCTGAAGCAGGCTCCAGGCTCTGAGCTGTCAGCACAGAGCTCGACGCGGGGCTTGAACTCACGAACTGTGAGATCATGACCTGAGCCGAAGTTGGAAGCTCAACCGACTGAGCCACCCAGGCGCCCCCGAAGGGCCTTGATTCTTAAGGGGCATAATAAAGAGGGACAGTTCTTGAATCCTTTGATGGAAACTGGCATAAACTCATCAGGCCCATCCTCCTTGTTGCTGAGGGAGGTCTAGGACCCCCATGTATCACACTATCTCCATACACAAACCTAGCTTTTTTATTCCATATTTTCTCCTTCTTTTCATTTGTCTTTTCCTCAAACTGTTGATTTATGTATCTATTTTGTCTACCTGCATACACTATATGTATTTTCAGACACCCCGGATTTTGGTGTTCTCTTCTTTCATTCCTATAATATGCTTAAGTTCTTCGTTTTTCTGAGACACTCATTTTAAAACCTGTGTGCTACAGGACACTAGTTCTAAGAGATGCTGTGGAGAAAAAGGGAGGAGGAAGCTAAGGTCAAATATATCTCCTTCTTGGAGAATCACCACCTACATCAGGCTCTGGGAAGTCCTGAAGAAGAGATATGTTTTTTATTATTAAAAAACATTTTTAAATGTTTTACTTATTTTTTTGAGAGAGAGAGAGAGCGAGCGAGCAGGAGTGGGCAGAGAGAGGAGGACAGAGGATCCAAAGAGGACTGTGTGCTGACAGGCTGATAGCAGCAAGCCTGATGAGGGGCTTGAACCCATGAACCATGAGCTCATAACCTGAGCCGAATTTGGACGCTCAACTGACTGAGCTACGCTGGCACCCCTATTATTATTTTTTAATAATTAAACTTTAAATATTAAACTAAATATTAATATTAAATATTAATTAAACTTTAAATATTAAACTAAATATTAATATTAAATATTAAATATTAAACTATTTTTTAATGTTTATTTATTTTTGAGAGAGAGAGAGAGAGCATGCATGCATGAACAGGGGAGGGGCAGAGATAGAGGGAGATAGAGGACCCCAAGCAGAGAGGCTCTGTGCTGACAGAAGAGAACCCCACTCAGGGCTCAAGCTCAGGAACCATGAGATCATGACCTGAGTTGAAGTTGGACCCTTATCTGACTAAGCCACCAAGAAGCCCCAAAGGAATGTCTTTTAGTTATTGGACTACTGTTTCCCAGACTTATTTTACCACAGTGCTTACCCCCATGACTTTGTGTTGTTTTTGTTAGTGATAGTGTTCATTTTGTAGCACATTGGTCAATATCCCTGCAACAGTGAAAGCATTATGGAAAGATGGTCTCCTGGTGTCTGTCCCTTTAGGCTTCTCTTCCATTGTGTTCCTCTGGCCCATTATTTTACACAATTTCCCTTCTTAGCCTCTGCTACTCCAATTGATATTCCAACATGCTGCAGGATTGAATCTTATTCTTTTTTAAGATATAGTTTCCTCATAACTCACGGAAACAGGGAGTAGACCAGTGGTTACCAGGGTTGAGGCATAAAAGAATGGGGAGATGTTGGCCAAAAGGTTCTAATTTCTAACTATAAGAGGAATAAGTTTTGGTGGGGGGCACCTTGGTGGCTCAGCTGGTTAGGTGGCCGACTCTTGATTTCGGCTCAGGTCACAATCTCACGGTTAACGAGATTGAGCCCCACGTCGGGCTCTGTGCTGACAGTGTGGAGCCTGCTTGGGATTCTCTATCCTTTTTTCTTTGCACCTCCCCTGCTCATGCTTTCTCTCTCTCTAAATAGATAAGCTAACATTTTTATATTAAAAAAATATGAATAAATTCTGGGGATCTAACCTACAATATGCTATCATTAACAATACCATATTATATACTTGAAAATTGCTAAGACAGTCATCTTTAACACTATTACTATAAAAATGGGAATTATATGAGAATATGGAGTCATTCACTAACCTTATTGTGATGAACATTTCACAATATCTGTGCGTATCAAATCATCACGTTGTATACCTTAAACTTACATATGTTATATATCAATAATACCTCAGTAAAACTGGGAGGGAAAAGATACGGTTTATTCCGTTACTTTCCTTATTCATGAAGCTCTGTGTGTCCTGACCCATCGCATATAAATACCATAGCCTGACATTCCAAACTTTTGGTCAGCGTCCCCAGCCTTCGCTATTATAACTCACGCCTGTCAGTCCAATCTGTATGTTGTCTGTCCCAGCACATGGTCGACTCATTTCTTTCTTTGCATATGTTCTATCTCCCACCCCTCTCTGATAAATTATATCTTACTTCCCTTCAGGTCCATTTCAACATTGACCTCCTGCAGGATCTTTTTCTATATTAGCACAATTCTATTTTATCTCTTTAATACATCAACTCAAGAGGGCAAGAGGGTCTGGGAATACTGGAAGACGTAACTGAATGGGAATGGTGCCTGGCACATAGCAGGTGCTGTTTTTAAGCACCTTCGATGTAAGCGACTAATACTAAATATTATGCTTATACGAACAACAACGAAACGATAACGTGCATACTGTGCCGTTAATAAACCCATTTCATGGTGTACTAAAGTTAGAAGCGGAAAAGAGATGATCTGGTCTCATCATCTCGTTTTCAAGATGAGCCAACAGAGAGGTATGATGACATTAACTGAATTCTGTAAGGTCATACGTGTGGCTGGGCTGGAACCAAAGTTCCGGCTACTTGATTCTTAACCCAGTACGCTTTTCACTTCCCCGGGCTAGCTGTCTCAATAACCAGTCGTATGTGTGAACAAATTGCCACCCACGCCACTATGTGAGAGTTGCCAGATGACAAGAACTTGAGGTTTTCATAAAAGGGTAGAGAACGCTTTGGCCTGTCATGTTCGGAAGGAGCTGGGGACAACGAAGACTCCTAGCAAAGCGAAGATAAGATCTAGAAAGGCGGAGGTTGTGGGGTGAGGTAGGACAATCATTTAATTTGGCAGAAATCAAAAGCAGCAAGTGTTTGGAGATGGAGAGAGTATAAGGTATGTTCAGCAGGAAATACACAGACAATCTAGGCGAAGATAAGAGGTAGGGCTAAAAGCTGCCTGTGTGCCGCAGGCACCTCCTAATGTGTCAGGAAATGAGGCTTTTGTTTCTCTCGCCAGAATTTATAACTGGAAGCCGGAAAAGAGCTCTATAATTATGGCACTAAACATTTTCGGAAGGAAGAGAAGGAGTTGTCCGTTCACTCCGCGCTGCTGTTCGCAAAGGGGCCTGTTGTGTTTGTTTTGTTTGCCTATAACCAGGGGCTGGCTGTGCAACCCTGCTTCTAACCAGTGGCCACCAGGCACTCGTTTCTCCTACTCTGAACACTCACATGAGAGCCTTGCATCTCTTGGAGAGACTTTGGGTAAAGTGGCCTTCCTTGTATGCCACCAATGGGGTGCTTCTTGTATTCTTAATAGTAGCTGGTGGTTGCAACTTTTAGGACGCCGTGCCTGCTTGTAATTAAATTCTGGTAATAGCTAAGAATGAAAGTAGTCCAGGAAGGCAAAGCTCTGCAGAGGTTAACTGCACCGGCATCGCAAGGGGGACCCGTCGCACATTCATGTGGCGGGCACCTTCGGTCTCCGTGACTGCCACCAAGCGTGAACGCATGGGCATTGAGGGATGCTATCCGTGATACAAAATGTGGTTAACAAGCAATGGTCTCCCATCAGCCGGGAAATCCAGAGACAATCCAAAATCGTTTATCAACACACACATCGAAGCCAATGTGAGAAATTCATTTCCAAAGTGGGAAATGTCTATTCTGTGTCGTTGGTCCCAGACAAAGCCCCTTCTTGCATAAAACCAGAGGACAAATGTTATATCTGCTCTTCTATCAGGTGCATGTCCAAAACAGGCAAAGATGAGCAGTTGCTACATTTACCACACGTCGTAATCCCTACCCAATTAGCTCGGAGAGCTGTTTTCTTTTTTTATGTGTCATAAACCAGATGACATGGGAAAGTCATTTCAAAACTAGTTCCTGCATGGTAATGAATAAGTTCCTTTGCCTCAAGAGGCCAAGTGTTGGTTTCGATTAAAAAACAAAAACAAAAAAACAAAAACAAAACAAAGCTATTGCTGCCTTACATGTGGTGTTAGGAAAAGGTGTGGCATTTGTACATGATTGCTGAGAGAGTTGGAATTCCAGAAAAATAAGGCATTTTGAGTAATGCATGAGGAAGAGGTAAACCCTACTGGTCCTTTACTTAATACCTTTTGATAATGCATCAAGATTGGGAGATTCACACTCTCTGTTTTCCATTTGCTGGATGACTGATCATTCAGAGAAGATTCATAGGTTAGAAAACTAAGGACCAAATAAACGGCCCCTGCTCTCCCTACATGGACCCATGAAATAGCCCAGGGCTCCAGCCAACATTCTTATAGCTTTCTCAATGTGTGTGAGTACTTCTTGGTTGCTGTTATTTCTAAATCTTCTAGATCAGGGATATATTCATAATAAACCTCTACTCCATAGCTCACATAACAGATTCATATTAAATCGGCTCTATTGTGTGGTAATTCCAACAGCTGGTTTCTTATCTTGAGCCTCTGTGCTTGGGTCCCTGTGTTGGTTTGCTGGTCACTAGTGACTGAGATTTAGTTTCTCCCTCCTATGCATTTAGAGAGAGGAGAACCTCCTCAAAGCTCAGATTGCCTGTTGGAAGCCCACAACCTCTTGTGGGATCTCTCTAGGACCTCTAACTACGGTCTAACACTTTGGTCTCCTCTGACTGTCTTCCAGCCTTATAGGACCTCCTGGGTCAGGCTTTATCTGACCATTTCCCTTCATCCACCAAGACTCAGTGTTAATGACCGAGACGGCAAGACAAAATACTTCCTTTGTTGAAATTGTTACTCCTGAACATTCTTTTAGCTTTGGATATCGCCTTGCTACTTTCAATGTGTATTTTTTCAGTCAAAAACATTTATGATTTCTATTTTGTTCCAGGAACTGAAGCTAGTACCAAGAAATATTAAGACATGGTTCTTTCCTTGAACAAGCTCAGTCTAGGGTAACATTCTGTATTATCGTATCTTATATTTGCGTAACACTTCACTGTTCACAAAGAACTTTCACATATGATTTCTTGACCATTATGCTTTAAGCTACAGATTAATTGACTTTTCATATTCAAGACCACAACTATTCCAAGAGTCATGAAACTAGCTTTCCCATGATGTAATTCAAATTCATACTGGAGAGAAACCTTATAAAAGTAATGAATGTGGGAAAGCCTTCAGCCAGAATCATCACCTTTTCCAACGTGCAAGAATTTGTACAGGGGGAGAAATGCTATAAATGTTCCATTGCTTGAGCAAATGGTTTCTTGACCTATATTAGTTGGTGGATTTTCTATTTAAAGAGGCCTCCTTTCAGGGCCATTTGGGGTTTTAATATCAGGTTCATCTATTTAAATTGAGAGAATGAAATTTATCCTTTTGAAATATGATTTATACAGGTAGCTTAGCACAATCAAAATTATTAAGCCTGCAGAAAGCCTGATGGGATCACATAATATTATTATTTTTTTGCACATTTTGGTGAAGGCCAATGGATTGAATATTCACTATAATCAGATAAGACATAGCTATACCACTGGAAAGTATGAAAACACCTACAAATGTTTTGTTGTCGATTTGCTCAAAGGAAAAACATACTTTTGAGAATTTCAAGGAACGGGGGTCAGTGACATCCAGTGCCAAATCCAAAAAGGTGTGATGGGAGCATCACTTTATGGAGCTACATTTTTTTCAACTCAAATACTCCAGGCTCTTGTTTACTTTTAGATAATTTGCTGTGATTATAGGGTAAGTTTCCAGCCAGGTGCAGGTTAGTGTCATATATATATATAGCCTTGAGCTCAGTAGGTGGATGGGAAGAAGGAAACCGGGAAACCAAGATCAAAACATGTATTGCATCTAGGCAACTTGGGTATACTTAGTCCCCTGAAATGACTTTGAAGTTGGTTCTTCAAAATCTAGAAAGATATAATAGGCCTCTGAATAGATGCACTTGTAAGAGCCACTTGGGTTGTCAGTCATAATCGTAAATCACATTGTTTTGATGTATATGTTAAAGTTCAAAATTTTGAAATCATCCAATAAATTATTTCAGAATTCCATCTACTCCTTTACGATTCAGTCTTTAAAGTGAGAGTTAGAATAAATGCTTACGAAATCGCCTTTATCTTAATAAGTACCTTAAAAGATGGGGCCTCTACAAAAGCATAATCTTTGGTAAAAGAACAAGAATTCAGATAGTGAATGCTGCCACTGTATCACTGGAGATTCAGTATAAAAATGTTCTCCCTCCACCCCACACCCACCAAAGTAAATCTGTTTCAAATGAATGTCTAGAAATGTGACTAGAATGCTGTGCCTAATCACATATGGCAGTTCTGTGCCAGAATATGTGTTTAATTGCACACAGCATGGTCCTAGGCCCTATTCTCTGTTCCCTTCTGTCTTATTATTACAATCATAAGATAAAGGGATGAGTTAAGGAAACTAACCTTAATGATTATTTAACTATAACCCAGCCACTGAAATTCATGTTAAAATATGTTGTCTTTCTAACCATTATAGAGATTGTGCCACGTAAGTAGGATATTCTCATTTTGCATCTTGGCTATTGTGGTGGGTACTACAGTAAACATAGCAGTGTTGCTTTTTCTATCCACCAGCAATAACCATTAGAAAATGCATTTTTTAAAACAAAGAACTCCAACTCACAAGAGCCCCTGACAACGATAAAGTACTCAAGAATAAGCTAAAATATGCAGGAACTTTATAGAGAAAACTATAAAGGTATACTGAAGGAAGTGAGAGAATCTTTGGATAAATGGAGAGTTGTGAAAGTAAGGACTCAATATTACAAAGATAAACGTTCTCAAGTGTATCTTCAGATACAATGCATTCCCAATCAAAATTCCCACAGCATTTGTCATAGGAGAGTATATGTGCAAAAACTGCCAACCTGATTTTCAACATAGGATATTAGGAAGTATTATAATGAAAATAATGTGATTTGCACATAAAAATTAGACAAACAGAACCATGGAACGGACTAGAGGGTCCAGTTGGGTGCACATAGGTAGAGTTGCATATATGATTTTGCTAGAAGAACAATAGAGCTTCAACTCCCTGTGGAAGGGATGAGCAGCTCAGTAACCATGTTAGAATAACTGATTCTCCATTCACAAAAGTAAATTCCTGATGGATTGAAGAACTATGTATTTATATATGTATGTGTCTGTGCACACGCAAGCTACGCAAATTTATCCTGAAAGGTATTTATACATGTGCACAGGGAGGCTTATACAAGGAGATTCATTACATGATCATTTTAATAATTAAACATGAGAAACAATGTCCACGATTGCTAGAATTGAGAAACAAACTATGGCACATCCAAATATTGGATGCCATGCAATATATAAAAGAATGAAGTGCACTCATATGTAATCACATTGAAAGATCTCAGAGTCAAAGAAATTACTGCTTGTGCTCTCTTCTAGGATATTTATGGTTCCAGGTTTCACATTTAGGTCTTTAATCCATCTTCAGTTTCTTTTTGTGTATGGTATTAAAAGGTGGTCCAGTTTCATTTTTTGCATGTAGCTGTCCAGTTTTCCCAACACCATTTATTGAAGAGACTGCCTTTTCCCCATTGTGTATTCTTGTCTCCTTTGTCATAGATTAGTTGACCATATAATCGTGCCTTTATCTCTGGACTCTGTAGTCCATCCTTTGATCTATGTGTATATTTCTATGCCAGTACCATACTCTTTTGATTACTACGGCTTTGTAGGATATCTTGAAATCTGGAATTGTGGTACTTCCAGCTTTGTTCTTCTTTCTCAAGATTGCTTTGGCTATTTGGGATCTTTTGTCATTGTTGGGGGTGTAAATTGGTGCAGCCACTGTGGAAAACAGTATGGAGGTTCCTCAAAAAATTAAAAACAGAAATACCGTAGGATCCAATAATTCCACTAGTGGGTATTTACCCAAAGAAAATGAAAACACTAATTTGAAAAAAAATATATGCACCCCTATGTTTATTGTAGCATTATTTATAATACCCAAGATCTAGAAGTAACCTAAGTGTCCATCAATAAACATATATAAAGAAGATGTTGAATATATTATATTGTATTATATTGTATTATATTATATTATATTATATTATATTATATTATATGATGGAATATTACACAGCCATAAAACAGATGGATGAGATTCATGCCACTTGGGGTGCATGCAGATGACCCTAGAAGGTACTATGCTAAGTGAAATAAGTCAGACTGAGAAAGACAAATAGCATATGATTTCATTCATGAGTGCAACCTGAAAAAAAGAAAAATGAATAAACAAAAAACAGAATCAGACCTGTAAATGCAGAGAACAAACTGATGGTTGCCAGAGGGAAAGGGGGTGGGGTTGGGCAAAATGGGTGAAGGGGAGTGGGAAATACAGGCTTCCAGTTATGGAGTGAATAAGTCATACAAGAATAAAAGACACAACATAAAGAGAAATTTCAGAGTCATGTTTCTGAGTGTAAAACACAAGTCATAGAAAATGCCCAATGTTCTACCATTTATATAAATCAATTTAATATACATCCATATGTAACCATATAAGGCAAGCAAATGTTTCAATATTTGTTACATGAATGTTATAATATTTATTAATATACATTTTATATACATAAATAATTGATAATTGATTACAATGTTTTCTTTCCTTTGGGAAGTGGACTACTCAGGGTTTTCAAGGCTGAATAGCAGACAATTATTTTGTATATCAAGTATTAAATAAAGAGTCTATATTGTTTGTTCTTACATTTCCTAAGCACAGTAATGAGGGGAGTGGATCTTATCTATCTCAGAAGAATCTTTGGAAATTAAAAGGTCAACACATTGAGGACTAATGAACGAAATGAGTTATGGAGGCTAAAGTCCACCAATTTTCCATTACTTTCTGGCTAAATATTTTAGAAATATAAATATGAGGGATGAGAAGAAAAGAAAGTCTAAGCATTTAATCATATTCCCGAAAGGACCATATGTTGCTTTGGCATAATCATTCACAATCTATTTTGCTATTGTATTAGGACATAAATTATACTAATATTTAGATAGAATGCCGATTTCCGTCTAAAGATGGAATCACACAAGTACACAGAGGTAGACTGTTTAGATGGATCACAGAAGTACACAGAGTGGTTATACAAATCCTCTTTTGTTCTCAAAAGAAGTCAACTAATGCTTCACCTAATGCGTATGGTCAGAACATATTTATTGATTGACTGGAATAACACCTTCAGGTTAACTTAAAGAGTTAAGATTCAAGTATTATCTCCCCAGCTACATGATTGCTAAAGAGAAAAAGCTTGAACCACCTTCTAGACGATGCATCAGAGAAACTCTGATCCTACAGAGTTCTCTTACTTGAATGATGTGGACTGCTACAGATGGTGATAAACCTAGTCAAGAACTTCTGATGTCCTGTTGCATATTTATATGTTGTATAGATCTCACTGTTAAACTCATCCACTCAGTTGGAGGCAGTTGTCAGCTCTCCTGGTTAAGGTTCGGGGAAGCTGGTCCCTGAAAGGAAAGGAGTAAGAAAAATTGTAGCTCTGACATTCCAGATAAATAAGCTCCTTGCAGTTGAAAACCACTGAAGTTATACTCAGAAATACGTATCTGTCTTGAAGACTTAACTGCTGGATTGAAAAATGAACAAATACTGAAATACACTTAATCCTTCTCCAAAGACACCCAGTTTCCACAGCTATCTTTGGATCTTATAGCAAGAAAGCTTTAAAAAATTCAAGAAGTGCTTCTTGGTGTTAAATGAAAAATAATCCTGTAGCCTGCATGCTGTGAATGTCTAGTGTGTTTTCTTGCAATAAAACAGCAAGGGGGTATTTGTTTTCAAACAGATCTCTCTCGACATTCTTGCCTTCAGGATATCTGATGCTTGGTTTATTTCCCCATCAATTTATCAGGTCATCAGAACTCTTTCTAACACACCCCTCCCAAATTCTCACGTTAGACGGATAGGACAAGCTAATTTTTGCCCCATATGTTCTCTGCCTTGTTCATTGTCTAGCTTGTTTTTCCGCAAAAAGTCTTGGAGGCTTTGCTGTTCTTCTGTTACACTGACTTCTATGCGACACACTTGGGGCAGAGTCCTTAGCACTGCTGATCCAGGCTTCTGGGAATGCCTTTTTGCCTGCCCTTTAAATCCTCCACTATGAAGCCTTTATTCTCCAAGACAGTGCATACAATGAAAGGCTATTGCAACTTCCACTTGAACTTTTAATAAGCATCTAAAATAAAAATGTCAAACACAGAGCTTTTGCTTCATGCTGTCCCCACCCCCATCAAGTCTACTCCTTCTTTAGCACCGACCACTCCCCTCCCCCACTGCCCCCAGGCAAAGGTTACTCAGGCCAATATCCTGAGGGTCTTCCTGGATCCTTCTCTTTCTTTCAAGCCTCATATCCAGTTATTAGGAAATCTTGTCATCAAGATATACCTGTGATCTCATCCATTCTCACCCACTCCACTGTGGGTCTGAGCCTTCACTGTCTCTCACCTGGGCCAGTGCACTGACCTCCACCCTGGTCTCCCCATTCCTACTCTTTACCTTTTGGAGTCTATTCTGTAGACAATTGGCTTGAGAGCCTCTTCTTAAATGCACGTCTGAGTATGTCATTTCCCTGCTCAAATCCCTCCACTAGTCCCTGTCATACTACTGATGCCGAGAGAAAAGAAGAATTTGCACTATCCTGGCTTTCTACCTGCACTTGCCCTGGGGAATGGTGTGCACTCACTCCCGGGAGATATGAAACCATCTTGTCAGGGTAGACATCTAGTTTGTGGTTCCCCAAGCTGGACAGATCATCAGAATTACAGATTCCTGAACTAGTAACTCTTGAATGAATCCATAGCGCTCGGAGATGGATTACTAACTCCTGATCTGCCAGTTGCAGACCTCGTTTATTATAAATCCAAGGATCGGGAGAGGTGACCTGACCTCAGGGCAGAGTGGACAGTATCTGTTGCAATTCGCTCATTGCAAAGAATTGGAGTCCAAATGATAAAGTCACTCTTCGAAAGTCACCCAGCTGGTGGCCGACTCCAGAATACCAGACGAATTTCCAGATTCCCTATCCAGGCCCTCTTCTCTCAACCGCACTATTTGATTCAGCGTTTGTAATCTACCAAAGCCTATCCTAGATAATAATTAGGAAAGGAAGTCAGAGAGCAGCCGCCTCCTGTCTCTACCCATGCCTTTCCTGCTACAATCATTAAAAATGGAGGTTCTGTTTTTCTAAGGCTATGCCAAAAAGGAGCAGCCTTATGAGGCTCCCCAGACAGCTGGCCAACAGGATTACATAGCCTCGCCTCGGATAATGAGACTATGTCTCATACCATACCTCACACAACTTGTTCCAGAATATGTGTCTGCAAAGAACACCTGCTACATGGCCCTTCCTCCGTCAGCCACTGTGTTCAGCGGCCCTGATCTCCTTCCCACAGGAGTTCTAAATAAGTCAGTGTTGGGGAGCTAGAGAAACCTCCACAACTTCTTGCCTACGAAGTCATAAAGCAACAGCTGGGTGTGAAAATATAACCCCTGTCACTTTTCCAAATAGCATGAGACCTGGCCTGAAGGGGCCCGTGGAAGTTTCTGGGGCATGCTGTAATTCACAGCTGCTGCCTGGAGTAACATTTTTCCTCCCTGAGGTTTCGGGTGGCAGAGGGTTGCGATCCTTTTCGAGTGCTGCTTTTCTTCCTTGTGACCCTTCTGTCATGGCACCACTGGGCATTTGCTCCCTCTGGTCTTTTCATGTGACTGGCTGTGAGGTTCAGTGACTTCGGAGGCATAATATCCTGAAGCAACTTCTTCATCACTCCTAGAAGGAAAGCCCAGATTTCTCAAGCAGAAGGCAAAGCAAGAACCGAGCTCCTGGCTTGACATTCTTTTGTGCTTGAAAACATCAGCTTGCTAAATTTGGTGCTGCATCTTTTTTTAGTGGGATAATACAAAAGTCTGAATTTCCCATGCAGGGAAGTAGCATTACCCGAAGGCAGCGCCTATTTGAATTGTTTTCCCCTAGCGTCCACTCTCTTTTGCCACTTCCGATCTGATTTCTCACTCGTGAAGAATAATTATGGGGTAAAAGGGATTATGAGTTTCCTTAACACAAAGCAGAACTGAATAGTTAGTAGCAAAAATCCAACAGCCGCTCGTGTTCATTTTTATCCTAGGAATCTCATGAACAGAAACAGGAATGGATATGTTTTAAGTACACAGCCCGTGTTCAGACGGGACCTTGGTGCTGGGAATGAAATAGAACCTTGGTCCAACTGAGCTTTATAATCAGCAAAGCCGCCGCCATCTGTCAGGGCTGGTCTCCTCTCCCTCGGGCTCTGGCTCCCGGGGCCCAGCTGACAGACGGGCATCATTAGCTGGCTTCTGCACCAGGTCACCCCACTGAGACAGGTCACCTTGTGTCTTTGGGGTGGTTTACTCCCCCCCGGTCCCAATTCTGATCCTGGGAAAGGAAAATTGAATTTTAGTCTTAAGATTAAATGATGACAGTATGCAATCTGTCAGCTCCTTGCTGGTAGCCAAGCAGGTTTGCTAAATTAAAAAAGAAGGGGAAAACCTGATCCAGCCTCTTCTTCTTTCAGTCCTCTGGGATCAGAAGCCGGGGAACCCTGCCTGCATACAGCCCATTGAAATGCAAACCCCTCAAAGATGCTGCCAGCCTTTGCAGTGCTGTGCGGATTAACGAGCAGGCATGGAGATGTCGTCGTGGATTCTGGCTGAAACGCAATGGCAATGAGAAAAACTGGCATGAATGGAGAATCAAAGCAAGACGCTCAACATGCTGGTGAGTAGTTGCTAGGTCCATGCAGGGAACCACTTAGAGGCCCAGAGAGCAAATGGAAGCGAAAAGCACCTACTCTGGCCCCCAACCTCCTAATTTTTTTCAGTCCGTCATCTGTGTTAACACCTCGGTCAGTTGCACAGACTTTCTATCACGTTTTCTCCCCTCACAGATCGTTTCCCCTTAATCTACCCGATATGCCGGGCACGTTTTCCACTTTCTCTAGAGGCAGCTGTCAATCACTAATCTCCTCCCCTGAAGGGTGCCCCTGACCCTGGCTTCTTGACCCTCATGCTGAACTCACTTTTTTCTCTCTTTATCGTGGTTTCTGAGGGCGTTCTCATGAGTGACAGTGACCTAGTTCTGGACCTCACTTTAGACAAATTCTGGCGAGAAATTTTTATTAGTCAAATCTCAATGTAATCAATATTCTCTTCTGAGATAACTCAATTAATTCTCTTAATAAAGGAACACACGTTTTGGACAGGGATATAATTATGGATTCCGTTGCGTTTTAATTTGGAAGAAGAAGGATGATTGTTAGAGCCCAAAGATACCGATAGAGAATCTTTGAGATTTCATTCCGGGAAAGAATTTGTGCAAATGTTGCCCTTTCATGAGAGAACTGCTCCAGACTGTCTACGTGGGGAATCATCCCCCCAAAATGGGTGGATGTTAGTTTAAGGATCTTAAAGCGTTTAAAATCGTGGATATATTTTTAGAAATGTCACAAAATACAATGAGAACTTAACCTTCCCTGCTGATTTCTCAGATAGGTGCTCAGCAACACTGGAGCAACCCTTATAACAGAGCAGACTGAGGCCTCTAAAAATGTGGTCTTTGAATCTCAGCCTTTACGTCCTGTGCGAGTTCTGGTTTACTTCCCCTCGGGTCCCTCCCAGCGGTTATTTCAGACCCTGAGGACCGCACTCAAAATTTCCACTCTGCCCTTTCTCCTCTCCACTGAACCATTTAACCTCACCTTTGACTTTGCTGAGAAATGAGAAGTGTGCAGACACGATCCCCTTCAAAGCCCTGTTCTGGCCTCCAAGTGCCTGTGGCCTTGTCCTCACTTCCTTTCCAGCCCTCAGTGGAAGAGGTGACCTTTCTCTACTCTTCTCACATCCCAGCCTGCTTCCTTCAGGCCTGGCACCTTTATCTGTTATCTCCTCTCTCTTCAATCACACTTTTTTGCTGGTGTTCTACTCTTCCCGACTTACACGTCCACCCCTCACTTGTACCCACGTTACTGCCTTCTTCCCTGCAAGAGTAAAAAAGGAAAAAACAATCCTCACGGATAAAAATGAAGGCTTACACTTGCTGTTGAAACTCCCACAACTCCCAAGTGCTTTTGATTTTTTGTTATTGTTTATTTATTTTTGAGAGAGAGAGAGACAGCAGGGGAGGGGCAGAGAGAGAGAGAGGGAGACAGAATCTGAAGGAGGCTCCAGGCTCTGAGCTGTCAGCACAGAGCCCGATGCGGGGCTCGAACTCACAAACTGTGAGATTATGACCTGAGCCGAAGTCGGACGTTTAACGGACTCAGCCACCCACGTGCCCCCTTGCAAGTACTTTTGAAATCCTTCACTGTGTTTTTTACTTTCCTGAGACTCTTTGGCAAAGGTCATCATTGGCCTTGGAATTCCCAAATGGAAAGAATTGGGGGTGGGGTGGAAGGTTGTCACTTTCCTTTATCTTGCACAGCTTTTGAAACTGCAGCCCACTGAGATCAGTGTGAGTACAGCTCACTCTTCAAATCCACGTGCTATAAAAAGAGGCAGTTCTGGGTTCAAATACCAACTCAGACTTTGGCCCCATATCTTTAGGGAAGTTACTTACAATTACTTTAGCTATTATTACAGCTATTTGCTATCAAAGTTACAAATAGCTAACCTGGATTGAGGATTCACAATGAGTGGGACGGGGCGAGTTCTTTCTACGTATTAATTCTTATAGTAACTCTATAAGATAGTGATGATGGTGATGATGATGTAATGAATGAAGAAATGGAGGCAGATAGAAAGAAGTTAAGCCATTTACTGCTTTAGTCACACAGCTAGAAAGAAGTAGAAATAGCATCCCTAGGCACCGTCTCGTACTTTCTGTCTCCAAGCTCCTGGTTCCCCAGAGTTGTTCAAGATAAAATACAAGCTCCTATACCAGTTAGCCATGTCCTCGAGAAGGTCCCCAGTGCAAACCTGTAGTATGTCCCAAACCATATGCATCGCATCCCTTCCCTCTTCTGCGTTTCCCAGTCTTGGTGAGTGGACAAAATCCCCTTTCCAGAACCCTAAAAATCCACCTACATTACTTTCTCTCCCTGATCCCTGCTCCTCCCAATATGCAGCTCCCCTGTAGTCTGCCTCCCTCGTGTTTCCCATGTCAGACTCCTCGCCCCAAACCTCATGGCCCTGTTTGTACAGCTCACGTCCTCATCACCTCTCCTTACTGTTGTACTGGTTTCCTGATTGCCGTTTCTACCTTGGGTTGGCTCTGCTCTCACTGACCCTTTTACCTGCTTCCAGAGGAGCTTTCAAAACACAAACAGGATTATGTCCTTATTAATTCTCTCCAGACGAGACACAGGGCAGTTAAATCATCTACCCACGTTCTAAAAGGTAAGGGTCAGAGCTTGACTTCAAGTCCAGGGAGTCTGGATCAAACACCTTCACTCTTAACCGCTGGTCAGCCACGCCTCCCTGAGAATGGAAGGGCAAGTCCGCCAGCCTTCTCCTTACTGTCTGCCTTCTCTGCCAAGGACTTCCTCAGAGCTTTGGCGGTGATGCTTTCCTTGTACCTGAGTTTGGCTCCTCATCAGCTAGAACCAGATAACCACAAAACAGCACATCAAATCCACTGAGTCTTATTGAACTCTTTTCCGTCCAAGTCTGTCCACACTCAGGAAAACTTACGCCAGCATCAGTGCGACAGATTTCCCACCCATCCAACAGCTTCAATGCTATTTTCGAAAAGAAAAATATGGGAAAATATAAATTCTCTAATGAGATTAGTTATCTGATGCTTCTTTTTTTTTTTGTATTGAAGGCATCGCAGGTCATTTTTTAAAAGTAAAATAAGAAAAATGCATGTGTTGATACACTAAATAATTTTAGGTGGGACTAGAGTTGCAAGTCAAAGAGGCTTTGTGAAATGTTTGTATTTGTGGTCACCTTTTACACGGGTTACGAGTTTTCATTTGCTCTTTCAATAATACTGTGTGACGTAGGAATTCTCCTCCTTAGTTTATGAGCGTGTATACTGAGGCTCTCAAAATATTCAACCAACTTGCCTCCAGTCACCCTGTGGGATGGTGATGGAAACAAGTTTCAAATCCAACCTTCAGATCTTAAGACCCCAGCTAGTCCCACTGCTCCGCTTTCTCAGAGATCCACAGATATTTTTTAAATAAACATCCTATTTTGGGGGCGCCTGGGTGGCGCAGTCGGTTAAGCGTCCGACTTCAGCCAGGTCACGATCTCGCGGTCCGTGAGTTCGAGCCCTGCGTCGGGCTCTTGGCTGATGGCTCAGAGCCTGGAGCCTGTTTCTGATTCTGTGTCTCCCTCTCTCTCTGCCCCTCCCCCGTTCATGCTCTGTCTCTCTCTGTCCCAAAAATAAATAAAAGTTGAAAAAAAAAATTAAAAAAAATAAATAAATAAAATAAAAATAAAATAAAAATAAACATCCTATTTTGGAATAACTTTCAATTTGTAGAAAAGTTGCAAAGATAGTACAGAGAGTTCCTGAGTACCCTTCACCCATTTTCCCCAATCCAAACATCTTATAAAAATACAATTGTCAAGACCAAGAAATTATCATTTGTACATGAGTATTAATGAAACTCCAGTCCTGGTTGGAATTGCACCTGTTTTATCAATGACTTTTTCTGGTCCAGGATCCAGTCCAGGACATTACATTACACTCGGTCATCATGTTTCCTTTTCCTCCTCTGCTTAGTGACATTTTCCCAGTCGTTCCTTGACAGTTTTAGAGTACTGACTGGTCGGACATGTTGTACATGTTGAAAATAATTTTTTCTGACACTCAAACATGTCATATTTCTGCTGACAGCACTTTATTCCCTACCTATTTGATTTTTATAGGTCTATTTCAAGAGGCAGATTTCCTGTGCTTTTGCCTGGAAATGATTGCCCATTTCTTCTTGACACTATTAGGGACCCAGAACTTTTTGCAACACTGTTACTAACCTTGCAAATAGTCGCAATGTGTACCCTCAGGTGGATGTAATGCTATCCTCCTATTCCCAGATAATTAGATCCTTGAGGTCTAAAATGGTGCTGAAATCATTGTAGAAAAGATGATGAATATCCATGCAAAATTAAGAGGCCAATTTACAGAGAGAAAATAGTAGCTAAACTAAATGGATATAAAATTTTAAGAAACAAAAGTTTACTATAGCAGAAGTCGGGTTAAGTGAGTGTCAGATGTAATAGACCACAATGACTTGTCTCAGAGTATATCCTTCTTTGTCATCAATTACCTTGAGCTTGAGAAATAGTTAAGGCTAGATTCTGGTTTCACTTCATGTAGTAACAGCTTATAAAATAAAATGATAAAGATGACAGGCCAGCGGTGCCTGGGTGGCTCAGTCAGTTAACCATACGACTCTTGATTTCGGCTCAGGTCATGATTTCACATTTAGTGAGACCGAGGCCTGCATCGGGCTCTGTGCTGACAGCAGGGAGCCTGCTTGGGATTCTCTCTGTGCCCCTTCCCTGCGTGCTCTCTCTCTCTCTCTCTCTCATTCTGTCTTTCTCTCAAAATAAATAAACAAACATTAAAAAAAAAAAAAAAAAAAAAAAAAGATGACAGCTCACACCCAGTACCTGGCACATGGTAGGTGCTTGGTAAACGTGAATTTCTTTCCAGAGAACACTTAGCGCTTACTACGTGACAGGCCCTCTTCCAGTGATTTCCACACATGAGCTCATTAAATCCTTACTGCCACCCATTTTACAGTTTAGGAACCGAGATTCAGAGAGGTTGCCCAAGGTTACACGGATAGTAAATGTGATGGCTGGGATTTGAACCCGGGCAGTTTGGCTCTCTTTCACCCACTCCTTTAACTATGGTTTTCCACTGTTCCTTTGTTATCTATGCAGACCAGTCTGAGAAATTAGCATTGCACATGAATTTTCAAAATGACTGAATTAAAAATAATTTCTCCTTTCCAGTTGGAGCTGTTTCTAAAATGCATCGCTTGTTTTCCTTGCACAGATATCCTATTTCCTGGTAGCAGAGGATTGTTAACGTAAACACCGAATCTTGTATTTTGCTCGACTATTTTTTTCCCCTAACAGCATGACCCCATACTGATGAAGGGTTGATGAGTTATTTTCCCTGCCATTCTGATTTATCAGTTTCCTTTATCATTGTTGGCTCTCTGTCACTTCTTGCTGCTTCCAGTTGCATGACTCTAATAAGATCCATTTTCTCTTTTTGCAATCACCTGCTTCCAGTTTGCTATTAGAATTGTATCCGATATAAAAGTAAACAGCTCTGGAGGGGGGCCCTCAGGCCTTCTCCCGTGAGCTCAGAGCATGGGAGAATGTGGGATTTGTGACATGCGTTTCCTCTGTTCACATATCACTTAGATGGCTTCTTTGCTTGTTTCCTCGGTTCAGCTCCTCATCACTGAGATCGCTTCTGGATAAGTGAACAAATACATCACACATCTTGAACATAATGTCTTAATAAAATAGATAATAAATTAGCCCAGATTACTTTATATCCTCAACCAGATCACTAAACGCCATGCCGTTTGTGGCAAGTAAATAAACAAGCGGTTTATTTTCTAAATAATAATGCAAACGTGATCAATTATGTCATTTAAAGCCCGATTGCATTGAAAGCCCGAGGGCCTTCATCATTAGAATTGGGGCACGGTGGTTTTCTTTAGATTAATAGAGAAATTTTCCCCTGGGGCAAATGTTCTAACGTTGATGACATTTGAGGGGTCAGGGTGGGGTATGGATTGTTTCTTAGCGAGGATCTGGTACCCTGTGGGACATGTAGAGGCGGTGATCTCTGATGGATGCCATTTTCCATCCTTATACTTAAAACATTTTCAGTGAGACCATGAGGTTTCTTTCTTTTTGTCTTCTCCAACACTAAAAGTGTTCCAAGCATTTTCAGATGGATGGAGTTTTTGTTCCTGGCTCTTTCTAGTGGAAACAGAGGGGTCCTCCCTCTGGGCAGGGTTGAGGCCAAATTGAGGAGAAATTCTTTTCAGGTGTTAATTCAGACCCAGCTGCATTTGGGAAAGGGTGGCTAGATTCAACCCAAGGTGTTTGCTTTTAACCCCGAAACTTCTATGGTCTTTGGTCCTGGCTACCTCGATTATATCCCCAAAGCATCCACATAAGGGAGGAAGCTCAACCAGGTATCACTAGTGAAATTTCACAGAAGCAAGTGGTTTCCGTTGCTTAGAATTCTTTCCACATGAGTACTCAACAAACGTGAAACAGGTTGTTTCTAGTTCAGAGTGGGAGAATATACAGTGGCAGGGAGTTTCTTGGTCTCAGGTTGTAAATATACTCACAACTCATCATTTATTGATCTCATGCATGGTGACTATTTTATTCTTCTGTAAATGGAACTGAATAGCTCCCCAGTGGTCTTAGTTCATCAATAATAAACACTGCTATTAATTTTATGTGGTTAGTGAACTTGCAGTCTGAGATTTCATCAGAGTTTATCAATTAACAAATATTATATAGAATGAATAAAGGATTGCCCATTTCAGTTCTTTAAAACTATACACTTTCCGTCCTTTAATAACACCTAAAATCCTCCTAAATTTGATAAACACATGTTCAGATAAATTAATTAAACGTGGTTAGAAAATTAATTTCCAACCCTACCACCATTATTTTGTGAACCGCATGATCAATGAGGTGTTCCATTTTGACACTGAGTTACAGTCAAGGCAGTTTCTTAATGGATGAATTATTAATATTCAAAATGAATTGGGTTACCAGGAGACTTTCCAGCATGACTTTTAAAAGCAATAACAAATGTAACTGCGGCTTTCCAGAAATGGCATTGTGGTCCAACTTATTACCTGTCAACTGTCCCTGGTTTTATGTTTGATAGAACACAGCCATGAAATCCCAACTCTATTTTTGAGGTAGTTATTCAAACACCAGTAATCTCTAAGAATAGCAGCAACCATGTATTAATAACCAATTAAGGCATTAGTCTGTGCTCACTGCCTACTTATAACTTCTTCCTCAGTCAGCCCAGAGAATGGGGCTGTATTTGAATAACAACAGAAGGGAAAGGTCCTGACACACACACACACACACACACACACACACACACACACACACACATATAGATAGATAGATAGATACATTTTTTTTCTTTTTTTTTCTTCCCCACCAACTGACTCTTGGTAACAAAATGAGTTTTCCTTGCAAGGCCCCAGAATAGATAGCTTTCAAATTTTTCCCTGTCATAGTGGAACTGAATAAGGAATATGGCTAGTCTATTAGTCATAATATGGTTACTTTCTTATCTTTTTTTTTTTTACGTTTTTAAATTTATTTTGAGATAGAGAGCATGCAAGTGGGGGAGGGGCAGAGACAGAGGGAGAGAGAATCCCAAGCAGGCTCAGTGCTGTCAGCAGAGCCTGATGCAGGGTTTGAACTCATGAACCATGCGATCATGACCTGAGCTGAAGTTAGATGCTTAACCAACTGACCCACCCAGGTGTCTCATAATATGGTGATTTTCTAAGAGCAATTGGCTGAGGGGGAAAAAAAGTTATTCTCTAGTTAATAAATGAATAAATATTTAAAACATTGCCCTACATTTGTTCTTGCCTACTTTCTCCTTCCATTTTTGGGAATCTTTCTTCTCTTAACCTCTCACTAACACCCACTCACTTCTCCTTACCTTTCTTCGGGTTCCAAAGGAGACTTAACCTCATTATCAAATATTTTACTCTGCTTAGTCCCATATCAAGAGGGCTCTCACTGAAATGCTTTATCCAGGGTGACCAACACAGTGCCTGGTTTGACTGTCTCCCTTTTCATAGAGGGGGAGAAACTGTTTTAGTCAGCAGATTACAACTGAGGCCCTAGGAAGGGGCAAGACGGAAGAAAGAATTTCTCCCTTCGTTTGCAGCTCTCATGGGCTACGTTGCGTCATGGTCTTTTCCAAAAGACTGAGGGGGAGAAGAAAGGATGGAAGGAAAAAAGAAGTGGGAGAAAGAAGAAGATTAATCATGGCTATCATGTTTCGAGGGTCTACTTGAAATCAGGATCTGCATACACATTAGCTCGTTTAATGCCACAACAACTCTGCAGAGGACAACCATTTTTATTTTAAAGATGGAACTCATGAGGCTCCAAGGGTCTACGCAACTTGTGTTGAGACGCTGACCTCGTACGTTGCAGGGTCAGAGTTTGAAACCAGCTCTGTGTGACTCAACCCTCAGTTGCTTCCCACCATTCCTTGCTGGTGAGAGTAAGGTGTGAATTTGGCTCCTGCCCCGCCCTCACCCCTGCTCTCCTCCCTACAGTCTCAGGGGTTGAGGTGGATTCAACCAACTGGGAGCCAGGTTATCAGTGAAAACGATGGGCTCCCAGCTGCTACTTTCTTCTGGGGAAGGAAGCACTGCCAAACAGGGCACTCTTCTACCTGGAAGGTGTTGACTTTCAGATATGAAGATCGCTTTGTTGCTCCCTGCCAACCAGATGTTTTTAGTAAGCATTTTTGAGCAAAAGACATGGTTAATAAATTGATCCAGCTGCAATTTTCTTTTACGTTTTTTTTAATGTTTGTTTATTTTCTCAATGTTTATTTTTGAGAGGGACAGAGTGCCAGTGGGGGAGGGGCAGAGAGCCAGGGAGACAGAGAATCCGAAGCAGGCTCCAGGCTCCAAGCTGTCAGCACAGAGCCCGATGCGGGGCTCCAACCCATGAACTGGGGGATCATGACCAGAGCTGAAGTCGGATGCTTAACCAACTGAGCCACCCAGGCACCCCCAGCTGCATATTCAAGCTCGTCTATGAGATGGCTTGATGATGGTAATAACGATAATAAAGATAAAAGGGCTACCTTTCATCAAGTATAAACTGTGATCAGGGAGCTCGTATCACTTCCCCTTACTGTTACCACTCTGAAGTAGATATTGTATATCCATTTTACAGATGTGAAAACCGAGGCTCCCAGGAGTTAAAGAACTGACCAAAGTCAAACAGCAAGAATGAGGGCTGTTAAGCGTGTGCCTTTGGCTCAGGTCATGATCTCGCAGTTCGTGAGTTTGAGCCCTGCGTCGGGCTCTGTGCTGACAGCTTGGAGCCTGGAGCCTGCTTTGGAATCTGGGTCTCCCTCTCTCTCTGCCTGTCGCCAGCTTGCGCTCTGGTTTCTCTCTCTCAAAAATAAATAAACATTAAAAAAAAATTTTTTTTTAAACGGCAAGAATCTAGCAAAGAAGTAACTAAAAGTCAGGTGTGTGTGCACCCAAATCACAGCCTGGCCACTCTGTCGCAGCTGTCCTTTCCTGTGCCTGCCAGGTTGGAAGAAAACCTGGCAAATTTGCCTTGAGCGTCCATGCCTGGGACCAATCAAATTCCCATCTGTGATTACATTGAATAATTGAAAATCCTGTTTCGTTCTTACACTAGGCATGGTTGCAAACTATCTTGCCCTTATTATTGCATATTAGTAAGTTTTCAGTGGCTCCATGTTACCCAGAAACAAGACATCCAAATGCTTTTGTTGCAGGTATGACGGCCTCCACAATCTGACAGCCCACTTTTCTGTCTTACCCCTGACCACCTTTTCGCTAAACCTCTGTCGGGTGGAATAGTTTCACTTTCTCTAGGCAACACCAGATGCGTGCCCGCTGCCTGGGTTTTACACAGTTCCGCCTGTCCTGAAAGCTGCCACTTACCTTCCTATTGATCTAAGCTCGAATTCCACTTCCTAAATCATCTGGAACATTCAGTCTGAAGTATTTACTCTCAACTATGCACTCTGATAGTAATTATTTTCAGGATAGTTCATTTGCCAATTAATGTGTATGACTGCGAGGCTTGTGCTTCAGGGCCTCGGTACACTACTTAAAACTTGGCGTGTTTTTTAACTTGTTCATTTCATCCCAGTTCGAGAGGAATTTCCTCCTATGCCCCTTCATGTCACCTGCTCAGCACAGAGTGTGTCGCCTGGCAGATAGCAGTCAGGGAAGGTCTGGGGCGGGGGTTCTTTAACAGCACTGGATTCGAGCTGGAGCCACTGAGGCATGTTTGTATAATCATGTCAGTGGTATTAGCACAGATAACCCCCTGCTGACCGTGTGACCTGGATGAAAGTCACAGTTATGTCATTGATATGGTGCCAACTTGCATTTAACCTGAAAGGGTGAGAATGGAAAGAAAGGTGAAAAGAGACAGGATATCACCCTGAAGAATGAAAATGAAATTTGACTTGGAAATGAGTAAACATTTTTTGCGTGTTTCCTTTATTTGCATCACATTTTCTCCTCCGTCTCTAAGTCTTTGGGTGTGCAACTCAAGGGATGGGGGAAAAGATCAAACTTTGGATGAAAAGAATTCCTTTCAACTTTGGGAATTCTGATACACTGTGTCCCTGAAAAAATATCTTACCTTCAGGAGCAGACGGGGCAACCAGGCACCACAGGGAGACTGTAACTATAAACAAACTGGGCTTGACGCTTCTTTTAAGGTTTTGTTTGTTTGTTTGTTCACCTGCTTGTGAGTCAGCGGTGGAAAAGCAAGTCCAGTGCTAGAAGGTGGTCACCTTATTTGCCTGTGACTCTGTGGCCCCAAGTTCTATTCATCTTGGATGAATAATCGAGGTAAGGAGAACAGCAACTCATCCAAAAAGGGTGGGGGGTGGAATATGTCCTTCCCAAAGACTGTTTGGACATATCACATTGCTTTCAGCCTTCTCCTCCAGAAAATGAGAGAATAAGAGCCCTCATGGACAAGAATGCTAATTATAATCATTACCTAAAGTAACAAATCTTTCATGACAAGGGCCAAAGCTGTCAGATATTAGCACTAAAGCTCCTTGTTTCATTTTAGTACAAATTACTTTCCTGTTCCCTTTGACAAAGGCCTCAATTTTCATCTCAAAGTTGCTCTTAGAATAAACATGTAATTATCTGGTCTTGTTTACAGCAACAAAGGTCAGGTTCTTTAGCAGATATTAATAACCACTGTGCTAAGAGCTTTCTTCCAGCTCACCCCACATGCTGAGCTTTGCCCTGATTTCAACCTCGTGAAATTTTCATGGCGCCCATTCTGTACCCTCCCAACTTTTTATGCCGGCATATCCATGGTGACCACCACACTGAGCCAAATTTCCTCTTATTAAACCCAATCATTATGCATTAAAAAGACATCACCTTGTTCCATTAGGGTTAATAGAGTCTGTTAAAGTAATATAGAAAAATGTATCTGATTCCTTTGAACCTCCTAAGGCTTGAGAGCCTGAAGAAGATGACAAAGATTTCTGAGGCTGGGTTCAAGCTAGCAAAGTGGAAAACGGTCACAATTGCAAAAAAACAAAAACAAAAACAAAAACGGTACAATACCAAAAAAATTTTGCCTAAACTATTTGGCTATTTTAGATCTACAGTGGGATCAGGTATTCAATTTTATAGACACCTCTGAATTTATAAACCGGCAAAAATAGCTAACATCATGTCATATTCTAGATGCTGTTCAAGGTATTAATTATTTAATATTCACAACAATCCTAGAAGACAAGTGCTACTGTTGTCCCCGTTCTACAGATAGAGAAACTGGGGCATAGAGTTAAGTAACTGCCCCAGGCTATGTAGCTAATTAATGGTGGAAATGGAATGGGAACCCAGGCAGTGTGATGTGGATGCTAAGGGTGTAATCACTACATGCTTCTGCATATCTAACCCACTGCATGATTGCCAGGGTCTAAGTGAGACGACTCTAACAAGGAGAGTTGGCTAAGTTTTACTTCCCTTTGGGTTCAGTGTATGTGTGTAGGAGCAGAGTTTGTGACTGATCCAACATCAGGGCAAGGATCTGTACGGCAGCGAATCTGAGAGGTCTGTTCTGGTCTCACCTTTCAGGAAAGAATTAATTCTCCAAGGAAAGGGAAACAAAAACCATTATTTGCTAATGTTTATTTATTTTTGAGGGACAGAGAGAGAGAGAATTCCAAGCAGGCTCTAGAACTGTCAGTGAGAACTGTGAGATCATGACCTGAGCTGAAATCAAGTCAGGTGCTCAACCTACTGAGCCACCCAGGGGTCCCACAAAAACCACTATTTATCTATCACCTCACAACAACTATGTGAGGTAGAACTTATTATAGCTATTCCTCTTTTATTGATAAACAACTCAGAAAAGCTAGTAAGTTACATAAGACCATATAGTTAGGAAGACACAAAAGAGGGGATAAAACTCGTTCCCCTTTATCACTCTTTGTCCCTGAAGTAGCAGTACCTAAAATGTTTTAATAAGTATTACATAAAACAATAACAAAAAGAAAGAAAGAAAAGGAAGGAAGAAAGGAAGAAAGGAAGGAAGGAAGGAAGGAAGAAAAAGAAAGAGAAAGAAAGAGAAAGAAAAAGAAAAGAAAGGAGGGAGGAGTGGAGGAAGGAAGAAGAGAGGAAGGGAAGGAAGTTTCTATGTTCACAAAAGTTTGGGAAACCTTTGATTAATCAAAATTATGTAGGTTTCTTACATGCAGGGCTTCTCAGAAATGTTAATACATTAATGTGCACTGATAAGGTATAGTATGAAGAACTTATTTCATTCTAAAATTGTGTGTGTGTGTGTGTGTGTGTGTGCGCGCGCGCGTGCGTGCATGTGGAGACATCTTATGGGAACAAAGTTCTGTGAAGTATATTTTGAGAAATACTACTCTAGTGATTTGAAGACCTTCTAGGCAAAATATGTGATCTAGGAAGTGCTTCTGTTTCATTATCATCTTTAGGGCAAAGGTCATGGCATACAGAATGGTAGATCCAATCTACTTGAGCTTGGATTTTTATTATTAGGACTGGGTCAGAATCATAAATCGCATTGAATGCAATGGTAACCTGAAGCAAAAGACTACTTTAAGGTAGACAGATGTATTAAACTCTGTATTTAATTTGTACCTGGGGCACCTGGGTGACTCAGTCAGTGAAGTGTCCAACTTTGGTTCAGGCCATGATCTCGTGGTTCATGGGTTCGAGCCCCAGCGTCAGGCTCTGTGTTGACAGCTCAGAGCCCGGAGCCTATTTCAGATTCTGTGTCTCCCTCTCTCTCTGCCTCTCCCCCACTCATGGTCTGTCTCTCTCTGTCTCAAAACTGAATACATATTAAAAAAATTTTTTTAGTTTGTACGTAACATTATGCACTTAACATTTATTCCTTACTGTTGTTAACTATTTGTGTGTGTGTGTGTGTGTGTGTGTGTGTGTGTGCGCGCTTCAATGTTACAAACGCCTAATGAGGTTTTAAACTACTTTGTGTCATGAAATATATCCTGTTTTTTCTTCTTTGCCATTCTGTTTACTGTATTGCTTTTCTGCCCAGAAAAAAGCATGCATACATTTAATTGATTAATTTGAGCCAGACTTTTTTTTAATTAATTAATTTACATATAGTTTATTGTCAAGTTAGCTAACATACAGTGTATAGAGTGTGCTCTTGGTTTGGGGAGTAGATTCCCATGATTCATCACTTACATACAACACCCAGTGCTCATCCCAACAAGTGCCCTCCTCAATGCCCATCACCATTTTCCCCTCTCCCTCCCTCAGTTTTTTCTCTGTGTTTAAGAGTCTCTTATGGTTTGTCTCCCTCTCTGTTTGAAACTATTTTTCCCGTTCCCATCCCCCATGGTCTTCTGTTATGATATTTCTTAATTTTTTAAAATAAATGATCTAGTAGAAGTGTAAAGTTGGACCAGTTGACAACCCATTGGGGTTTTATGATGATCAACTAAGATAATACATACAAATGCTTATTATTATTTTTCTCATAAAAATGTTAACATAAATTCATGTTACTTCAACCTTGTAAGAATCTCTACCACCAAGTATAAATCAGAAGTTGGATTTAAAAATTGTCCATTCTTTAACAACTCATTGGTCTCCATGCCCTGGTGACACTCTCAGCAAAAACAAGCAACAGGTCCAATATTGGAGATTTTTTTTAAGTTTATTTATTTAGAGAGAGAGAAAGAGACAGCCGGGAAGGCGCAGAGACAGAGAGGGAGAGAAAGAATCCCAAGCAGGCTCTGCTCTGTCAACACAGAGCCCAACATGGGGCTTGAACTCACGAAGAGTGAGATCATGACCTGAGCCGAAATCAAGAGTCAGATGCTTAACCGACAGAGCCATGCTGGCAACCACAGGCCAGTAAAACTGCTTTCATAGCAGTTAAAAGTTTTAAGAGAGAGAATTCCAATAAGAAAGGTTTCCTAGTTTGGGAAGGTTGATTATATGACTTCCACCATTCTGTGTTAGTCACAAAAGTGCACCCAATTTCATGGAGGAGGGAATAGAGACCACATTTCCCAACAGGGCTGCTAAAATCACATTTTAAGAAGGGTATATGGGATGGAGGTTAATTCAGTGGTCAAGTTGGAAAACCCATCTCCCACACTATCAGACACGTTTTGACATGGCGCTTTGCAAAAGGTGGGTGCTCAGTAAATGTTTGGAAAATTAATAAAATAAAAGGAGTCTGCCTAAAAATGTGGTTTAAGTGAAAGACCGACCCAAAAATTTCAGTTTAAAAGGCTCTACTGCATACCCTGACCACTCTATGACACAGGTACTCATGCAATTTCAAAAGCTTTAAGATATCACTAACTCCTATCTGCCGTGTTAACAACCATCTCTGTAGGCTGCCTCTGGGTCGTATTATTTACATTATTTGTCGAGGAGACTGTGTCCTTTTCTGCTTGATCTGTTCACAGTAGAAGTTGAGAATAAGCTGATCTCTACTAGCCCAACCCATGTCCCCAAACATTTTCCAGAGTCCTACAGACCATGCTAATAGAGAGCTCGCACGTGTTAACCATAACTTTCATCAGCTCTGGACAAAAGGAGAGCCAAATACTTATGCAGAGATGGAAAGATGATTTATTATTCTCATGCATTCCCGCTTTGAGGTAGAGAGAGGCAAGAGTGATGTTTGTCCAACTAATTGGAAGATAACACTCAAAAAGATATCGCTAAATAGACAAAACACTTCTACTCAGAACAGTCACAAGATTTTATGCAATGGAAGGGGTCTTGGAGATTCTCAGTGAACAATCTCAATTAAGGAAGAGGAAATGAAGTAATTTTATGTGACCAAATTTGCAGAGCAGGTTAGTGCTGTTCTTGCGTTGTCTGTAAGTTCTCCTGATAATGAGCAAAACAACTTAAGGCTAGAAAATCTTTCAAAAAAAAAAAAAAAATCAAGGAGGAAAATTTAGATTGTGAAAACTGTAATTCCAATGGTATTCTAAGACAGCATTTCAAAATGATTTACAGAAATAAGCATTATACAAGAAAGGGGCTCTATGAGCTTATGTTGAGCTAAAAAATGTAGCAGGTGTCTTCATGAGACTTCTCAGTGCCTTTAATAAGCTAACATTTACTGTGAATATTTTAAGGATGGGCAAGGAGGTATTTCCCAACTATGTACCCTTTGTTCAAAAGAATTTCTCAGGTCTGGTATATGACAGAAAAAGCTTTGAGGAACACTGAAATATTTTCTCCAGAAGGCTATAATAGATTAAGATGTCAGTTTCTGGGCGTGCCACAGCCAGCATACAGGCTAAGAGCTATGCGAGGGTCTCCCAGGGTTCAAAAGGATGATCCAACAGCCCTTAGTCAAGATCCCTTTCAGAAAAGATTTTGCCCATTTTCCCCTTATGGATATAATGAATGATAGTCAACTAACTCTGCAAAAACACACCATCTATCCTGAGTTAGAGGAGTTATTTGGTAAAATACATGTGTTCTAGAGTTTCGTGTCTGATAGCGTTAATAAACCATTTTGAGAAATTCTGACCGTGGAGTTAAGTTCCTCCTGTGTTTTCTGAGTGGTAGAGCATATCACATCTACTCAAGTAAAATCAGCCTCTTTACATCAGAAGATTTAACATCCAAAAGTGACCACGAAGACCAACTGCACGAGGAAATGTCCCATTTTGCTACACCACAAAGTTGAACTTCATGAGCTATGAGGATGCAAATCACTTAACTAGAAGGTGAGACCCAGCGACCGCCAGACACCTGCAACTCAGCACATACTTTTCACTGTTATTAATTTTACATATATCTGGTTATGTATTTTAAGGGGTAGATAAATAAGCTATGATTACATTCAACTGTAAGCAGCAGAAAGCCTTTATAATCACGGACTAAGTAAAATAGTCATTTTTGCTTATGTAACAAGAAGTCTAGAAGCAGCAGCCTGGTGCCAGTGTAGTAGCATAAGGATTTTATCAGGGAATCTGGTTTCTTCTCTCGTCCGTCTCCACTACCCTTGGCAAATAGATTTTCCTATGGTCACAAGATGGCTGCTGCTTTTGCGGACATTGCAGCTGCATTCCAGGTGAGCAAAAAGGAAAGGGGAGAGAGTGAAGAGCAAAGGCAAATGCCAATCAAGTTTATTCCTTTCAAAATTATATTTTCCTTAAAAATCCTACCATAGATTCCATCTTTTATCTCATTGGTTAGCACTATGTTATATAGCCACCACTGTCTGGAGAGTAACCTAAAAAAAAAATGAGTAAGATCAAGGTTTTTTTGTTTTCCTTTAAGCTAGAAACATGGCTGCCACCACAAAATATTGGTACTCAGTAGAAAGTCCCATTCTGGACTGACAGAAGGCTGTGATTGTTCAGCCTCTCTTCGATGGTCACAACCTTCTGTGGTGCTTATGTGTAGCTTATGTTGAGCACTCTTGGGTGCTCATGGTACCTGTGAGACACCTGAGCTTTCCTAGGTGCCTCTGCCAGCGTTATCTCACTCGGTCCTAATGAGACATTTTCGTCTGCATGTACATTTTTGGTTGTAGCATCGGTCAGGCCCCTTCTAGCAACGCGTGTTCCCATATGGTTGAGAGCCAGAAATCACAGAGATGCAATATTCGTTTTGTTTCCCTGGTAATTCTAAAATAGACTCTGAACGAGTCCTTCTGTGTGCTTCCATGAGCCCGAATAGTCAGCTCTTAATCTTTTACAAGGTGCCTAGCTAGTTGGTGCTGTACTAAGAGCTATATTGATACATAAAAAGAAACAAAAGACAGCAGGGATAACAACCTCTTGGAAAATGTCAGAGGTGTGACATGGGAAGAGATAAGGGGGAGCAGTGGGAAAAAAAAATTGTACTTTCTTCTTCAGTCATTGCTGAAAATCTCTAAAAATATTGCAGATTTCTCTCTATCTTGAAGTTGTAGCAAGATGGCCATCATTGCTCAATGGGGCAGATGCTCTCTCTTTAATGTTCTCGAAAAGGGGAGAGAAGGTAAGAGAGTATCCATTCCTAAGGGTCTTTCTACTTTTATTGCTTTGCTTCTTTTTCCATTCCTTTTGCAAGGGACACAACTGCATGGGAAATCGTGGAAGGAAGGAATGTGAATTCTGGATACAGGTCACCACTGCCTTACTGTGGGTGTAAGCTCAGGGAAATTCTGCATGACCTCTCTATCTAGGTCTCTATTAGCTATTGCTGATTAACAAAATTAACCCAAACTTGTAGGCTTAAAACCACAAATATTTACAATCTTACAGTCTCAGTGGCTCAAGAATGAAGGTGAAGCCTTCCACAACTGGGTACCTCTGGCTCCAGATCTGCAATGAGGTTACGTCTACTTATTGGCCAGAGTTGTGCTGTCTCTGAAGGCTTGACTGGGGAGTGATCTGCTTCCAAACTCATTCATGCGGTTGACGGCAGGATTCAGTTCCTTGGCCTGTTGGCCTGAGAACTGGTCCCAGTTCTCCCCTGGCTTCACTCCCTCAGGTCCTTGCCTGGTGGCCTTTTCCATACAATAGTTCACAACATGGTAGCTTGGTTCCCCTCGGAGCAAAGGTTCTGAGAGAGAGTACAAGTGAAAGAGAGTGAACAGGATAGAAGTTACCGTCTTTCTGTAACCTAATCTTGGAAGTGGCATCCCATCATTTCTATTGTGTTCTATTTTAGAAGCCAGTCACTGGGTCTAGCTTATACTCCACAGCGGGGAATTTCACAAGAACATGAATTGCAGGGGTAGGGATCATGGGGCACCATCTTAGAAGTTGCTTCCCTCTGTCTCCAACCTCCTTTGTGTAGCATCCTCCCAGCTCTCTGGAAGCCTGTAATTTCATGGTTCTAAGAATGTGCTTTGAGTCAGCCCCTGCACTGAGTGTTCTGAAGACAGGGGCTGTTTCTTGTACCTCTATATCTTCAGCACCATGACGGGGCCTGGTCCACACTAGGAATTCAGGTATTTCATTCATTTGACAAATATTTATTGGCCATCTACTACGCACCGTGCCCTATAGTAGGTGCTAGGAATATGGCAACAACCAAGATAAATGAAGATTTTCAATATCATGGAACTTACATTCTAATAGGAGAAGATAGACAATAAACAAGCAAACCAATAAAGGGGTGAGATACCATCACACAGATGGAGATTAGCAATACATAAAACTGGAAAAAAGTATTTGCAATCTATACGATAAACATCATTTTAATGGCCTTACTCTATGAGGAGGAGTACACAAGTCAGTAAGGAAAAGCTGAACATTTCAGAGAAACTGTTTTCAATAAAAATTGGAGGGGAAAAATAAAAAGGTTCAGTACTGCTAGTTGTCTAAGATCTGGAGATTAAAACAAGACGCAGTTTATTAATTGATCTCTTCTAATTGCCGTTACTGTTTTGAACCACAGCGAGTGCTGTCAACCATGTGGGGGAACTGGGCCTTCCCACAGAATCTCGGAGGAAGTGAATATTGGTTTTACTTTACTGGAAAGCTTTGTGGCAAGGTGTATCCAGATCCTAAATGAATGCATGGCATTTCTGAGTCAGTAACATGAAAACTAGAGGCTAAGAGTGTGGCCTGTGGATTCAGCCTGCTGGGGGTGATGCAGCAGGGCCTCCCAGGGGGATGATTTCTGAGCTGAGTAGGAGGCCATATTACCATCCAGGGTCTGGGGGTGGTGCGGGCCGGGGCGGGGGGGGAAGTTTTGTGGGTAAAGGTGAAGAAGGGGTCTCTTCTAGGACAAGGAAGTAGAGTGCATGTTAGAGAATGAATATGGGGAAGCCCAGGAATCAGAGAATAGTCTGCACTATTCCCAGACTTCTCTCTTGGGCATCGGGTAGATGACCGTCCTCACCAAGACAGCAAAACAGGAAAACTTCTGCAGGATAATCAAGGTTTCCAAGCCCTTTTGATTATCGCTCACTTAGGTGAGTAAAATACCTGAAGACCCACCTCCCCCACCCATTAAGCCCTGGTTTCCTCACTTATTGTTTTTTTTGGAAGCATGTTTTAAAAAGGAATCCATGCCAAAATAGGGCCATGAAAATGTTAGTCCTTTTTATATGTTAACATTTTACAAATTAGCACTTTGAGCACACAAGTGCCCTTATGTGCACACCCTTTACCATGTCTGTGGATAACCTCATGCGGACAGAACATCCAAAGTCTAAACCTGAGGTCGTTCATGACTGGGAGAACCCTGCTCCCCTGGGGATCCCCACCCACCACCTCCAGGCCAGGTTCTACCCTCAAGGACAAGGGGTCTTTCATTTCCATTTCATAAAGGTGTTCCTCTGATAGAGTTAAGGCCAAAGCAGCAATTTTCCTTTTTGCTTCCTCTCTCCCCACAAACATGTGTTCTGAGAGACTGGGTTGTCAACAGGCAGATGAGGGAATCTATCTGATGTCATATTTTAAAGGAACAAACTTAGAGTAGACACCTGGTGGCTAGGGTCACTTATTTTTCCTGTCGTGTTCCTTTGATAGTTTTGTAGTCTTTTAGAACACCATTTGCATTCCTTGGAGATGTCTAGCAGATGATCTTGACAATAGTATTTCTCTTCATTGGTTTATGTGTGTGTTTTTAATTGGTAAAGTTAACTAGAACTGGAGTTATCTTTGTGGGAAGTTTTAGAATTACTGATTATTTAAAAAAAAATTTTTTTAACATTTATTCATTTTTAAGAGAAGAGACAGAGCGCGAGTGGGGGAGGGGCAGAGAGAGAGGGAGACGCAGAATCCGAAGCAGGTTCCAGGCGCTGAGCTGTCAGCACAGAACCCGACACAGGGCTCAAACCCCTGAACTGTGAGATCATGACCTGAGCCAAAGTCGGACGCTTAACCGACTGAGCCACCCAGGCACCCCAAGAATTACTATTTTTAATAGTAATAGGAGTATTGGGGTTTTCTAATTATTCTTGTGTTAGTTTTGGTAAGTTGTATTCTTAAAGAAATATGTCCATTTTATCCAAATTTTCGGCTTTTTTGCATTATATTATTTATAACATCCTTATTACCTTTTCAACAACGGCAGTCTCTGTAGCAATATTTGGTTTGTCATTCTTGGTGTCAAGAATGTACTTTTTTTGAACTTTTACTTTTTTCCTTGGATTAGTCCTCCCAGAGAACCAGCTTCCTGCCTTGTTGTTTCTACTCTAAATTTATTTTCTATTTATTTAATTTACCCTTGTCTTGCTTTCTTTGAATTTATTTTGCTGTTCTTTTTACTAACTGTTTGAGATGCATGGTTACCTCCTTTCTTGTTGGGCTTTATTTTTTATTCCCAATAAATGCATGTTAGGCCATTTGCTTTTGTGAGTTCCTGCTTTAAGTGCATTGCACAAGTTGCAACGTATAATAATTTTGTTATCATTTGGTTCAAGATATTTTCTGATTTTATTATAATTTATTTTTTGACTCCTAGGCTACTTATAAATACATTTTTAATCACTAAATATATGAGGATTTTGTGTTTATCTTTTTCAGCAAACTGATTTTTCAGCATAACTACATTGAGGCCATAGCACTAACTGTATAATTTCAATCTTCCAATGCCAAGTATATAATCCATTTTGTGTGGTGTTTTATGTGTCATTAAAAAGAAAATGTTCTACACAGGTTTGAGATCAGGATTCCAAATATGTCCAGTAGGTTAAGTTTTTGCCAACCATGTTTTAGAATTTTCAATGTTTCACTAATTTTTTCTGCTTGTTATAGATATTATAGGGAAAACATGTTCAAAAAATTCTCACTGTGATGGCGAATTGGTCTATTTTTTCTCTAGTTCTGTTCATTTTAGATGTGATACAAATATGTACAAATAGAAATCATCATATCTCTCTGGCAAATTGAACTTCCAATCATTTTAAAGTGACTACCTTTTATTTACTAATATGTTCTCTTTTAATATGGCTATACCAGCTTTCTTTTAGTTAATGCTTGCATGACAGACCTTTTCCTTCAGTTCCTTTCAGCTCTTCAATATCCTCATGTTTTAGGTATGTTTCTTGTATGCTGCCTATTTTTTAGTATGATGTTATTTATAATCCATTCTGAGGATCCTTTTCTTTTGACTAGAGCATTTAGTCAATTTATGCGTAATGCAATTATTAGATTTTAAATTATGCAATTTTTAGTTTTATCAATTTTATCATTTTTATTCTGTCCCCCCCAAAGACCTTTAAAATGTGCTTCAGTTTAGATTGGTTTGTGGCACATTCTCTGAGTTTCTGTTTGTCTGAAAATTACTTTACCTTCTTTCTGTAGGATATTTTCAAGGGACAGAAGTTCTGAGTTGGTAACTATGTTTTCCCACAATATTAAAGTTATTTTGCTTTCTTCCAGCTTCCATGTTTGCTGTTGTTAGCTTTGGTTTTCTGCAATTTCACTATCTAGATTTGGATTTTTTATTTATCCTACTTGGCATTCATTAGACTTATTGTGAATTGATGTTGTTCATCAGTTCTAGACAATTTTAAGTCATTATCCCTAAATTGCCTCTGCTGTGTTTCTGTCTTCTCTCTTCCAATTAAAAATATGTTAAAACACCTTCTCACATGTCCTTTAACTCTCACTGTCTATTTTACATTTTCCTTTTTTTTTTTTTTGGTCACTTCACAGATAATTTCTTCTATCCTGTCTTCTTCAGCTGCTTAATTTGCTTCTAAACCTGTCCACTAGGTTTAAATATTATATGTATATAATAATATGTAATAATATATATTATATAATAAGTAATAAGTAAAAATATATTACTTATTTTTGAGAGATAGAGATACAGAGAGTAAGCATGGAAGGGACAGAGAGAGAGGGAAAGAGAGAGAATCCCAAGGAGGTTCCGTGCTGTCAGCACAGAGCCTGACTTGGGACTCGAACTCACAAACCATGATCATGACCTGAGCTGAAATCAACAGTCAGGCGCTTAACCAACTGAGCCACTCAGGTGCCCCTATTGTTATATTTTTTAATTCCAGAATTTCTTTTACCAAAAGAAATTACCAAAATTTATAGTTTCTGTCCCCCCCCCATTTTTATGCCTATCTTTTATCTCCTTAAATATACCAAGCATTGTTTTATAATCTATGACTGATAACTCTAGTATCTGAGGTCCCTGACTCTGTTTCTGTTTTCTGTTATTTTTGACTTGGCTTTTACTCGAGATATCTTTTCTACCAATGTTTCTTCCCACGTCTTTGAAAAAATTATTTGTAGAAACCATTTTGGGCATAAAGTGGACTAATAGGATAGTGTATGTCAATTACACTTAGATAAAAATATAAATAAATAAAACAAAAGAAACTGATTGTTAAGATTCAGAAAGCTTCTTCCAGACAATTCAGAAACATAATCCACGAATTTGCTGATTGTCGATGAATGCAGACCAACTGCTGTATTACTGGCAACATAAATACTGTGTCTATTACTCATTAACAATCTTTTAAGATGTCATGTTCTTGGCTTGCTTAATGCCAGTCAGAAATAAATTTCCCGAAATAGCATTTTAATCCATGATATTCTTTCACTCTCAACCAGGAGGATGTAACAGGGAAAGAGAGTATAGCCTGGGATAAAACACACGAACACAATGGCACAGATGTGATACAATAAAGTATATCCCAGTTCTTTTCCCCACGAACCCTATTTCAAGACAGCCATTTAAACACTTGCTGAGCATAAGAATCAAGAAAGAACTATCTACCGTCTAGGTTGCAGCTATGATTAAAACACATCACATCCTAAGGACTCTAGAAGTAAAGTTAGTTACCCTTGTCAGGCCGGGAACTTTCACAACCAGACATGGGAAAGTAAAGGTAATGTTTAAAGCTACATCAAAAAAGGATGATGGTGCAGAAGCAAAGGTAGCAGGGGGAAGGGAGATCTCTGAGGGGGCAAGACATGCTGAGTCGGCCAACAGCTGAAGGTATAACTTGGGCGTCCTAACACAGAAGGCATTTACAGTGGCTTTTCAGCTATGTGGCTCTGGGAGACAAAGAGCCATGTGTCAGATAACTCAGATGGATCCAGGGAAAACATGAAGAGGGAAATAAAGCGAAATGAAGCATGTGAAATGGCAAAGGAGACCGACCTTTGTAGAAAGAGAAGCCAAATAAGGTTCTCACCTACCTATCCACATATTCAAGCACTTGGAGTGTTACGAGTATATCACGTGGTTTTATTGTGTGGCCATCTTAATACACTTTATCATATAAGTTTTAATATGACCGTGCACACAGCAGTAAGTTTCCATTGGTTGAGATATTTCTTATTTTGAGAGTGTAGCTTCTCTTTAATTGATGCCCTAAGGATATTTGCGCGTCTAACTTCGCTAAGAAAGTGATATGACCTCTTTGCCTGGGCTTTTGTAATAGCACTTTAGATTTTGTTCCGGAGTATAGAGGAACTGACAAGTGGAGTCGCCACCACATAACCTTGGAAGAAAAGGACGTCTTTGAGAACAGAATTCACCATATGACTCTTTTTTTGCCAAAGAAATCCCCTTAAATGTATATCGTGGAAGAACTTTTCTGGGCTCTGCTTCAAGCTAAATTGGCTTAGATTTTCATGGGGTGCACTGGCAAGTGTTTAAGGCTAGACAATAAATCAGAGCCTCGTCTCACTAGAGGAGCTGTGCAGCACAATGAAGATGGTCCCGCCCACCCCACCCCAGACTGAGCATTTTTCCAAACACTATCATAAGAGGTCACTTATTAAAACTGAAAGTCACTAACATGAAGGCTACCCATTCGCTCTGGCATTAACTTTTCCACATTCTGCCTGTACATTATAAAGCACAACCATACCACAGCCAGAGGTAACATTTCTTCCTGTTTGGATGACTCTACCTTTGTTCTTTGCAGAAAACTTTTAGATTTAAGACACTGTACCTTGTGTAACCCAAACATTTTCAGGCTCCACCAAAGAGTGGGTATAAACGAGGTTATTTTAATATTTATGAAATACGTTTCCTGCTTTTGCCCACAGTTGCTCATCTATGCTAATCAACTCCCGCTCTGCTATTTTCCCTCCCACCATCGCCACACATTCTTTCGGTTCCCAAGTGTCTCATATGCCCCTGAACAAATGGGCATCTCTGATCCTTATGTGGCATGTTTTTCCTTCCTTTTTGTTTGTTTGTTTTCTGGATCCCTCTTGACTTCTTCCCATAAAGCCACTTAAGAACTTTTCATTTTGGGGGCGCCTGGGTGGCTTAAGAGTCGGTTAAGAGTCCAACTTCGGCTCAGGTCATGATCTCAGCTCAGGTCATGATCTCGCGGTTTGTGAGCTCAAGCCCAGCATCAGGCTGTGTGCTGACAGCTCAGAGCCTAGAGCCTGCTTCGGATTCTGTGTCTCCCTCTCTCTGCCCCTCCCCTACTCGTTCTCTCTCTCTCTCTCTCTCTCTCTCTCTCTCTCTCAAGAATAAACATTAAAAAAGAAAAAAAAAAGAACTTTTTATTTTTTGCCAATGTTAATGGTGCCTATTGTGACCGGCAACATCCAGGCCAAGGGCATGAATTCCTGCAGTTCCTAAAGCCAACAATCCAAATATTCAGAGTTTATTCATCAGGTATTTACCGAGTGCCTACTGCTTTCCAGACACTGTGCAGGCATTAGGGCACCCTGCCCATCCCTGTGCCATACACTGGGGCCCCCAAGTGGCACTATGTGGGCCAAGAATTTTAGAGAGGCCTTCCTGAAACTAGTTTCTTTCATTTTAACTTATCACTCACTAAGCAGAGATTCAAAACCAGCCCAGTAGTGAAGGTGGAGTTTGAAACGCATTGTACTCAACAGGTCTTATCCCTTTCTTCTCCGTCAGGAGCTCTTCCAAGGGGACCAATAAGGAAAAACAAACATTTTTCTTACTCTTTTCCTAGAAATCGCAAGTCAATGCATATTAATTCATGCAAACTGTCAGAGAGGTCAGAAACCTACCAGTTTCAGGAATAGCTGAACTCTCAAGCCCAGTCTTGATTTAGTTATGACATTCTGCGATGATAACTGTTAACACACTTAAATATATTTCTTGGATTCCCTACTAAATTCACAATAGCTTAAGAACTTGCCAATTTTATACTCTTTCCCAAATGCTACCTAAAATAATGTCTTCAATATCAGTATTTAATTGGACTGATAACGACCTTTCATGTGTAATCCTAGTAAATACCAAGGGATATGACAGTCACATTCACAAAGTCACATTCAAAGAAAACACAAGTCGGGGCGCCTGGGTGGCACAGTCGGTTAAGCGTCCGACTTCGGCCAGGTCACGATCTCGCGGTCCGTGAGTTCGAGCCCCGCATCAGGCTCTGGGCTGATGGCTCAGAGCCTGGAGCCTGTTTCCCATTCTGTGTCTCCCTCTCTCTCTGCCCCTCCCCCGTTCATGCTCTGTCTCTCTCTGTCCCAAAAATAAATAAACGTTGAAAAAAAAATTAAAAAAAAAAAAAAAAAAAAAAAAAAAAAAGAAAACACAAGTCAGTCTGCATCACTTGAGAAAAAAAATTCATGTCTTCACTCTTGGTAAAGTATTAGAGTTTTGTATCATGCATTCGCCAGAATTTTCCCGGAAGTCTTATCTTGGTGATCATTCCTTCTCATCAAAGTTACACACCCACAGCAATTACAAAAACTAAACAAACAAAACAAAACAAACCTTTTCCTACTCTCTCTTATCTGTTTCTTTTCTCATCTATCCCTGGGGTACCACACTCCCAATTTGTGATACCTCATTCTCTGTAAGCATTTCTCCAGTCTCTCACTGTGGACAAACAGTTAAGTATCATTCAAAATTTCTCCGTTTGGTCGCTTTTTATTTTATTTTTTATTTTATTTTTTTTAAAATTTTTTTAACGTTTATTTATTTTTGAAACAGAGAGAGACACAGCATGAACGGGGGAGGGGCAGAGAGAGAGGGAAACACAGAATCGGAAGCAGGATCCAGGCTCTGAGCCATCAGCCCCGAGCCCGACACCGGGCTCGAACTCGCAGACCGTGAGATTGTGACCTGAGCTGAAGTCGGACGCTTAACGCTTAACCGACTGAGCCACCCGGGCGCCCATTGGTCGCTTTTTAAATGAGAATCCTCAATCTAGAGGGAAAAAGGATAGTTCAAGAGCTGACTTGGAAATAAGTCTATGATAATGATACAGTAATAGTTTTCCCATGTTCAACATATAGCCTCCTTGTTTTTACCTATTTATGACTTTTAAAACTTAAAAGCAATGTTGGTACTGAAAAATCTATTTGTAGCTGCTGTTAGAAATTTCTCAAAAGAGGAAAAGTTCTGACATAAAATATGAGTGGCCCGAAAATATTTTTCTGTAGTATTTTGACCAAAAAAAAAAAAAAGTTATTGTTGTGATATCTTTGCCCTTTTAAGTTCTTGTGGATTCAATCAGCATAGAATTGTCAGAGGGAAACTGAGAACGAATTTTAAACGCTACACTCAACTAGTGTTTAGAAAAACAAAATGAAGTGAAGAGCATTCCATCTGGATACTTTTCTGCCCACTCCCTCACATTCTCTATCCACTTGCTATGATCATCTCTTGCTGTGTAAAAACCACTGCAAAATTTATTGGCTTGAAATAACCGCCATTTTATTACCTCTCATGATTTTGGGGGTTGACTGGGCTCAGCTTGGCAGTTCTTTGGCTCCAGGTGATTTAGGGTCAGGGTTACAGTCATCTGGGGCCTCGGCTGGTCTGCAAGGTCCAAGCTTGCTCATGGGTATGTCTGATGCCTCAAGAGGCATGGTTCAAAAGCTGAAGACTTCCATCTATGTTTTCTCTGAGTTGGGATGCTCTAGTAGCTGGGCCTTTCTCTCCTTCTCTCTCTACTTAGTCTCAGGGTCTCTCCTACTCTCCATGTGGCTTTGGCAGCGGAACTTCCATGAAGATTCAGAACCCCCAAAAGCACGACAGTAGAAGCTGTCAGGTTTTCTTAAGACTTAGGTATGGAACTTGTACCATCAACTGGGTAAAGCAATAAACAGGGCCAGCCCAGACTTCACATGGAAGACAGTGAAAACTAGGAGATGCGGTTCATTAGGAACTGTCTTTGGAGCCTATTTGCCTCCAACATACACAACGATGTGCTGGAAAATTTAATGTCTCTTTTTATTTTTTAATTCTTTTTGGTTAACGTTTATTCAGTTTTGAGAGACACAGAGAGACGGAGTGTGAGTGGGGGAGGGGCAGAGAGAGAGGGAGACACAGAATTCGGAAACAGGCTCCAGGCTCTAAGCTGTCAGCAGCCCGACACAGGGCTGGAACTCCCGAATTGCGAGATCATGACCTGAGCTGAAATTGGACAGTTGATCAACTGAGCCACACAGGCACCCCCCGAACTCTACACTCTTAAGCCTAGAGACATAAAGCAGAGTTTCCCAAAGAACGTTCCATAACATTTTGGTGCTACAGGTTAAATGGGTGGGCAAGGAGTTTGGAGGAAATGCTTAGGTTAAACAAACTTAAGGAGATTTTTTTTTTTTTAAGACAAAATTTGTTAGACCTTTAATATGCAAAGCGGGATTGAATGTGTTTTGTTTCCTTATTTGAACGTGAAACTTTTTTGTCTAAAAACGTCAGGGACTCGGGGCGCCTGGGTGGCTCAGTCGGTTGAGCGTCCGACTTCAGCTCAGGTCATGATCTCATGGCCTGTGGGTTCGAGCCCCGCATCGGGCTCTGTGCTGACAGCTCGGAGCCTGGAGCCTGGAGCCTGCTTCGGATTCTGTGTCTCCCTCTCTCTCTGCCCTTCCCCTGCTCATGTTCTGTCTCTCTCTGTCTCAAAAAGTAAATAAAAACATTAAAAAAAAATTTAAAAAAATTAAAACCTGAGGGACTAAAGTTCACCAAATACTGTATGAGAAAGTGATTTTCTAAAGAATCATGTGCTGTGAAGATCATATTACTACCCAGCATCTTTATGCTCCATGATTTTGAAAAATATGAGTGTAAAATAGATCTCTAAAGCATGGTAATTACGACAATTATGATAATAGCCAATGACGTTTATTGAGCATTTACTGTGTGCCACATAATGTTCTAAGTATTTTATATCCATTTTATAATGCACTGAGTGGTTTGCACATATTATCCTATTTAATCCTACAAATAGTGACTCAGAATAGATCTTATGATTTCCATTTTACAGACGAGGAAACTGAGTCACGGGAAGACACACAATTAAGAGATACAACTTTGACTTGAACCTATTTGTATGACTCCATAGTCTGGTATTTAACTACAGTGCTATCCTGCCTTATCTTCCGCATATCAAGTCAAGTTTTCAGTGTCAAACATTAATGGTTGATTTTAGTCTGAGATTCCACAACTCCAGGGAAAATATTTATCAAGCACCCATAACATGCCTGTCTTTGTGCTTTTCTATATATTTATTAGGTGATTTATCCTTGCAACAACCATAGGAAAAAAATATTGAACATTTTGTGAGAAGAAAGAACATTTGGCCTACTTCAGATGATTTTTCAGGAACCCACTCCGTTCTGAAGTACAAACTGTCATCCTTCATTGTCCTCTAAAGAGTGGCTTCCCTACAATACCGAGTATTCAAACTGATTTTAGCTTCAATAAGACCTTTCTCCAACCTATTAAAGATTTACTTGAGTCCTCGTGAAAATTATATAACATGTTTGGAATAATAACATGTTTGGAATCCGCGCTTGTTAAATTCTACATCCAAGTGATAATGTCTATCTTTCTTAAATAAATGTAAATATGAATTTTATATATAAATTTGGAAATTAATAGCACAGCTTGAATCTGTACTTTTTCACACGATGTCATTTCAAAATGGCAAAAACACCCCAAGAAACATACTTTCAAAGTCCCTTCAAGATGGCAGCCTGAGCACAAATTTACAACCCGGGCCTCTCTCTGCAAGTCCGCAGAAATAGAAATCCAGACGCACAAAAAGGGATAGAGAGACACAGCAAAGTACTTCAGATGGGGCTGTGAAGAACAGTGGTCATTAGGGAATGAGAAATCTAAACAAATGTCTGGCTGACAGGGAGCAGATGGGAGCCTCTAAGGAAATGAAATAGCACAGAGTTCCGTCCAGAAGCGGTGGCAGTGAGGTAAGGCAGGAGCTCTTCCAGCAGCACCAAAGTTGGGACAGCCTCAAGCTCAGACAGGTTAGGGATGAGGCAAACATAGAGCTGGTGACATGTTCTTTAGGTCTTTACGTGGAGACTAAGGTCTATATAAGGAAAACCTGTTTTACTTACCCCTCAATCTCCACCTTGACCCCCAGAGAGGGCAATCAGCCCAGAAATATAACCTAGAGATTTAAAAAAGAAATGGATCGTGAAGCAAGGTTACCTTGGTTCAAAGTCTGTTTCTGCCATTGACTAACCGGGTGACTTTGGACAGGTTATTTAACCTCTCTGCGTCTCCATTTCCTTGTGTCTGAAAGGAAGACAGTATTAGTACCTAACTTAAAGGAGTGTTGTCAGTAGTCAGTGCATTTCTATACATGATGTTCTTAAGAGAGGGCTGGCACTAGATCAATAGATGTATCAATATTAGCTATCATCTTTATCCGCAGCAGCATCATTATCTCAGAACAAATCTCTCGGATAAACCACAGGAGAACATCTGTGGCTTACGGTTTGGGAATGGGAGTCTTAAAGCAAAGCCCTCTTTAATCTGGAATTTGGGAGACTAGCACCAGCTGCTGGCTCCTTACCCGCTTAGCCCAAAACAGTCTTGGCCGTGAACCACTCCACCCCGGCTACAGAGGGCTTTTAGTCAGGCTTCCCACTAAAAGAGAAGGGAAGTATGTCAGGAAGTAGATCTACCAATATAATAGAAAAGAAAAGAAACCTACCCCCAACTACCCAGTCATTTGTTTTAAATCTAAATAGCAAACCGAGGATCACTAGGCAGAAATTACCAGCATCTTTGACGTATGTATGTGTGTATGTATGTATATATGTATGTATAGGAGTCAAAAGAATTCATTTCTAGAATTCCAGAAGAAAAAGGCAGCCATGCATTCCACCCCTCCTGAACGTGCGCTTTTGGTGAGGTCTCATCACTGCCAACACCGATGTCTGCTGAGGGTCTGCCATTGACAATTGTCAAAGCAATGCAGGCTGACGTGGCACTTTGTTGCACAGGCTACTATCAACAGTCTCCCTGGACTTAAATATATCAATATATGTATATATGCCATTAAAAAAGAAACCAGGACAACAATAAAAAAGAGCTCTTTGATGTTAAAAACGTATTTTCTGAAATTAAGAAAATTTCAGAAGAAAGTGCTCATGTAAAATTAAGGAGATTTCCCAGGATTGAAAGCGTCATAACAACAAGATGGATAACTGAAAGAGAAACAAACGAAAGCCTTAGCGAGCTGGTTGATGAGGGTTCCACATAAACTAATGGATCCTAGAAAAAAAGAAGTCGAAATGGATGGCAGATGGGTTCCCAAGGATTATATTGGGCAATATGTCCCATGGCTGAGGAAGGATTTAATGATTCAGATTGAAATGGTGTGTGAGTGCCAAGCAGAGGCGATGAAGTCCACACTGCTCACATCATCAGGGAATTTCAGGATACTAAGTAATACCTAAGAGAAGATCCAAAAATAAAAACACATTGAGAATAATTATGTGAACAGCAAGGTAATGAGAACCAAATTGGAGTCATCGATATGGAAGCTAAAAGACAAGGCAGCCAGGTATCATCCTTTCGCTTTCTTCGGAATAGGTAGGGGTGCTGATTGTGTTGCCTTTGTGCCCAAGCCACGCCAGCTCAGACACACAAACAAGATCATAATGGTAATGACAAAATTGTGATTCTCTTCCAGTTTGGCCCTCTTAAGTAAGGACTCTCGCCAGCCTTCAAATCCCCCTGAGATATTTTAGGGTTTCCCCAGTGTGACCTGCAAATCAATCATCTCGGCTCCAAAAAGGCAGCCATGCATTCCACCCCCCCTGCACAGGCACTTCTGGTGAGGTCTCACTACTGCCAACACCAGTGTCTGAGGGTCTGCCATTGACAATCGTCAATGACGGCGACGCAGGCCGTCGTGGCACTTTGTTGCCCAGGCTACTACTATCAACAGCCTCCCTGGGCTTGAATCCCAACCCCCTCACGTACAAAAAGTATAACCTTGACCTCTCTAGGCCTCAAGTTTAACATCTGTAAGTTGGGAATCATTTAGCCCACCGTGCTTTTTTTTTTTTTTTTTAACTTTTTTTTAACGTTTATTTCTTTTTGAGACAGAGAGAGACAGAGCATGAACGGGGGAGGGTCAGAGAGAGGGAGACACAGAATCTGAAACAGGCTCCAGGCTCTGAGCTGTCAGCACAGAGCCCGACGCGGGGCTTGAACTCACGGACCGCGAGATCATGACCTGAGCCGAAGTTGGCCGCTCAACCGAAGTCGGCCGCTCAACCGAAGTTGGCCGCTCAACCGACTGAGCCACCCAGGCGCCCCTAGCCCACCGTGCTTTTGATGATGCAATGAGATAATCCCATGTTAGAACTTAGCATGGCGCTGAACACACAGCATTCGATCAAGTTTCAGGGTATAGCAAAAGCAGAGCAAAACCTCCCATGGCGCGCCACCGATAGCTGCCCGTATACGTACCCAAAACGCTGGCTGCCGGCATATACCGCCATCTCCTATTTGAACAGAAGCTGCTGTTGCCTTGGGTAACATTTCTCTCAGGGGAGCAGTCAACATAATTCCCTCGACTTATGACTTCACTTAAATTCTCCTTTAAGCACCCATTCTTAGTGGTAATAGAAATTCAGTGATTTTAGAGCCCCGCTCTTGCTCCCCAGGTGGCATGGATGATTCCAGGGGATTACACACTGCCGCCTCCGTGTTGTCTGGGGGTGGGAGGAGGCAGCACCTAGTCCTTGGTTCCTCCACTGTGGTGCACTTTGGTTCCTCTGGCATCCTCCTCAGCATCGATGAAGGTAGCTGCTTTGTCTCCTCTGACACCGAACCTAAAGGCCTTTCAGACCTAGCTGTGTGGCAGCTACTTGTGTGCCACTCTAGAGCCACAGAGAATCTTCTGGGGCTGTCTCTTGGTCCTTCGCCATCATTGGCCTCACAGTGGGTGCAGGGGAGATCGTTCTACGGACAACCTGGCCACCCAGGCAGGTCTCTTGACTCTTGCTTGTTTCTCAAGCTCTGAGAATGGGCCCAGATGCACTCTACTTGGCTCCAGATTCCCTGGACTTGTCTGGATCGTTCTGTCCACTTTCTCCTCCTTGGAGGACTCTGACTGGATATTAAGAGGAGAAAGATGTAATCCCCATTGAGTAATGGCCAGCATCTGCTTCCACTGCTTCTTTCCAGTTCTTCTCCTTGTTCTATGCTGGGAGGAACATCATCTTGCTGTGGAGAAAAGAGGAGAAAGGAAAAGCCTTGTGCACTCTCTTTTCCCAAAGGCCCTCGAGGGCCCATTGCTTTTGGCTCCTCAGCTACAACATCCCTGATGACAATGCAGAGAAGGGGAAAGACACAAAAAGACATTTAGGAAAGCCAAATTGTTATCTGCCACAACCTTGATAACTCATAGAGTAGCTCCAGATAACATATACTGAGAACCTGCTAGAAGCCAGGCATTCCTCTAAGCACTTTGTGTGGATTAACTCGTTTAATTGTCATATCAACCCAGGAGGCAGGTAGGATTTTATTCCCACTTTCCAGATGAAAAAATGGAGGATTGGGCAAGTTAAAATAACTGTCCCAAGGCCAGTGAGGATGCCCGTAAAAAAAGTGGAACTCCAGCCCCAGATCCTCGGGGGCCAGGGCCCCCACCCATTGCTATCTACCTCTCTCAGTCTTGTATTGCAGCACGGACCCTAAGTTATGGATCTGGGGCAGAGGATAGTGGGAACAGCAGGTGTACCAGAATCGCTCCCCATGCATGCTCACTCTCCTTGAAGCCAGGGTCCCTCCTGCACCTTTCTCTTGCTTTGGATGGAGTTACTTACTACGAGAATCCCTCTTAAGTGGCAAGACGGTATTTCCCTGTGGGCCACCTCAGCCCTCTAGACTTTTTCATCAGGATAGGCCATGATGTCTGTTTAGAAAAGCAAAACATGGCCTAATGGAAAATACAAGCAGCTTAAACCACCATTCCACCATTATAAGCTGTGAGACTTTGATCAAGTTCTTTATTGTTTCTGAGCCATAAGGATTTCATGTCTAAAATGGAGATAATACTTTCATGGTCATTAAATACATGGAGTGCTTAGCACAATGCCTAGCACACAGAAGGCACAAAGTAGATATTTACTTGGCTCCTATGATTTGAATTTCTTTTATTTTTAATGTTGATTTATTTTTGAGAGAGAAAGAGAGAGAGAGAGAGAGAGAGCATGAGCGGGGGAGGAACAGAGAGAGAGGGAGACACAGAATCCAAAGCAGGCTCCAGGCTCCCAGCTGTCATCACAGAGCCCAACACGGGGCCCGAACTCAGGAGCCGTGAGATCATGACCTGAGCCGAAGCGGGCACTCAACCGACTGAGCCACCCAGGCACCCCTGAATTTCTTTTTTTTTTTTTTTAATTTTTTTTTTTTTCAACGTTTTTATTTTATTTTTGGGACAGAGAGAGACAGAGCATGAACAGGGGAGGGGCAGAGAGAGAGGGAGACACAGAATCGGAAACAGGCTCCAGGCTCTGAGCCATCAGCCCAGAGCCTGACGCGGGGCTCAAACTCACGGACCGCGAGATCGTGACCTGGCTGAAGTCGGACGCTTAACCGACTGCGCCACCCAGGCGCCCCCTGAATTTCTGATGGACCTGTAGATACATTCATTTTTTACATTTTTATTTAAATTCAGTTTACATACAGTATAATGTTAATTTCAGGTATACCTTAGGGTGATTCAACACTTGCACACAACACCTGGTGCTCATCACAGCAAGTGCCCTCCCTGTTTAACCCATTCCCCCAGCCATCTCCCCTCTGGTGAACGTCAGTTTATTCTCTAGAGTTAAGAGTCTGTTTCTTGATTTGCCTCTGTCTCTCTTTTTCCCCTTTTGCTCCTTTGTTTTTTTTTTTCTTAAATTCTACACATGAGTATAATCATATGGTACTGGTTTTTCTCTGATTTATTCGCTTTTCATTATACTAAGGCCATCCATGTTGTTGCAAATGCCAATATTTCATTCTTTTTTATAGCTAACAGTCCATCATATATGTATAATATATATGTGTGTGTGTGTATATGTATGTGTATATATGTGTGTATACACATACATGCACATATATATACACACATATACACACACACACATATATCACATGTTCTTTATTCATTCTAACCTGTGGTGGAATAAACCTACTTCAGTTGCTCTGGGTGAAACTCCCTGCTTGAGGTCCTTTTCCCTAGGGTGGAAACCATCACCTGATTATGTGCATCATAGTCAACGTACTGAAAGATTCACTCTTAGCAAAGGTTTTTTTTTTTTTTCCTTAAAAAAAGGAATAAAGTATACTGCATAGTATATGTTTAAGTATAAAGTCATATCTGATATGACTGCTCTATATCTCTTGGAGTATAACTAGGGTTAAGTCAATTAATTTTTTCCTCAAGAAACTAAACACGATCTTAAATCAATGTGCTTAATACTGATGTGAATAGCTACCATTTGTAAATTACTCATTAGGAGCCAAGTACTGTGCTAAATTGATTTAATCCTTACAAGCTTGTGAGAAAGGGATACTTGTACCCATTTCACAGAACAGATCGTTGAGGTTTGGAGAGGTTAAGTAACTTGTCCAAGGTCACAGAGCTAGCACATGGCAGAGCTGGACTTTAAACAGTGTTGGGTCCACCTGAATCCGAAGTCCAGACTCTCCACCTCTGTTTTAAAATAATAATAGTAATAATAGAACATAATGGGAAACTTAGCTTCTATACTCTTTTTGCTTTTCGACAAATTGTATATTAATAAGTCATGCTCCATTAAGCCTTATCATTTAAAGGCAATGGCAATAAAATAGAACTGTATTTGCAGAGCTGTTTATATGACCAAGGAAAAGAAAGTCCCCGGAGAATTTTCTATTATCTGAATATATACAAAATCTTCTGGAGGACACTGAAGGCAAATTATTAGAATCTGGTGTGCTTGTTTTATTTAACTCTTCCACAAGTATATTCACTGGGCCTGTCCAGTGTAGTAAAAAGGTATAGTCCCCAGCTGACATCTAAGTTAAAAAGACAAATTTTGGGAGCACCTGGGTGGCTCAGTCGGTTGAGCGTCCCACTCTTGGTTTGGGCTCAGGTCACGATCTCACGGTTCGTGAGTTCAAGCCCCGCATCAGGTTCTGCACTGACAGCACAGAGCCTGCTTGGGATTCTCTCTCTCTCCTCTCTCTACCCCTCCCTTGCCCATGCTCTCTCTGTCTCTTCCAAAATAAATAAACTTAAAAAAAAAAAAAAAAGACAAATTTTCTAATTTGCATATTAGGTGCTGATTTATTTCTCCATTGGTGTTTGTTGTAATTCATTTAGCCAGTTTCCCTTGGGGTTTCAGTTAGCAAACTTCCTGGGGGTTAGGGGATCCTCTGAAAATTAAAAAGTAACCAACAAACTAGATTCAACAGAGAAGTGACACATCATCGTTCAGAAACTTTCATGGCTTTGACAGAGCATAGGATCCGACACCCACATCCTTTCATAGACCTGATTAACAAGAAATTTTCTCCAAGCAGATGGAGCATGAAAATTACTGCCCCTTGGAATCAGTCGTCTAAACGAGTTTAATATTTTCATTTGGTTTTCCACTGTTATTATTATTATTGCCATTTTAACTTATGCATTATAGCCACAGCATATGCCTCTGGGTACAAAGGGAAGGAAAAATTCAATTTTAGTGTTTGTCTTATTTGTGCTGTACTTGAAGCAATTTGGTTTGCCACATGGAGTGAATAAAGCTGTCATGTTATTTTTTTTTTAAGAACACAATAACTATAATGGACTATGCATTCATTACTGAGTAGATTAATTTTTTTTCTTCCATTGAATGCCACAAAAAAGGGGGATAATTTCAAACTGAATTGTGTCTGGTGAATCGCAATGCACATTTCCAACCTAGGCACATAGCAGGTCTCAGCTTTTCTGCCAGTGTTTTCCAAACACACAATCTTTTTTGAAGAATGTTACTCAGAATGCAATAAAAGAATGTTTTCTGGCTTATATGTAGTAATTTTCTGCAGGAAAGTGTAGCTTAAAAAATAATCTTTAACTCCCAGAAAATACTGTCTATGTTGAATATTTGGCTTTCTTTCTTTTTGGGGGGACTTGAATTCTCTCTTCCTTTTTTCTCTTTTTACGTTGTTTCCTTTACGTTCTCAGCTAACATCTAAACATTGCCAAGTCCTTCCTCATATGTTAGAGATGTTAGCTGTGCTCATGCCAGCATTCAGACAAGGCTGGCCCTGCCCAGAGGCTCATTGTGGTGGACACTTTGGAGCTCTGTTTGCATGGAGGACTGAAGAGCTCTCTAGGAAATAGCTCATTAACAATAGATGAGAGAGTTGAGAGACATATGTTTGTTTCAAGACAACGAGAAAGGGTCAGAGGAGAGGGTCATATGGGCAAATCATGATCATTCAGATCATTCATTCAACACTGAGTCCCCTTGGGAGTGGGAACTCTGAACAAAAACTTTTAAGAGCTGTTTTACCAAATATATCTTTAGGCCTTGGGAGCACAAAGAAGCACTTTTGGTAACCTAGGTAACAGATGGTAATAATAACAATTAACATTTATTGAGCTCTTCCTAATTCCTAAACATTTAACATACATCATCTTTTTTTTTTTTTTAATTTTTTTTTTCAACGTTTATTTATTTTTGGGACAGAGAGAGACAGAGCATGAACGGGGGAGGGGCAGAGAGAGAGGGAGACACAGAATCGGAAACAGGCTCCAGGCTCTGAGCCATCAGCCCAGAGCCTGACGCGGGGCTCGAACTCACGGACCGCGAGATCGTGACCTGGCTGAAGTCGGACGCTTAACCAACTGTGCCACCCAGGCGCCCCTTAACATACATCATCTTAATCACACATTATCATAATCATCACGGTGACCCTCTGATATGACCATTATTTCTCCATTTCAGAGATGAGGAAACTGAGGCTCGGAGGGGATGTGTAACTTGCCTGTGGACATGCGGCTAAAAAGTGGCAGATCCGAGATTCTAACTCAAATCTCTCTAATCTTAAAATCTACCCTCTGGACCGCACTGCAATACTGCTTTCCACCAAGTTCAACTGGAGCACGTGGGAACATGGAATAGAAACTGTGGGCCTAGAGGTCGTGCGTGCCAGCCTACCAGTGCCATGTAAGGTGGGAGAGTAACGGGCATTAATGTACACTCAGTGTCCGTATCTGATGCCTTCCTACTCCTATCAGAAGCTTCTTGTTGGCTTCTTGACAACGTCTTAGCTGCTGAGTAAGGGAGGAGGAGAGTGGCTCCTGGCAGATGCTAGCCTGGATGACCGCTTTTGGGAACACAAGTGAAATAGCTCCTGAGTTTCCCAGAATAATTAGGGGAGAGAGTCAAAGAAGTTGAAATTCTGGAAGAGTAAACTGGTGACGGAATTAAATAAATTCTGTTTTGTTACTGTTTTATGACCCTATTTTTAACCTTAGGCTGTTTAGGACGAGGAAAACAGGTATGCAAAGAAACCCCTAAATCAGGATTTGGCTGGTAATGAAACAAGGAAAATGTCCCCTTGTTTTTTTATCTTTGGATGCCTTGTCATTCCAGTCTGCCACTTTTGGGAGAGGGAAAACACCTCTGGAACGCTCCTTTTTCTTCCCTCTGAGCCTGCTTAGGAACAGGACCATTTCGGCGTCTTTTTCTTCCTAACCTCAATGATTATTCAAAAAGTATTATCGAGCCCTTTACCAAATGAAAAAATGTTTGATCAACCAATGGTGTTTGTCATATTTGGAACACCTACCCTTGACAAGAGGCACAGCACAAGGGGAGGGGATGCAAAGAAGACTCAGTTGGGAGTCCTTGCTTTTCATCAATGTCAGTCTCCTGGAGGGGGACGGGCAGGTGTAGAACTCCTCACACACAAGACAAAACAGGGCTAAATGAAGGCCAAGTAGCAGAAGTCCAAGAGGCTTTAGGCATCAAGTACCATTCATATGGGGGGCTTTGCCCATCCTCTCTGTCAACGCAGTTTAAGTAAACGTGTGTTTGGGGTAGGTGCTATTTCACATTATTCTTCCTGGCTTTCTGAATCTGTTCCTTAAGTTATTCATCTTTCTTGGGCTCTCTCTACAGTCTCTTCCTTCCTCCCCTTCCAAATCCCTTCGCAGACACCCACTGAAATTACTGAGCTCCTACTCAGAACCACCTTCAAATCAAGCTACTAACGATGTGTTCTTGCCAACCATTACTCGTTAGTCCATCTGTCTTCTTGTCTGCTCAGAAGAGTCCAAAAGTATTTCTAGATCTTTAACAATCTTTCAGCCACATGGGGGAAATGCATTTAAACTAGTTAATAGGACCACAGACTAAGGGCAAAGCACTGAGATCGACTTTTATGTACCCAATTACCGCCTTGGATGTCAACTATGCACCAGGGGGTTCTTAATGAGTTATGTAAGGGAGAGAGTCTTTGAAATGGTTTGGCCTTTCCTCCTTCCTTTATAAACGGGCGTCTATCCTGCTCTGCTGGAACGAGCCACTGAAAAATGCAGAAGAGAGCAACCGCAATGAGGAAAAACTTTATGACAGTGGGGACTCGTCTGCGTTGCTCACTGCTCCATTTCCAACACCTACCTCACAGGGGTGAGTGAGTGAAAGGGGAAGGAGGGGAGAGGTTGAGTTAAACACTGGGCTTGGCTTGCACCAGATGAACTCTAAGATCCCTTCTTACTGAGATTGTAGGACCCAATTACAGTGAGAACTTAAATTTGAAAAACTACGTTAGGGGCGCCTGGGTGGCTCAGTCGGTTGAGCGTCCGACTTCGGCTCAGGTCATGGTCTCACGGTTTGTGAGTTCGAGCCCCGCGTCGGGCTCTGTGCTGACAGCTCAGAGCTTGGAGCCTGCTTCACATTCTGCGTCTCCCTCTCTCTCTGCCCCTTCCCTGCTTACACTCTGTCTCTCTCTCAAAAATAAATAAAGATTTAAAAAAATTAAAAAAAAAAAAAAAAAACTACGTTAAACTCATCACGTTGCATTGTTTCCTACCCCATCCATCTGCATTTACAAATTGTTACAGTGGAACGGCCAATACTGGGATCAAATAAAGGAGAAGAGAATCAAGGCAATGGAAAGAATTTCAAAAGGCTATTTATTTTATCCCCAGTTGGCAACTAAATCATCCCATAAAAGGATGTACGATGATATAATGGAAAGTGTGCATGCAGGCTTTGGAGTCCAACAGAGCTGAGTTTGAATTCCTGTTCTGCTGCTCACAGGCTGCATGACCTTGGACAATTTAACATCTTTGAGCCTGGTTCCCCTTTTATAAAATACATACCATAAGAAAATATTTTAGAGCGTTTTGCACCTTGCACAGTCTGAGACATAAAAGGACCTCAAAGAGGTCTCCAAAGAGGAGAGATTAGTTCCATCTCTCCTCAGAAAGCTCTATGCACATAATTATTTTTTAAAAGAGATATCTCAGTTTCCTTTAGGAGATCAGCATCTTACAAATTTCCTAGCCTCAAAAGTCTACAGACTTTGGAATTGTGCTGACATGAAAGGACTTTTACTTACTTAAAACAACAAAAAAAAGTGTCTGACTTAATCTTGTTGGAATATCAGTTGAAGAATATCACTACTGCCAAATCCCATTTGTACAGTAACTCTTCCTAAACTTAAAGATCATTGCCGAGTCCTTTGCGGGCCTGTTATTAAACCGAATCCTCACATTGCCTCATTTGTCAGAGGTTTTTAAAGAATTCTTTTAAACACTTAGGCTATGACTAGGTCTTAAACCTGTTTTAAGACAGGACCTTGTTTTCACTCTAGGAAGGCAGAACCTAAAACATTAATAAGAACTCTAAGTATGGAAGATGTATATCAAAGTTAGAGGAAAAGAAAGCATATACTATCTCCTTCTACTAAATGAAGGTTAATCTCTCTTCAAAGACTTTTAAGTTTAAAATAGTTGTTACACAGCCAATCGACCTGCAAGGTGACTAGAGACAGAGGAAACTTGAGTCTCTAATAGGAAGTGTTTAAAAATGGAAAGAAGGTTCCGGAGCAAAACTTCTAGGTGAGCGAGGGACTGAGTCTTAGTCCTTCATGATTCTCAGGGAGCAGGGTTGTGTCAGGCACCAAGTAGTGGCTAGAAATCTTAAGCTGGATTGAAATAACAGTTGTCACCTCCATATAAGCTGTCACAGGAATACCTTAAATAGAAAAATAGAAAATAGAAAAATCAAGACTTAATAATATTAACATAATAATTATTTTTAAGGTGGTCCTACTATATCCTTGAGACACGTGTCGCCCTTTTAAAGCAAAGAGTATCACTTTCGTTTTTAAAGCTATTGAAAAAATATTTCAAAGGCCAGCAGTTCTGGGTCATAAACCTTTCCCTGGATCCAATGAAAAATACTCAATAAGAAGATTTACGCAAAAATTGACTTGTCTAGGTGGGACCCTTCTGCCTTCGCTAGACGGGTCCATTCCACCACATTTACTCCGGGGCTGCCATTCCTTTCATGGGTAGCATTCATTCCTATACATGTAGCAATGCACAGGTTTCCTAAATGTGGGAAGGAAGCTTATTTAAGACATACAATAATCTGAATACATTAAAGGCTTCTGTCTGGCAACTCAGTAAGAATGCTAATAACTACCGTGTGGGGTTGTGGTACAGAGTAAGTAAAATAATGAATTCATCACTCAGTACACGCCTGGGACCATGATAGGAGGCACGAAATCAATGTCCTTAGTGATGATAGGAACAATATGGTAAAGAATACGTTCATCTATCAGGCAGGCCTGAGTTCAAATCCCAGCTCAGCCACTCTACAGCTGTGTAATTTGGGGCAAGTTTTTAAATCTCTCTAAGCCTCAGCTTTTCCATTTCCAAAAGACCTGGACACTTACCGCACCTGTCTCAAAGCACTTTTGAGAGGACTGAACTTGATAATCCACTTGAAGAATTTAGCACAATATATGCTTCTTCTATGTGTTCAACAAATGCCTGTTATTGCCTTTGCTGTTAATAATAGTTCATTAATTAATTTTGTCTGTATTTTTCTCTAGGGAAAATAATAAGTAACTTCAACATCTAGAAAAATAATAAAACACTCCCCAACATTCTACCTCCGAATATTTCGGGTAGCACAGCAGTATGAATGATAATTCTTATTCGTTAATGATGCATTTGATGATTCAATTTGAGGATCAGATGAATCTCAAGTCTTGAACCCGAAGAAATAATTAAATACAGTGATTCCAAATGGAGATAGGGGTTTGTATATTGGGGATCAGTTGGAGCTTTCTTAGAATATAGATCCTTTTTTTTTTCCTAAGACCTTGATACATCTTAGAGAGATGGTGGAAATAAGCATAAGAATTTTTAAAATCTTTGCTTTGGGTTAGGATATGCACTCCTTTTAATTTTGAGGATCACTTATTTATAAGATTAATAACGTTTACTTTTCAGAAATTATCACTAATGTTTTTATTTTCAAGAATTTAAATACAAAACGTTGGGAAAGTTGTTTAAAATGTTAAAATAGGGGTGCCTGGGTGGTTCAGTTGGTTAAGCGTCTGACTTCAGCTCAGGTCATGATCTCACAGTTCGTGAGTTCGAGCCCCACATCAGGCTCTGTGCTGACAGCTCAGAGCCTGGAGCCTGCTTCAGATTCTGTGTCTCCCTCTCACTCTCTGCCCCTCCCTTGCTTGCACTCTCTCTCTCTCTCTCTCAAAAATAAAATAAACATTAAAAAATTTTTAATGTTAAAATAGACAAAAACAAAAAATAGAAAAGATTTTACAGGATATTTATTTCCCCTTGTATTGTGAAGATGAGAGCATTGAAATAAAGACTTGCCTAGGGTCATACAGGTGAACAGGCATGGGGCTCAGGCTAGGTTTCCCCATTCCTCTACAAACCACTCTTACAACTCTACAAAAATTAAGTCAAGGTGCTGATTAATCGAGCCTGACTCTCTGTCAGCTAGAGAAATGGAAATATCTTGCTGTAGTTCACCGCTGAGTTCTTCAGTCCATGAAAATCTTACCGCGTCCTGCTTGGCTATGATTCATCTTTGGTGTATAATGTGTCATAGCCATGTATTGATTTTGTCAATTTAATGTGAAGACAAGTAATTTCATTAATTATTGAATGAACCAGTGTTTCCTTGTACTCCCATGAAACCTGCCCTGAAACATGCATCTACTTTTCTTCCTTCAACTGTTAACTCATTTGTACAACCAGTGATGGGACTTAGCTCCACAGCCCTCAAAAACTCTGAAGTCTTTCCCATTATATATTTCAGCTCCAGAGCTCTCAGACATTTTATGAAATAATTCACATTACTCCTCAGAGATTAGGAACTGATTAATATAGGACATTAATGACATTTTAAGGTCCCGGGCTCCACTTTATCCTAAGGTTGTGAAAGGCTATTGTTTAGTTACAACTGTCCCATTCTCAGAGAGATTTCCCGTTTGCGATAGACACATGGCTGCAACAGCCTCAGGACACACACTTCCTCCTGTTAAAATGCAAGCCGAAGAAGCATCCCCCTCTCTGCCAAATGTTGTGAGAAATATTTCAGTGACCTCTCAATGGCATTGGTTTGGTTGCATGTCTATCTCTAAACCAATCACTATGGACAGAAGAATATGAGGCTTTGTGTGGCTAAGCTTGGCTCAGGTACCATCCCTGGGGGGAGGTTGAAGACAACTCCATCACGACCGTAAATCGTGACAGTGGCAAGGGATGGACCCCAAGTAACTACTGGGGATGGACTGGATTCCGATCTAACAAATATCTACTACTTTGGGGAGAGTCTCTGAGCCATGGGATGATAGGATACTAAGCCTGGGACCCTGTCTTTAGAAAAGATGGAACCTAATGGAAATCCTTGAAAACTATGAACATTTCCTACAATTGGACATCAAATCCATAATTATTATAATAAGAATACTGCTTTTGAAATTTTGAAGGTGACTTTAGGAGTGAGAAGTGCTACTTTATGCAGTAGGCGATGTCTTCATGGGATTCTTTATCACGAAGAGGCTGTACTTCTGAAAAATATCATTAATTCAAAAGAGTCGGTGGGGGGCAAAGCCTTAATTAGAAATGTAGGAAGGGGATAAGACACCCCAAATTTCTGTAACTCCTTTTGCAAACGAAATGATCCTCCAGAGCAGTCCCCTGAGGGCTGGAGAGTCCACCAGCCTCAATAATCTAGGCCAACTCAACAAGCAAAGTGGAAATGGTCGTACAAGCAATTTTAAGTCCCTGACAAAGTTTAAGGATTAAGCAAAACAGAAAGATGCAGCCAGACCATAAAGAACAAGAACACGTGTTCCACTCCTTCATTTCTATATCCAACAGAGAGAAGAAAATGCTGCTCTAATCCACATAAGTGAATCAAGAACCAGAAAAGACATGTTTGCTTGCGACCAAAAACAAACCAAGTAAACAAATTATTGTATATTAGAGCTAAACCTTTTAGCTCAATTTTTTGTTCCCTATTTCTAAATTTGTTCTGAAATGATAACTTGTGTATAAGATAAATATATTATTAAGTGATGTGTAATAGAAAATATCATATGTTGCCGTAAGTAGCCTCAGAGGTGATCACCGAGTGCTGGATAAGCAAGGGCGCTATTTGTGATTTGTGGCCTATTATATATACACTGAGGGACAAAGTTGAAATAAAAGGTCACGATGAGATTTCATTGCTCTTCATGTTCTGTCACAGCTAGGAATAAAGGCACACCTTGGGAAAGAAACTGTGTAGAAACAGAACTTCTTGTTGTATGTTATGCAAAACCATAGTTAAAGTGCATTTATAGAAAATAAATGTCTTTAGAGACATCAAGTGGGGTTCCAAATTATGCCAAAATAAAATAAAAATATTTTTTTCACGTGGACCTTACATTTCTAGAAGTTTGGGATCTATGAACCCAAGATACTTTTTTTTTTTTTTTTTTAAATGGGCTTGGGGTCAGAGTGGGCAGTTGCTTAAAATTTATTCCTTACCTATCTCCATTGACATGATCACTGATTCATGGGACTCATTGCATGTGTCTGAAATATAATGCCGAACAGGACAAAGACTGCCTGGTGAGAAGTCTACTGGGAAGACAGAAATTAAATAAGAATATTTAAATTACGATTGCAGCAAGTGCCACAAAAGGAGAGTGTGATTGAAGTGTCCGGCGAGGATACCAAAGTGGTCTGGGAGAAAAGGAGGGATATCTGGTCGCAAATCAGAAGAGTTAGGTCGGTGGAGGTGGTCAGGGACAGGACTAGTGGCAAGAAGGGACAAAGGACACACATCTCTGAGGTTTCTGAGTCTTAAAGGCATAAGAATCTGATGCTTTAAAAACAATGGAAATTCATGGGAGAAGGCTTTTTTTTTTTTAATGCATGTCATTGTCCTATTTTTCTTGTTTTTTGTGTTTTGTCTTGAGAGGTCCCCTTTTCCACAGTTTCAGGAATCAATTGGAGAAGTATAAGCACAGAGATAAGGAGATTGCTTACATCTGTTGTTGTGTTCCAGAAAGCAAATGATAATGAGTTCCTCCACCAGTGATGGCAAAGCTGACAGAGAGAGATAGAAGGATCTGAAAAGTATTTAGGAGCCAGAACCAAGAATATAATGGATATTATATAATTATATATATAAGCAAGAATATAATGGGTATGAGTGACCGTGGCTCCTGTGTTTCTAGACTGGATGGAGGCAGGGAGGGAGAGCCCTGGATTTGGGACCTCTCATGGCAGAGAATGTTTTAGGAGAGATTAACTTCAGTTCTGGAAATGTCTGTGTCAGATCCAAGCAGAGACAAGGAGTTGACAAATAGCTGCTTGGGCCCGGAATATAGCAGAAAAGTCTGGACTGGATATATTTGCAAATTTATATAATAAACACTTTCAAATGCTTCCTGGTTACCAGTCACTGTCTAAGCATGTTATAAACACTAAACTGTTTAATCTTCCCAACAACCTTCTGTTAAACCTATTTTACCAGGATTATTAAAGTCTCCAAGTTAGGACATGCAGTCAGGATTCAAACCCAGGCCGTCCGGCTCCGGAGTCCACACTTCTAAGCACTAGGCTGCTGGGGCTGAACCCAGGAAGGGGATGGGTGTGGGTGAGACCGACGAGTTGTAAGAGGAGAGGGAGCCCTGAGGAGTTCACACCATTAAAGGTCAGGAGAGAAGAGAGAATTGGCAAAGGAGACAAGTCACTTCTACAAATCCGTTAGACCCATTTGTCTTAACATGTTCGCCCAGCAAGGCCTCACACTTTGAAGTCAGCAGAGCCCAGATGACATTCATCACCATTAGCCTGGACACCCTCACCACCAGAGACAAAGTCTCCTGGATTTATTCTCCTTGAAAAAACCATGACAGAGCTACCGTACCACTTTCCAGGCTCTGCACAATTGGTGTTCCTCCAAGGCCGACTCTTTTGCCAATAACTTGACTTGTATTATTTTTAGTGAAATATCATGTAGCAAGCTGCTCCTAAAATATTTCCAGTCTGGAGTGCTGGCAAGAAAAAAAAAAAAAAATCCAAAAAGAAGAAAGCTAAGAGCGGAGGGCAACAGTGGGAAAAGAAAGGGGATAACGAAAGGTGGAGGGCAGACCAGACTGTAGAGGAAAGAACATAATCTTTTTTTTTTTTTTTATTTTCTTAAATGTGTATTTATTTTTGAGAGAAAGACAGAACAAGCAGGGGAGGGGCAGAGAGGGAGGGAGACACAGAATCCAAGGCAGGCTCCAGGCGCCGAGCTGTCAGCACCGAGCCTGACGTGGGACTCGAACTCATGAATCATGACCTGAGCTGAAGTCGGATGCTTAACCCACTGAGCCACTCAGGCACCCCAAGAACGTAATCTTTCAAGTGAGAAGGCTGGAAAGTCATCCACATGCTGTGGTTGATCTTAATCTCAATGGGACTGCCGCCCCCTCCTCCCTGCAGCTTACCTAATGAAGCAATTACCCAGTTCCTCTTTCGTGATGTCATTAGTTGGTTTCCACCGGGTGTAGGATTTCACAGTACGTCGGCGTCGGGAAGCCATGGACTTGGATTTGAACCAGCACAAGGTGTGTGAGTTCAGGCTCTGTGTTAAATGCGTGACTTCAGTAAGTTACTAACCCGTGGTCTCAGTTTCCTCATCTGTGAAGTGGGGACGATGATAAAATCTACCTCATAGAGTTCTTATGAAATCTTTGAAGTAGTACCTCACCTGTGGCATAGTAAATACTCAAGAAACATTAATTACTCTTATTTTTATTATTATTAGAAGGGTTGGTGTACTTCCATTGCTTTTAGCAACATAATACCGTGGTATCTACAAGAGCCCCAAGGTACCATATTGATAGGGAGTCACGGTCATGGCCATTAAAGAAGGATGTTGAAACTTAAATTTAAGTATTGATAACTGAATTACTCCCAACTATTGTTTGAATCTGGCAGCATTTAGAGAAGCACAAATGCTCTGTGTGTTTCCTGTCCGGGAGAGGGACAGAGTGCTTTGTCATAGAGATCGGACTCCACACAACTGTGGGGTCTGGTTCAGCCGTCTCTGTGGGTCGTTGTCTTCCCATCTGACCCCGGAGCTTGAAGTCGCAGAGCAGGCCGTCAGGAAGGGAAGACGGACATAGAATTAGGGAGAACAAGGACAGACCAGAACCCACATAGGAACCGGAGCCCACAAGGCCGGACTGAGACCTATTCCAGTTCTCGCTATCTCTGACCTCAGTTATGTGGCTGTCCTGCAGAAATGGGGACCCTTAATCAAGGAACTAAACTTGCGAATGGTCCCGGAGTCAGAGAAGCTGAAGAAGGCTCTAGAAGCAGGAGGGCGGTTATAGGACATCCTCTACCTCACCCCAACGAGGTGAGCTAGCAAATAGATGACACTGTGTGTAAACCACAGAACGCTCGTTGCTTCACTTTGTCCTCTAAATATCCCACGAACATCTCTTTTGTAGCCCACCCCAAAGGGAAGTGCACAGGAAAGGGAATCCTGGGAAATGTATTTCAGCCCCGCCAATGGCTGACACATTACAAAACCAGCCAGATGGATTTTTACTTAACAGATGTGTGCTCAGCACTGTGCCGACGGCTTTATTCCTCTTATTTCATCTATTGTCACCCCAACCCCACAAGTCTAGCTATCATGGTTGAGGAAACTGAGGAAAAGAATTCCTCTTGAGTAACTTGGCCGAGGTCAGATGAGATTTATTTATAAGCGATGAGGCCTACAGCTAAGGCTTGGAGTTAGTGTCTACAGTACCCGGGTTTTCTGTATCATTAGAATTCCTCCCCAAAACGGCTTAGCTAATAACCGCAACAGATAATTATCATGCAGGTCCTTTCCCTGCTCTTGTTAAAAATAATAAGGCAAGCTAGGCCCAAGGCACTGATTTACCTAGTGATAATATGACACTCGTGGAATCTTAATGAAAGCGAAATAATTTTCAGGTACTGTTTATGTATAAATATTATTGTCTTAAAAATTAAATAGATATCAACACCAAATGGAATTATTCCTTAGGCTCAATTTATTTCATTTCACAAACTATAAATTAATTTTAGTCACATTCTACACGTAAGTCATAGCTAGTATACCACTATCTCATCTGTGGGCATGCAATCTGCCTCAATCTGTACTGGATTTAATAAGAATTTAAGTGGAAATCGTCATTGTCATTTCATTAAGAGTTATCAAGATCTGGGGTGCCTGGGTGGCTCAGTCAGTTGTTTTTGGGTGAGGTCATGGTCTCAGGGTCTTTAGATTGAGCCCTGCGTCAGGCTCCGTGCTGAGTGTGGAGCCTGCTTAAGATGCTTTCTCTCCCTTTCCCTCTGCCCCTCTCTACTCTCTCTCTCTCTCTCTCAAAACATATTTTTTTTTAATAAAAACAAAAGTAATCAATATCCGTGAAGTTAAAATTCCTGCGAGCAACCACAGGACCCCCCCCCCCCCCACACACACACACAGGCAAAATCCCAACTTACCAGTTAAAAGCTGATTATAAAGAAAATATGCAGTAACTGCTGAGTAAGATACAGATCCTCCCCTGTCGATAGCTATTAAGTCTGGACACAGGTAAAAAGTAGCTAGCTGAAGTCACTAGAGACTGAAATGAGGCAAACAGATTCTTACAGGGCCTCCATACTCATAGGAAAGGAGTATATAGAATGAGTTTCCGTCATTGTCCCCTAGCCTGTGACCAGGTATAATCAGTAGGGATTCAGTAATAGTGGGGGCGCTGGTAGAAACCTGCAGTCTTGGGGCGCCTGGGTGGCTCAGTCGGTTAAGCGTCCGACTTCGGCTCAGGTCATGATCTCACGGCTCGTGAGTTCAAGCCCCGCATCGGGCTCTGTGCTGACAGCTCAGAGCCTGGAGCCTGTTTCAGATTCTGTGTCTCCCTCTCTCTCTCTGACCCTCCCCCGTTCATGCTCTGTCTCTGTCTCAAAAAGTAAATAAACGTTAAAAAAAAATTTTTTTTTAAAAAGAAACCTGCTGGGGCGCCTGGGTGGCGCAGTCGGTTAAGCGTCCGACTTCAGCCAGGTCACGATCTCGCGGTCCGTGATCTCGCGGTCCGTGAGTTCGAGCCCCGCGTTGGGCTCTGGGCTGATGGCTCGGAGCCTGGAGCCTGTTTCCGATTCTGTGTCTCCCTCTCTCTCTGCCTCTCCCCCGTTCATGCTCTGTCTCTCTCTGTCCCAAAAATAAATAAACGTTGAAAGAAAAAAGTAAAAAAAAAAATAAATAAAATAAAATAAAATAAAATAAAAAGAAACCTGCTGTCTTTTTGTCCTGGGGACTCAAAAGAGCAAATATGAGGAAACTCATCACCAAAGAGACAGGGGAAGCCCTGTTAGGAAAATGGGCAGAGAGAGTTCATCAATTTCTGTCTGCTGTTAATTTCAGTCACTCTTGAACCATTCATGAGCACAACAGACTCAAAACAGCTCCCTCCGTTCAGACAGAAGATATAAACTGGATTTAGACGGGCTACACAAGAAAACGAGTTTTCAGTTCTAGTACAAACAACATTTACGAATACTTATTGTAATGCTACATAGTTCTAGTAGGTTAGCTCAAGACAGAGAATGACTAGCAACTTCTTTATGACAAACTATTGTAGAGCAAGCCAAGTGCAAGGAAGATGGAAGCAACACTCTACGTTGACCTTGAAGCCAAGGAAATCACACTGGAAATGTGATCTAAATGTAGAATTCAAATAAATCCTACACCTCATGGGCTCACTCATGTTCTTCCTCCTGCATAAAGTCTTCCTTGTCTGATTACTGCGTACAGAGTCATACATCACCTCTGAAATCCTTGCTATTTCCAATCATCCACGCAGCACGACTCTGAAACAGTCTTAGGCTCAGGTCATGATCCAATGGTTATGAGATCGAGCCCCACATTGGGCTCTGTGCTGGGTATGGAGCCTGCATGGGATTCTCTCTCTGTCTCTCTGTCTCTCTCTCTCTTTCTCTCCCTCTCTGCCTCTCTCTCTCTCTCCCTCTGCCTGTCCCACATACTCTCTCTCTCTAAATAAACTTAAATCAAAATAAAAAATAAAATTACTTTCTTTAAAATAATCTTTTTAATTTTATTTTTAGAGAGAGAGTGCAAGCAGGGGAGAGGGCTTGAAGCCACGACCCCGTGATCATGACCTGAGCTGACATCAAAGAGTTGAGCGCTCAACTGACCGAGCCACCCAGGCACCCCTATAATAAAATCACTTTCATGTAAGTAATACCCCAAGTTGTGTTTGGGCTCAGCAGGAAATCTTGCGGTGATCAGTTAGTGATGTCTGCCATAGGCAAGGAGACTATGTCGTGTCCACTCCACCTACCTGCCACCCCTCCATTGTCTGAGTTCTCTCAAGTGTTTCATAGATATTTTCTTACCGCACCTTCACAACAACACTCTGAAGTAGATATTATTTTCTCCGTTTTGCAGATGAGAAACCTGAGTTCCTGAGGGTTTGCATAAGTTGTTCAGAGTCCCTTTTGCCCCATCGTACATGATGGAATTAGGCTTCAAAGCTTGAACTTTACCCACCATACCTCTATGATTCTCTTTATAACACAACTTCCTGCCTACTCAGTGCTTAGCACAAAAGAGGTTCTTGCTGAACATTTTTACAGACTTAACAAATGGATGACATGTCAACTTGGCACACAGCAGCCTAAAATAAGGTTATTCTTTAGACAGCTGTGAAGCTGAGGGCAAGTCTGAATCACAATAACAGACTTAACTGGAAGCCATATTTGAGAATGAAGTATTTTCATGTCTATAGTGAACAGAGGGTTGTGGCCAGATCAACATGTCTTCCAGTGATGAACAGGAGGCTCATTGTCAGTAAACACAAGACAACACTATTAAAATCTGTATGACAATTAATCTATAGTTTCTTCATGGCAACAATTGTCATCAAATAAAAATTTAATCATATCGCTTTGTGCCTTAAAGTCTTCATCGAGCCTGTCATGCGTTTCGAAGTCCACAGCTCAGCCCGAAATATTCCTCATAATCTGATCAGTATCTCTGTCTTTAGCCCCACGTCTACATTCACTTATCTGACCAACCTCACCTCAGCGATACGAAGTGACTTAAAGCATTCATATATCGTGCAGTGGTACACCTTCTCTCTCTGCTTACCCAGTATTCTTTCTCCCTGGACTGCCCATTACTCTTCTTTATTTTTTAACATTCAATTTAAGTTTAACATTAAATTGAAAGCGTTACCTCTTTTTGCGACTCTTCTCTGGTCCCCTGAACCTAAAAGTCCCTCATTCTTGCTCAGAGTAGAACTCTGGATTCATCAGAGCGTCCTTTTCGTTTTAGATGCTGCTTGGACTTTCATCCTCTTCCGCCCAACCAGAATCTCTTGGAAGACACAGATCACATCTTATTTTATAACTATATCACCCAGCATAGTGTCTGGAACATAATAGGAAGTTCATAATTATTATTTTGAGTAAGCGAATGTCAGTTCTATTCCTAGATGACATAAATGTGTAAGAAGATAAGAAAAAGATCAACTATTTAACACTTGGGGTGAGGGGAAGTTTCCTTTTTCTAGGAGATGAAGTTTATCTCCAAGTTTCTATTAGTGAGTCTGGTAGGGACTGTAGTTAGTATTTACCAAATTTCATTTCCCAGGCTTACTTGCAGTCTGGTTGGTCACATGATGAGTTACGGTGCCCGGAATCTATGCAGAAATGATGTAAGCTGCTTTTCAGCATGGCTAACAAAAATCTTCCATGTGTAATCCTTCATTCACATTGTCTTCCTCCTGTCTCCTGCTGGGGGATGCTGGGGTGACTTTGAAACTTCATACAGCGGAGTCACAAGATGAAAGTGGCCTGGGTCACTGAGTCACCGCTTTAGTAAAAGCTAGTGTAGAGCCATTCAATTAGAAATAGCTACACTGGCAGTTAATCATTGAGAGTTGGAGATTATTTATTATAGGAATTTGTGTCATTTATCATGATGAACAGAGCCCAATATGAATTCTATGTGCATCTGTGTTGCTGTTTTTTTTTAATGTTTATTCTTGAGAGAGAGAGAGAGAGAGAGAGAGAACGAGCCGAGGAGGGGCAGAGAGAGGGAGACACAGAATCCGAAGCAGGCTCCAGGCTCTGAGCAGTTAGCACAGAGCCTGACGTGGGGCTCAAACCCACGAACTGTGAGATCATGACCTGAGCCGAAGTTGGACGCTCAACTGACTGACCCACCAAGGTGCCCCACCTGTGTTGCCCTTATACAAGATTCTACAAACATCTGAAACTGGAGCTTTGAAGGCCTTAAGAGAGACTTATTTAATTAAGTAGCACTTATTAAGTCTCACCGCAATGTGTTCACAAAAGAGAAACTGAAAGTTGCAGAGGAAAACATTTCAGAACAGAGCAGATGGGATGCATACCCAGAGGGAGCCTGAGATGTGGTATGTGTGGTATCAGAGATATACTTATAGAGTAGTTTTGAGCTAGCCCCTCCACCTTACCCTTAGAGCCTGTATATCAATAGAGTCTGCATAAATGCAGCTTGCTAGCCTCTTTTAGTGACCTAGTAGGGAAAAAACAAAGTTAGGACTATAATTTAAATGAACCTTGAGGCTCTGGGGGGTCAGGGTAGAGTATGTATGGCAGGGGATGGGGACCCAAAGGAGGCCTCTTCTTCCCATCGACATGCCCCTTTTCTGATTCTTCCTACTCCCAACTCTGTTTCCCTTCCTACAAGTGATGGTGTTTCTGGCACTAAAGTCATGCTCTGCCTGTTGAAGCAGTAGCCAAGGTGTAACTCTAGAGAGGTGGTGGCTGTTAAACAAGAAAGTGGAGAAAACCGGTGGTGAGTGCACTTGGATAAGCAAAACAACCCAAGGCCATTCACTTTAGGTATCATTACCCAAGGGATGACTTTCCCATGACACTGTAGAGGATATTTGATTAAACTCTATTTTACATGTGTAGAATCTTAAAATAGAATGTGACAAAACAGGGTAATGCAAAGCCGAATGGATATTGTAGAAACTGAGGAATTACTAGGTATACTTAGATTCGTGACTTGGTACCAAAAGAGCCCCAAACTGAGACATCACTCAATTCTCAAGAGTTAGTCTCAGAAGGTTAATGCCAAGGACATCTCTTGGGGTGATCTCCCAGTTCTCTGTGATCCTCTTTTATTGAGGAACAGCTCCGTGGCAACCATGGAAAGACACTAGTCTGATCCCCTGCTGTGTAGATGTAACTGATGGATGGCCCCAGCTCCTGCCTTCTGAGTCCACAGCAACAGTCATAGGCAAGACCAACCTTCCCATGGGCTGCCCTCAACCAATGACAGAGTATATCAGGGATACTAATCAGGCTACTTCTTGCAAGGTTGCAAGAACTTTCTGATTCTTGACTTTGGCTCAAGGACTCCCATTGGCTTGGCCAAAACTTTCTTGGTGTTGTAGTCTTAGGTTTTGCCAGTTCCACCTTGCTTCCTTCTCTCCCTTGTAGGGATTGGACCTGCTTGATGATGTCCTCTGCTCCTCCCCTTTATCCTTCACAGGTGTTTTCTCCAGTAAATCTCTTGCATGTCTAATACTGTCTTGACATCTGATTCTCAGAGGGCCCAAACCAGTACAAGATCACATCTATGGGGAGCTTCCAAGAACAGAGGCTGTGTTCTATGGGTCCTGCCATAATTACCAGGGGACTAGACAACTGACCATACTGGAGCCATGAAATACTCAGTCCCAGGAATTTGGGGTGTAGAGAACAGAGACATGTAGACGAGGGTACACGGAGCTCAGGCATATGTAAGAGCTCCCTGGAGAAAAAGTTCATGAGCTTAAATATCGAGATCCTGCAGTTGCATGCATACCTTCTCCTCCTATATTTTTGTTTTTAACTATTCCTTTATATTTTTGTAATTTTCCAATTTTATTCCACCAAACTCCCTCGTTTCCATTTTGCTTGTCAAAGTCTATTTCTGTTACTTGCAACTAGACAAGGACTATGGTGAGGCACAGACCAGATTTTTCATAAGTCTTTTATGGTACTGCAGACTTTATCCAGATCCTTTCCTAACATGTTTATATATCAGATCTGGTGGCATCTCTGTGGTGTTGAGTCTTGTCCTCTGCATGAAGTAGGCTTTATTTTTATATTGTAAAAATCTTTATTTTTCCAGGATGTTGAATATAAATCTAAAACTCCCAAAGTAAAGTTAAAAAACCTCAAAACCGAAGAAACAAAACATGACTCACAGAAAGGACGTTTTAATAGTTAGAAGTTATGGGAAAGGATTTGTCAAGCATCATTTGCTAAATCTCACTCATAAAGAGATGGTTCTCAGAAACTATAAAAAAAAAGGAATCTTGTCCTACATTAGGCACATAGAGAGGAAGGTCAGAGAATAAGATTATCTAAAGCAGCATATTATTTTCTGTCTGGATCTTAGGGAGATTTTGCCCTTTGAATGTTGAATTGCTAATAAAATAGAAAAGGTCTTAGATAATGAAGGAAAAAACACTGGAAGAAGTCACAAAATGAAGCAAACCCAGAAGCTGCCTACCGATTGCGTTCTTTAAAAACACTTTACACCTACCCGTGGCTTTCTGTCTGGCAATGTCAGCATATTTCTAAATGCCCCTGAGCACACCTATGGGGACTGCATCAACATGCAGGGAACAAAATGGCACTAAATCATACCACTTATTCACTGTTAACCTAGGGATCCGAGTTAGAGCCGAGGTTGGAAGTCTCGATTTCTACAAACTCTTAGAGCCCTCCATGTGACAAAACAGGCCACGCCCCCTCTGAAAGTACAGCTGCTTGATTCGTTTTGAGTTTTATGAGAAAAGTTTGCATTTCTTCACTTGGTTTTCTGAGTGATTCAGAAACAGATGGCAGAAGTTTTAAGGATTCTTTTTAAAAGCTCCAGAAATCTACCCATCTTCCTCCCTCCCTTCCTTCCTTTCTTCCTTCCTTCCTTTCTTCCTTCCTTCCTTCCTTCCTTCCTTCCTTCCTTCCCCCTTTCCTTCCTTCCTTCCTTCCTTCCTTCCTTCCTTCCTTCCTTCCTTCCCCCTTCCCTTCCTTCCTTCCTTCCTTCCTTCCTTCCTTCCTTCCTTCCTCTTCATTCTTGTCAAATACAAGGCCATTGACCACATTCAATGGGGAAATGTAAAAAAAAGTCATACGTATAATGTACACTCAGAGACATGGATACTTTGTCAAATAAAAGGATGTGAGCTAGATTTTCAATCCAAATAATTAGGGAATAAGCTGAGAACCTATTTGGTCTCAAGAGTTCCCTCAGGAGCTTACAAAGATGTTTTTAAACACCAGACAAGTTGATCATTTCTGGTCTGAGCAGCAAAGTCTAGATATGCACATCATTACATGCGATGGAGCCCCAAAGCTCTCCTGGGTAATCTCACAAGCTTTTCATTTGCTTTGGAAGCAGAGAAGAAGAGATAATTCGTCATCATCTGCTTAATCACCAGCGACAGAGATTGGCCTGACTGACCTAACTTACTTCTGCCTTAATCCTTTCGAAAGCAGAAGAAAGGTGGCAATCGTGCCGTGGAACAATCCGTCCTGTGTACTTTAAGCAGAGATCAAAGTATGTCTCCTTCTCACCCCCAGACCCTGTGACGTGTTTTCCTCCACAGAATATCTGGAGCAAGGTGAGGTGCCCGTCTCATCTACATGCAGCTAGTATGCCAGCCCTGACTCTGCCAAGGCTCTTCACTTATTTCACAGTGACAGATAAAGTCTAAATCACAAAGGCTCCATTACCCCACCTGCTTGATCTTGGGAAGTACAAACTTTCCAATGCATCCTGGCAATCTCCAGGGGATGCTCCCATGGTCTGAAAAGTCAGCTTGGTTTGTATCCACCATTCACTGACTTAGGGCCACCGAGTTTTCTCCTTACAGGGACTTAGCTCATGTAGCGCATCTCTTTCTACGGGTGGGTTCCATGGTCTCTCCTTCCAACATTGTATTACCAGTTGCCTAACAAAAACCAAAACAAAAATCTGACTGGGGATAATCAATAATTTATAATACATCTAGAGGCAGTCTGAATCCAGATGGAAAAGAGATATGTCTACACACAGTAACAAACGAGCCAATGTTTAGAGTGCTTCTTATGAGCCATGCTCTAAGTGATTTAACTTACTTCTTGCTACCACACTATGAATCATGTACTCTTTCTTTTTTTAAGTTTAGGTACTTATTTTGAGAAAGAGAGAGCAAGTAGGGGAGGGGCAGAGAGAGGGAGAGAGAGGATCCCGAGTAGGCTCTGCACCAACAGCAGGGCTCAAACTCACAAGCCATGAGATCATGACCTGAGATGAAGCCAGGAGCTGGAAGCTTAACCGACTGAGCCACTCAGGCACCCCAATTGTGGATTCTTATTAACGTTAATCTACAAATGAACAAACTGAGGCACAGAGAAGGTTAAAAAATGTTTTGTTAAACATTTAGTAAGAGGTAGAGCTGGGATTTGAGGCCAGGCAATCTGGTTGAAAAAATGGGGTTATTCAGGATGATACTGTATTTCCTCTCTACTTCCTAATGAAGTAAACATAATCTGCAAAGATGTACCTTTATCCATTATTAAAATAACATGCTACATCAACTTTTGGTTTATGGGAGCTCAAATTTCTCCTTTCCAGAGTCTTTGCTCTCCACTTGTATAACCGACAGAAAACCACAGGGATGATCTGCCCCAAAGATAAAGTCTCCAGCGCTTTGTGAAATGTAAACTATTCTGCTCAGAATCCTTGCCCTTGTCTAGTTCTGTTGGGTTTTTAGCTTCTGTCCTCTCCGGCTAAACAAGGTGAGTGAATTCTCCCTACAGAAAAGGAAGCTATCGTTTCACGAGACCACTGCCCTACTCCATTCCAGTGGACTTGGTTTCAGGTTTTTAAATCCCTTCTTGACTGTCCTTCTTTGGTGGAGAATACTCAAGGTCAATGCATGCAGCCACTGATAAAATCATGCTTTCTTTAACTTGGGTAGTCCCTATCTTCCGGTTTGTCCCTACCTCTTGGCACTCTTACTGGTTTTACCTTCTGTTCCAGGAGTCCATTGCTGGTCTGCCTCTCTCTCCACTCTGACCATGCCCATCCTTTCAGATGGAAATGTTTCCCAAGCCTAGGTCTTGAGTCAAAACCTCTCCCCTGCATTCCTTTTCTATATACTAATCTGCCTTTAGGATATCTCTACTTCCATGCCCCATGGTCACCTTGACTATAGAACAACAATCACTTCAGGTCATTGCACTAGCTGTTTCTCTGCCCAGAGTGATCTTTCACTAGACATCTCAGGCTCTTTCCCTTACAGCCTTCCCTGACCCTCCTCTTTAAAATAGCAGTATCCCACCCCACACACTCTCTGTCCATGTCTGTCCACCTCCATTAGAGTGTAAGTTCTATTAGAGCATTGTCTTTTGTCTTCTCTGTTCTGTATTGTATCCCCAGCATTTTGGAACAGTGCTTGGCAGACTGTGGTCACTTGATGCACATTAGAAAAAAGAAGGGAAGGAAGGAAGGAAGGAGGGAAGGAAGGAAGGAAGGAGGGAAGGAAGGAAGGAAGGAGGGAAGGAAGGAAGGAAGGAGGGAAGGAAGGAAGGAGGGAAGGAAGGAAGGAGGGAAGGAAGGAAGGAAGGAAGGAGGGAAGGAAGGAAGGAGGGAAGGAAGGAAGGAAGGAAGGAGGGAAGGAAGGAAGGAAGGAGGGAAGGAAGGAAGGAAGGAAGGAGGGAAGGAAGGAAGGAGGGAAGGAAGGAAGGAAGGAAGGAGGGAAGGAAGGAAATGAACAAACCATCTTCTGGTTCCCATCTCAGGTCCTTCCAGCCCCAGCCACTCGGTTTCTAATGTAACATTCTAAAATGCGCTTCTCATCATGTGGGCGATCATTTTAAAAAAATCCTTCAAATCCCTCCTATACCCATAAATACTTAGCATGACTGGCTTTACATTCTACTATTCACCATCCCCACCAGCCTCGTTTCTGACCACTCTCCCATAAGCATCCTGTGGTCTACGCAGCATTTCCCAAGTAGATGTGCCATGAACGAATAGTCCTGCGGATGGCGAAATCTGGACGGCTCATCACACTGTTGAGCGATGAACTGAGGCACATTAAATATTGTGAGTTGATTTGAGCAAAAATCCATTTGAATCAGGGAGTGCCAAATAGGAAGTCGTTAGGAGTGCTCTACCAACAGGAGCCAGGGGCAAGGTTTTTACAGATAAGATATGGAAGCAAAGCAAGGACATTGTTTGATTGACTCTAGTTTACATTATTTGGGAAAGCCTAGTTGGCTGTTTGGCGATCTGTTGTCCTTCTGGCCCCTGAGGCATTTACAGGAACTGCCTCTGGCTTAAACTTGGGGTGGTTTAGGCGAGCTACCAAGGCATTAGAGCCTCCTCAGTCTAAGGGCCTCCGTGTTTGATTCCTCTAACAACACTGTATCTCTGTTGTAAAGAATCACCAAGGACGTTGGCATATTAAGAAGACCCGTATAACTAACATACCGGACCAAGCGTGCATTTATTTTTTTTTATTTTTTTTTTCAACGTTTATTTATTTTTGGGACAGAGAGAGACAGAGCATGAACGGGGGAGGGGCAGAGAGAGAGGGAGACACAGAATCGGAAACAGGCTCCAGGCTCTGAGCCATCAGCCCAGAGCCCGACGCGGGGCTCGAACTCCCGGACCGCGAGATCGTGACCTGGCTGAAGTCGGACGCTTAACCGACTGCGCCACCCAGGCGCCCCTCAAGCGTGCATTTAAAAAGGAAAGCTGTTTAGGAAGCTAAAGTTTGTTTAGTCCAGGTCTGAAAACTTTTTTGTGTAAGGAACAACGATGAACCAGATCTCATGGAACACAGTTTGGGAAATACTACTCTATATGACCACTTACGGTTTCCTGTGCACCCCAGGCCCCCCCCATCTTCCCATCTTCCCATGTTTTACTTTTACAGAAGACCCCTCCGCCTTCTAAGCTTCGAGAATTTCTTTCTTTCTTTCTTTTTTTTTAACGTTTATTTATTTTTTTTTAAAGTATTTTTTTTTCAACGTTTATTTTATTTTTGGGACAGAGAGAGACAGAGCATGAACGGGGGAGGGGCAGAGAGAGAGGGAGACACAGAATCGGAAACAGGCTCCAGGCTCTGAGCCATCAGCCCAGAGCCTGACGCGGGGCTCGAACTCGGGGACCGCGAGATCGTGACCTGGCTGAAGTCGGACGCTTAACCGACTGCGCCACCCAGGCGCCCCAACGTTTATTTATTTTTGAGACAGAGAGAGACAGAGCATGAACGGGGGAGGGTCAGAGAGAGGGAGACACAGAATCTGAAACAGGCTCTAGGCTCTGAGCTGTCAGCACAGATCCCTACGCGACGCGGGGCTCGAAATCACGGAGCACAAGATCATGCCCTGAGCCAAAGTCGGCCGCTTAACTGACTGAGCCACCCAGGGGCCCTGTAAGCTTCGAGAATTTCTATAAGCCCCTTCTGTAAAGCTTAATGCAGAGTCACTTCCTCTGAAAAGTCCCCTCGGGGAGAATTCCTCACCCCCTCCTCCTGCTGTCTGTTGTATCTGTTACCCGCCTCTGTCACAACACTCGCCTTGTTTACCATTCCTGCTTATTTTCTGGATCTTCCATTAAACTATGGCTCCTCAGGGATCTGGGGTCATTCAACTCTGCACCCTCCATCACCGATTCCCGTGTAAGTGTGACAAAGGAATAGTCTATTCAGGGAACGTAACATTGAAACTTATGCCCATGCTATCAAAAATGAGGAGGGGGATAGACTATGAGGAATATACCAAGAAATATGGACTCTGATTCCATTATGCGAAGGGTGCTTTGCCTCCTTTTGTGGGAAGGCATACAGGAAATAAAAGATACGGCCCGTCGGGAGGTAGCCTGGGCTGGACCTACCCATCCTGATTAAAATCCATTCAACAGTCTGAGAGTGACTTAATGGGTTGTCCAAATTCCTAAGATTTTCATTGTTGCCACTGCCCGCCTCTGCAGATGGGAAAGAAACAGCCCATCTCCAGCCCACTTAAAACACAGATAGGTGCCTCCCAAAGCACAAGTTTGCCCTGGAAACTTGTCACAGTTGGGCCAGCTGCCTGTGTTTCTACTTTCCAGATTCCCCGCACAGACAGGGTGGCTTATGTCATTGTAGAAAGAAAAAAAAAAAAAAAATAGCCGAAGGACGCAAGCAAAAAATAAACATGTGACCCTTTCCAATTTAATAATAAAAACTGTGACATTTATTTCCAACTTTGTATAAAATGAAAAAGGCAGGGAGTTTGGGTCATTCGACTTCATACCACCCAGCACCTGTTACAGAGCATGGAACCTGGCAAGTGCTCAGAAATGTGTGATAAATTAATTTCTGGAGAACGTGGCAGGTCACTACATCAAGTGTCTTTGCCGTTCAACTGTTAAACCAGCTCACCGAGCCACCAGCCTGAAAACTTTGTATTTCCGCGGACAATGACTAGCCGTGCCTCCCGCTCCTTTTCAAGGTTTATTTATTTTTGGGACGGAGAGAGACAGAGCATGAACGGGGGAGGGGCAGAGAGAGAGGGAGACACAGAATCAGAAACAGGCTCCAGGCTCCGAGCCATCAGCCCAGAGCCCGACGCGGGGCTCGAACTCACGGACCGCGAGATCGTGACCTGGCTGAAGTCGGACGCTTAACCGACTGCGCCACCCAGGAGCCCCGCCTCCCGCTCCTTTAAGCAATGATCATTCTAGGTTTCTCTCTCAGGTGCACATAGAAGATAATCACGTCTAGGTGTTCCAAAGCAACTTGGTTAACTGTGCTGTCTAAAGAACTAGGTGGTGGGGCACCCGGGTGGCTCAGTCGGTTAAGCGTCAGACTTCGGCTCGGGTCATGATCTCACGGTCCGTGACTTCGACTCCCGCGTCGGGCTCTGTGCTGACAGCTCGGAGCCTGGAGCCTGCTTCGGATTCTGTGTCTCCCTGTCTCTCTGATCCTCCCCTGTTCATGCTCTGTCTCTCTCTCTGTCTCAAAAATAAATAAACGTTAAAAAAAATTTTTTTTAAATAAAAAAATAAAAAAATAAAGAACTAGGTGGGAGAACGTGATCTCTTCCCAGTTGGTTTCTTTTAAGAAATTTTAAGCCAATTCCAAATGACAGAGGCTCACTCTGCTCTTACGTCGTCCTTCGCGTTGCCCGGGAAACAATTCTGTCCTATAATTGTACCCAGGTCGATTTTCTGCGCCTCTCTTCCGTGTCCTGTGTTCCGGAAGGCTCACCCCGTGACTGCATCACCTGGGCTCCTCTGCCCTCTAACTGCCAGCTTTGTTTAACCCCGTGAAGGGCTATTAGCAGGACATCAAAAGGTAGGAGTGAAAAGCAGTCACACCTTTCTTCCTGCCCCTCCCAGCCAGGCAGTGATCCTGGCAGTGACCACAGGCTTCTATGACTGCAACTCTTTCCAAGGCTCCAGTTCGCCTTTCCTTCCCTCTTTTGGCCTAGGGCTGGTGGCGGAATCCCACAGTGGGCTGTCTGTGGCTAGACCACCATTCCTGCTGACTCCCTTCAGTCTCCCCCCACCTATGCAATAGTTTCTTCAGTAAATTATTTTCAGTTAAAATCTGAGTGTGCCTTCTGGGGGATGCGCCATGTTAAAGAGTTCCATTCTTATCCTAAGCGCATCGGGAAACCATTGAAATGTCTTAAGCAATGAGGGAAGAATGTGGGGGGCAAAGTCACAATTAAATTTGAATTTCAAACATATAACTGTGGCTACGGTTCAGGATGTAGATGGGAAAAAGAGTGCATAGGGGTAGGTCATTTAGGAGACTGTCGTACTGGTCCAGAGGAGAAATGACAGTGGTTTGGGGTTGGTATGTGTTAAAGGTGGGGCTGGTGGAGGCAAGAGGTGTTTGAATGTAAAATCGAGAGAAGCTAGTGATGTATCTGATACAAAGAGAGGGAGGGAGGTGAGGCATTGAGATGTCAAAAGTAATTCCTTGCTTGGCTTCTAGTCATGCTACGTGCTAAGAAATGTAAGTGGAAAGCTAGATTTCTAGGATAAAGCGCATGATTTTGATTTAGGGCGCATTCACTTTGAGTTGTCTTTGTGTTCTCTCAGTAGACAAATGCACAAGTCTAATAACTCAGATTAGAGGTCTAGACCGGAGATTTGTATCCGAGAGTTGTCTCTACATAGCTGTTAATTAACCCTGTGAATTACAACTCCTGGGAATACGAAAAGCTTTCAATGTTCCAGACAGAAATTTTACAGATACTTGTTAAGAGACCCTAAAAATAGGGTGCTTGGGTGGCTCAGTTGGTTAAGCAACTGACTCCTGATTTTGACTCAGGTCATGGTCTCACGGTTTTTGTGCGTGCGGACCCTGCCTGGGATTCTCTATTCCTCTCTCTCTCTCTTTCTCTCTCTGTCTCTCTGCCCCCCTCCCCGCTCGCACGTGTGCAGGCACTCTTTCTATCTCCCAAAATAAATAAACTCGAAAAAAGAGACCCTAAAAATGAAGACACATGAACAAATACGTGAAGTGGAATGCCATTTGGTTTTTTAGGTCAGACGCATACATCGCAATGCAAATATTAAAAATGTAACCTAATAAAAAGGGCTGTTTTTGATTAAGGACATACTGTATCATTTTTTTTTTATTTCCCAAGTCTGATGCAAAACAGTGCGTACGAGAGGATGTATGCTAAGTGAGCAAAGTGATATACTTATGTTCTCAAAAGATACTTTTCCTTTTACCCTGAAATGCTAGTAGTTCATATTGCACAGTTAAGTTGAGTTGTCATGGTAACTGACTGCGGAGGATTGCGGTCACATTTGCGCTATGATTTGTGCCGTGTCCTAGCCGTATGGCCGAGGTCCCTATTTGTCTCACCCGCATTCGGCTCAAAAACAACTTCTTCTTGCTCTAGAATCCTTTCGTCAGAAATTGCCAGAGAAACTTTCCTAGATTCTGTAGCCTCTAAGAGTATTTACTGAAAATGATCCTACTGTAGGATCTCATCTTTATCCATCTTATAATCCAAATGGCTATGTCTGACCATGTAAAACAACAAAGTTGCCCATTTTTGTAAACAAAAGACATTGTTTTAGTTATAAATGTACATACATTCCATACATATATATACGTGTACTGAAACATCCCATTGCTTCCTTTTGGGAGCCTGAGTGGCTCAGTTGGTTAAGTGTCTGACTTTGGCTCAGGTATGATCTCACGGCGTGTGAGTTAGAGCCCCATTATCAGGCTGTCTGCTGTTAGCCCAGAGCCTGCTTCAGATCCTCTGTCCCCCTCTCTCTGCCCGTCCCCTGCTCGTGTGTGTGCGTGTGTGTGCGTGTGTGTGTGTGTGTGTGAATGTGTGTGCGCTCTCTCTCTCTCTCTCTCTCTCAAAAATAAATAAAACGTTTAAAAATGCTTACTTTTGTCATTTGCAATCTGCTCTAGGATTTTCTATTCTATCCTACTTAGGTTTTTAAAATGCTGATTAAGGTCCACCAGCTTGACCTCATAATTCACTCTTGGATTAAACTTCCAGGCTGGAAAGTGTCCTCTAAATCCTGGTTCCTTCACCAATTTTAGAGATCTCTGCTTCACCGTTAATGCATCCTTGGAGTCTCACATTGAAAGGAGGAGAAAAATGACCAGTGACATAAGCAGCTATATGAGGACACAGGCACATGTGTATGCGGGTCTTTGTCACGGTCCCAGGAAACTTGTCATTCTGTCTGCTCCCTGGAAGTTGATTTTGTCGCATCAGGCAGGCACATTTAAGAGAGATTCTTGCCTGGGCTTAACTACAAGAGAATTTGCGTTTCTGCAATTAGTATATGTTTCAACGTTTATTTATTTTTGGGACAGAGAGAGACAGAGCATGAACGGGGGAGGGGCAGAGAGAGAGGGAGACACAGAATCGGAAACAGGCTCCAGGCTCTGAGCCATCAGCCCAGAGCCCGACGCGGGGCTCGAACTCCCGGACCGCGAGATCGTGACCTGGCTGAAGTCGGACGCTCAACCGACTGTGCCACCCAGGCGCCCCAGTATATGTTTAACTTTAAGGACAAAGTACCTTGTGAGGAAGACCAGGTTCCCAGTTTCTTGTTGGCTGCCAGAACCTTCAGTACACAAGTACGTTCTCTTCATTTCTAGATCCAAGTTGCATTCTTAGCCTTATTTCTTCTTTATCCTTACCTATGTGCTATTTTGTATTTTATGTATCTCTGAAAACCACTCCTGGTTTTGTTTTGTTTTGTTTTGTTTTTTCTCTCTGAAACATTGTGATACATAAAGGAATACGAGATATAAAGAAAAATGGGAAGTAATCCAAGGAGGTAGTTTAGAACATGAGCTCTGGAGTCAGGTGGCCTGATTTTAATTTAATTCCTGACTCTTTCACTCACTAGTGGGGATCTGATCTCTTGATCTCTTTATGGGTTGGTTTCCTCGTGCATTAAATAAAGGAAATAAGAGCATCTTTCTCAAATGCTGACTGTGCAGATTATGAGAAAATTCACGTGAAATACTTAGGAGAGTTTGTCATGTACAGTAAGCACTCAATTAATTAGGCAATGTTAGCTATTGTTGTAAAAATTAGTATATTTGAGTTCGTGACTGTTTCTGGACACACGAGTGCATAGTTATGCAAACGTGTAGCATAAAGAAACGTTGACAGCCCTCTACTCATCCGAAGCTACTGGGATGTGTAGGGAAATGGTGTTTTCATGACACCCTACTGCCTTCAGAAGGTTCACATGAAATTTTTCTACCTAGCTCTGTTAGTCTATTCGGCCTGCCACAGACTTGGCAGCTTAAACAACAGACATTTTTTTTTTTTTTTCAACGTTTATTTATTTTTGGGACAGAGAGAGACAGAGCATGAACGGGGGAGGGGCAGAGAGAGAGGGAGACACAGAATCGGAAACAGGCTCCAGGCTCTGAGCCATCAGCCCAGAGCCCGACGCGGGGCTCGAACTCACGGACCGCGAGATCGTGACCTGGCTGAAGTCGGACGCTTAACCGACTGCGCCACCCAGGCGCCCCTAAACAACAGACATTTACTTTCTCATTGTTCTGGAGGTTAGAAGTCCAAGATCAAGGAAGGTGCCAGCAAATTCCACCTCTGGTGAGACCTCTTTTCCTGCCTGGTAGATGGCTGCCTTCTCCCTGTGTCCTCACACAGCCTCTTCTCTCTACGTGCACAGAGGAAAATCTCTGGAGTCTCTTTCTTTTCTTATAAGGACACTAGTTCTGTGGAGACGTATGACCTCATTGAACTTAAATTATCTCCTCAAAGACCCTGTCTCCAAATACAGTTACATTAGTGTTAGAAGTTCAACACAAGTGGGATGCCTGGGTGGCTCAGTCGGTTAGGCGTCTGACTTCGGCTCAGGTCATGATCTCACGGCCCGTGGGTTTGAGCCCCGCATCGGGCTTTGTGCTGACAGCTTGGAGCTTGGAGCCTGCTTCAGATTCTGTGTCTCCCTCTCCCTCTGCCTTCCTCTGCTCTCTCTCTCTCTCTCTCTCTCTTTCACAAAAATAAATAAACATTAAAAAAAATTAAAGAAGTTCAACACAAGAACCTGGGGGGGGAGGTGAGGGGGACACAATTCAGCCGATAACAGTAGCATTGGTAAAAAAAAAAAAAAACACACACAGGAACTGTCAAGCAGAGAGAAAAAATAAGAAACCAAACAACCAGAGAATGAGACTTTTCCAGCATGGAAAGGAGGAGACAGGGGAGGGGAGTCACTGGGGGAGGCCCTCGTGCACCAGAACGAACAGTTCAGGGGAAGCAGGGGCGCTGTTGACAGTGTTGTGGAGACTGTTGGAAAAACCCTGGCTATGCTCCATCTGAGAATCACAGCTTCAGATAATGTGAACCAGGTCGGGGCATCTCCTGAGAAGAGGCACTTTCTCATGCCTTATATTAACTGTTTCTGGTCAGGCTCGAAACACCGTGGGAACTACTCAACGGCCCTTCTTGCTTCAGGATCAGTAGTAGCGTTCAGTACATTCGCAGACAGCCCCTCACTGCCTTGTCATTTTTGCTTGATCACTCATCACTAGCGAGGGCATTTTTTTCGGGTTTCATTTGCAAAAATCTCTAGGTGATGTCCCTTAGATAAAATTACAGTAGGAAGAAGGTAGTGACTCTGAGCGAACAGACCACCCACCCTTCCAGAACCAGGGAAGGGTGTGTGAGTGTGTGGGTACAAGCAACAGGTCTTGAAAATCAGTCACGTTTTATCGTAAGAAGATCCCCATCCTAGTTATTGTACCTAAAATGAGTCAATATGAAAGCTGAGATGAAATTTCTAACTTCCAAAGATTCTTATAGTCAAACCCCGGCCAAAACTAAGATAAACTGGGATTGAGACGGGACAATGACCAAATCTTTGTTTCCACAGACATCACACAACAATCGAGCTAATTGTTTCTACCTTTACCAACGATTAAAAATAGAAGTCGAAGATGGGGAAGGCTGAGGAGAAATGAGGGGGGAGAAGGATGAAGAAGAGGAGCTGGAGGGGGAGGAGGGGAAGAAGGAAGGAGTGGAAAAAGAATAAGAAAAGGGGGAGGAGACTGGGGAGGAGAAGGAGACGGGGGAGAGGTGGGGGGCAGAAGGGTAGTAAAAAGGGCTGTGCACAAGAATCGGGTGGGGTCTGAGCTCTAGCTTCAATTGTCACCCTGGAAGTTACAATCTTTGGATTTAAGTGTGAATGCTTGACACTTTATGGGCCTGGGTTTCCTTCTCTGCACACTTACGGGCTAGTCCCCATCAGTGGTTTTGAAAGCTTTGCTGTTGTTGTTGTAGTTGTTGTCTTGTTCCCTTTTTTGCAATGAGATTCTTCTTACTAAATGAAAGGTTATAGGGGCGCCTGGGTGGCTCTGTCGGTTGAGTGTCCGACTTTGGCTCAGGTCATGATCTCATGGCGCGTGGTTTTGAGCCCCGCATTGGGCTCTGTACTGATGGCTCGGACCCTGGAGCCTGCTTTGAATTCTGTGTCTCCCTCTCTCTCTGCCCCTCCTCTGCTTGCACTCTCTCTCTCTCTCAAAAATAAATAAACATTAAAAAACAAAACAAAACTCCTCTGGCTTAAAAAAAAATGAACAAAGAAATGAACCAAAGGGTGTAATACCCAACATGCCATTCAGACACAGGCAGAAGCCCTGGGTAGAAGCAGATGCAGAGTTCACTGTGTTAGTCAACTACTGCTCTAGGGGACCCCAGAGAGTGCTGGCAGCAATCTGGATGCTAGGGCCTCATCCCTCTCCAACCTGCCCCTGCCACCCTTGTTATGCCCTCTACCACTCCTGTGATGGGTGGTCCCACTGCGATGCCACTCACAGAGCCCGCGTGATAAGGCTGCTTTCTGGTGGCCCTGCTGCCTGAATGCAGCTCTCGAGGTGCCTCAAGGACTGAGCTCCCTTCAACAGGAATCGGCCCATGCTGTACGGGCTTCTACTCTCTAAGAAACAGATTACAGTGCACTTGCAAATGTTTCCAAAAGCTTTCGAAATTGCCCCCGATGTACAGCACCCCCTGTATGGGAGCTACTCCGTGTCATGAGAGAGAAGGGCAAGACACCAATCCCCACTCAGGTTCAGGCTGCTCCACACCGACTGTCTCTGCCACGGCGCAGCCTGACTCACCACCACGTAAAAAGACCCACACTGAAAACTCCAGCCTGAAATTCTTGTGGAACAATCCTGGGAACCACTCCATCACCACCATCGTGCACATGCACGGCCTCAGAGAAGCCTAATCTGAGTTCAGGCTGTTGCTAGAGCCCGCCTAGGAAGTCTGTAACCAAACCTCAGTCCAGGAGCCAAACCGTTTAACCCACTGGCATCAAACAGCTCAGAAAATGAACTAAATATAGAACGCCCAAGTAAGCCCTGAGGTTCTTTCCTTCCTATTTGAGTCCAAAAAGCTCTTCTGGACATCACACCATTAAACAAAGCAACGTAACTGACAAGCAGCGATGGCCAAAGAGAGTTCAGTTTTGGAAATAAACAAGGCTCTTAGCTTCCCCAAAGATTTGCCCTGCAGCTGTCACTCACTGGCAAGAGACAGAGCCAGGCTGGGTCAGTCGACACACATTTGGGGGATGACTTCAGGACTCCCCACATTGGGCTCCTCTGGGTCACTGATCATCAGAAACGGTCTACTTTGGCCACTTTTTTTTTCCCCCTTTAAACAACATCAGATTGAAACCATTTTTTTCTCAGCAGCTTGTTCCCAGAACAAGGTATTTCCAAGTGAAAGGCAGTTATGTGAAATCTACCATCAGGACACAGAACACAAAGTTAAACATTTAATATATTTAAACAATCATGCTTGTATTTCTGTTTTGTTAGCCTAAAGCAGCTCACTGATTCCAAGTATTTATCCCTTTTGGTGCCAACGTTGGGCAGCTGCAAATGCGGAAAAAGAGCACCTAGAAGCGAATTCCAAGATTTCAGGAAAGCTCACAGAAAGAGTGTGTTTCTCCAAGATAAGACCACAGAGGCTAACTATCCAGCATCTTTGCTGTAGGCTGGAATTAGATCATCTTAATGGAGTAAATATTCTTTTTAAAATCTTACGCCGACCTAAAGTTTTGATTAGCAGTTATCTAAATCTGTGATTAGCTTAAAAAGAAAGAAAGAGAGGGGCGCCTGGGTGGCGCAGTCGGTTAAGCGTCCGACTTCAGCCAGGTCACGATCTCGCGGTCCGTGAGTTCGAGCCCCGCGTCGGGCTCTGGGCTGATGGCTCGGAGCCTGGAGCCTGTTTCCGATTCTGTGTCTCCCTCTCTCTCTGCCCCTCCCCCGTTCATGCTCTGTCTCTCTCTGTCCCAAAAGTAAATAAACGTTGGAAAAAAGAAAGAAAGAGAGAGAAAGAAAGAAAGAAGAAAGAGAAAGAAGGAAAGAAAGAAAGAAAAAGAAAAAGAATGATAAAACATTGATCATTGTAGTAGTCAAATGTCGCCTGGTCGATTTTATCTTTCCAAACATGGGACCCAGGAGATGGCAATAATAAAAGGCATCCTTGAGGGTGACAATATTGGAAACTACTTAGAAATGATTTTAACGAAGTCATTAAGAAAAATGCAGCCACAGAACAATTTATCCTAGCCCTGCCTATGATAAGAGAAATTTAAAGACACATACGTGAAAAACTAGTAACAGAAGATTTGTTAATAAATTACAATACATGTATAGAATGCGAATCCCCAGCACTCACTAAAGGATGCTGCAGATGCAAATTTATTGGAATGGAAGAAATATGTTCAGAATATATTACTAAGTGAGAAATAATAGGTTACAAAGCAGTTTAGTGATGAGTGTAAATCGAAAGAGGGCTTGTCTACAGATGGTAGGATTGTGTGCATGTTGTACTTTTCGTTTGTTTATCTATAATTTCTAACTTTTCTTTGTGCTTTGGTAATAAGGAAAAAATGAAGTGAAAGATAAAAACCAAAAAATATATCCTGACCCAGAGAGATGGGAAACTCATGATATTAAATAACCGATAGATTTATGGTCACCAACAATGTAAATAAAATAGAATAAAAGATAACTGAAATAAATACATAGTGAAGTTGAGAAAATCCAAAGTGTGGAATCTGGCTAACCCATGTCCTTGCTCCTCTCGTCTAGAATTTTCTCTCCACAGCCCACTCCTACTCCCACGTGTGTGAAGCTTTCTCTGACTTCTCCAGCCCTGCTTTTGAAAATTCCCTTTGCGCTAATTTTCAGAATCACATTAAACATTTTGTTATACCTTTTTTAAGGTGGCCACATTTATTTTGTACCAATGTTAGCTTTTTTTCCCTAGTTCTTTCCTTTTATCTCTCTTATCCTCCCAACTATTTTGAAGACCCTTTGCACCTAAGAAATATCCTCATACTTTTGTTTTTTTCTGGGGCCTTATCCCCCTACTTGGGTGGGGGAGTGGGGGGATCATCACAATATGGAACATAACCAGGGGCGCCTGGGTGGCTCAGTCATTTAAGCGTCTGACTTTGGCTCAGGTCATGATCTCGTGGTTCATGAGTTCGAGCCCCACGTGGGGCTCTCTACTGACAGCTCAGAGCCTGGAGCCTGCTTTGGATTCTGTGTCTCCCTCTCTCGTTCTCTCTGCCCCACCCCTGTTCATGTTCTGTCTCTCTCTCTCAAGGATAAGCATTAAAATTTTTTTTAAATATATGGAACATAACCAGCCCAGTGCCTTGCACGTCATCAGCATTCAATACACACCTGTCATGGTTGTTTAGGTGACCTTTGCCTTTTATACCAGACTGTAAATGTCTTGTGGGATGAGTCACACCCTGCTTATCTTTGCACCTCCTTTAGTGCCTTCTGATGACCTGTGCACATGACAAGAGCTCAGTAAATATTGGCAAATAAAATAAGTAACCAAATTATGAGGACTGACTCTGGCTTCTTTTATCTTTACTGGACCATTCTAAGCCATTTCTATCTCCCTTTAGCTTAGAAGTTCTCAAGGCAGGGGCGGGGCAAGGGAAATTTTGCTCCCCAGGAGACATCTGGCCATGTCTGGAAACTTTCTGAATGTTCTGACCGGGGCAGGGGGGAGGGGAGGGGAGGGGAGATGTTACTGGCATCTGGTAGCTGGAGACCGAGGACAACGCTGAACATCCTACGATGCAAAGGACAGACTCTTTCAACAAGGAGTTACCCAGCCCAAAATGTCAAAAGTGCCGAGTTGAGAAACCCTGCTTTTGCTGTATGTGTCCCTATAAAAGCCATCCTCACACCATACTCCTTTTCTCCCTCCCCTCCCACTGCCCAAATACACACATACTTAGCTTTTAGGGAGTCTCCAAGATTAAAACTAGAAATCTGTAAGCCTGGTTTTGTCATCTATTTACTGAAGGATAAGACCTGCCCCACCTACCTTTCAGCATGATTGTGAGGGTAATATAAATGAATAAATCTTTAAATGCTTTTAGAAGCAGATGGAATATATTAAGAAGCTCTGCCAAGATACATCCTGAGGGGGAAAAGGGATACTTAGAACATGAAACTCACTCCCTCACCAATAGATACATTTATTTTTCTATTCAGAGTCATCCGATAAGTATTATTTAAACACTATTGACATAGAATTAAAAATGCTACTAGTGGGGCGCCTGGGTGGCGCAGTCGGTTAAGCGTCCGACTTCAGCCAGGTCACGATCTCGCGGTCCGTGAGTTCGAGCCCCGTGTCGGGCTCTGGGCTGATGTGGAGCCTGTTTCCGATTCTGTGTCTCCCTCTCTCTCTGCCCCTCCCCCGTTCATGCTCTGTCTCTCTCTGTCCCAAAAATAAATAAACGTTGAAAAAAAAAATGCTACTAGTTTTTTGCTAGAAAGAAATTGTGCAGTTTTACAACATGAAGGTAAAATGGAAATCATTTCTAGGCTCTAGGCAACTAGAAATATTTTTGTTAAGCTGAAAATGCCTTTTTTATTTGTCTTTTTGGGCATGAGGCAAGGTTGCAGAAAACGTGGCTGAGTTAAACTCAAAACTTGTTACTACACCCACATAACCAGACAGTGATCGTTTTTGTTGAAGGTTTTGCTGGTAATGTTTCTGTGAACTTTGCCACTTTTGGTTTGGCTACCAAGATCCAAAGCTCTTGAATTCCTAATCTGTAGATCGTATGTGTTGAGAGATCAATTCTAAGGAAGTGACCATAGAAAATGTCAGAATCTACTGAATGAAAGGAGTTCTCAGAACTTAGGAATTTGAATCTCAAACAAAACAAAACCATATTGGAAGCCATGAGAATTGTTCTACAGCAACCTACATACATTGCCTCTTTGGTCAGGCTCCAAAGTGTTGATTTGCTCTATCAAGAAGGTCTAAAACATGCATGATTGTGTCTCGAGGAACCTAAGGCCCCCCGATCCCGTAACTATAAAATCATGGTTGTGTGCACATATTTAAGAGACACGTTGGGTTTTCCATTTTTTTCGTAAATGTATGGCAAAGGCATTTTGCAGATGGGGCCCCTCTGAGAACATGAGCTGGTTGGGAAACTTGGGAGGAAGAATAGATGTTTCAAAATGTCTATAAGAAAACCAAATGCCAGTACACATAAGATCATTTTGAACCAAAGATGCAGTTGGGTGAATTAATAAGTTTGTCATCTGCTCAGTGAATTTTATAAAATGACATTTGTATAAATGTAGCAAAAGTAAGGTGTTGTGTTGGAGACAAAGAAGGAAAGAGGAGAAGCTTGGGGATCTATCTGGGAACATACATGCATGAAAATATGTCATCTGAGATATGTCATCAGACAATGAATGAGATGTATCAAGTGAGCAACAAAGCCAATCATGTCTATAGGTGAGAAGAAAGATATCATGGGATGTAGAGTGACAAGAAAGGATTCACGGGGATAAGAGACTTGGCCTTGGCCTTGAGTGACAGGTAGACTGGTCAGGTGAAAAGGAAGGGAAGGGAAGACATTTTTGAGAAAAGCATTAATGAGAGATATTCATTGGAAATCCCTGGGGAATTCTACCAGACATTTAAAGCAGAGATAACCTATCCTTCTCAAGCTGTTCCAAAAAATAGAAAGGGAAGGAAAACTTCCAGACTCATTCTATGAAGCCAGCATTACTTTGATTCCTAAACCAGACAGAGACCCAGCAAAAAAAAGAGAACTACAGACCAATATCCCTGATGAATATGGATGCAAAAATTCTCAATAACATACTAGCAAATCAAATTCAACAGCATATAAAAAGAATTATTCACCATGATCAAGTGGGATTCATTCCTGGGATGCAGGGCTGGTTCGACATTTGCAAATCAATCAATGTGATACATCACATTAATAAAAGAAAGGATAAGAACCATATGATTCTGTTAATCGATGCAGAAAAAGCATTTGACAAAATTCAGCATCCTTTCTTAATAAAAACCCTCGAGAAAGTCAGGATAGAAGGAACATACTTAAACATCGTAAAAGCCATTTATGAAAAGCCCATGGCTAATATCATCCTCAATGGGGAAAAACTGAGAGCTTTCCCCCTGAGCTCAGGAACACGACAGGGATGTCCACTCTCACCACTGTTGTTTAACATAGTGTTGGAAGTTGTAGCATCAGCAATCAGACAACAAAAGGAAATCAAAGGCATCAAAATTGGCAAAGATGAAGTCAAGCTTTCACCTTTTGCAGATGACATGATATTATACATGGAAAACCTGGTAGCCTCCACCAAAAGTCTGCTAGAACTGACACATGAATTCAGCAAAGTCGCAAGATACAAAATCAATGTACAGAAATCAGTTGCATTCTTATACACTAGTAATGAAGCAACAGAAAGACAAATAAAGAAACTGATCCTGTTCATAATTGCACCAAGAAGCATAAAATACCTAGGAATCAACCTAACCAAAGATGTAAAAGATCTGTATGCTGAAAACTATAGAAAGCTTATGAAGGAAATTGAAGAAGATATAAAGAAATGGAAAAACATTCCATGCCCATGAGTTGGAAGAATAAATATTGTCAAAATGTCAATACTACCCAAAGCTATCAACACATTCAATGCAATCCCAATCAAAATTGCACCAGCATTCTTCTCGAAGCTAGAACAAGCAATCCTAAAATTTGTATGGAACCACAAAAGACTCCGAATAGCCAAAGTAATATTGAAGAAGAAGACCAAAGCGGGAGCCATCACAATCCCAGACTTTAGCCTCTACTACAAAGCTGTCATCATCAAGACAGCATGGTATTGGCACAAAAACAGACACATAGACCAATGGAATAGAATAGAAACCCCAGAATTAGACCCACAAAAGTATGGCCAACTAATCTTTGACAAAGTAGGAAAGAATATCCAACGGAAAAAAGACAGGCTCTTTAACAAATGGTGCTGGGAGAGCTGGACACCAACATGCAGAAGAATGAAACCAGACCACTTTCTTACACCATTCACAAAAATAAACTCAAAATGGATAAAGGACCTGAATGTGAGGCAGGAAACGATCAAAACCCTAGAGGAGAAAGCAGGAAAAAAACCTATCTGACCTCAGCCGCAGCAATTTCTTACTTGACACATCCCCAAAGGCAAGGGAATTAAAAGGAAAAATGAACTATTGGTACCTCATGAAGATAAAATCTTCTGCACTGCAAAGGAAACAATCAACAAAACTAAAAGGCAACCGACGGAATGGAAAAAGATATTTGCAAATAACATATTGGACAAAGGGCTAGTATCCAAAATCCATAAAGAGCTCACCAAATTCCACACCTGAAAAACAAATAATTCAGTGAAGAAATGGGCAGAAAACATGAATAGACACTTCTCTAAAGAAGACATCCAGATGGCCAACAGGCACATGAAAAGATGCTCAACCTCACTCCTCATCAGGGAAATACAAATCAAAACCACACTCAGATATCACCTCACGCCAGTCAGAGTGGCCAAAATGAACAAATCAGGAGACTATAGATGCTGGAGAGGATGTGGAGAAACGGGAACCCTCTTGCACTGTTGGTGGGAATGCAAATTGGTGCAGCCGCTCTGGAAAAACAGTGTGGAGGTTCCTCAAAAAATTAAAAATAGATCTACCCTATGATCCAGCAACAGCACTGCTAGGAATTTACCCAAGGGATACAGGAGTGCTGATGCATAGGGCCCCAATGTTCATAGCAGCACTCTCAACAATAGCCAAATTATGGAAAGAGCCTAAATGTCCATCAACTGATGAATGGATAAAGAAATTGTGGTTTATATACACAATGGAGTACTACGTGGCAATGAGAAAGAATGAAATATGGCCCTTTGTAGCAACATGGATGGAACCGGAGAGTGTGATGCTAAGTGAAATAAGGGATAAGGAGAAAGACAGATACCATATGTTTTCACTCCTATGTGGATCCTGAGAAACTTAACAGAAGACCATGGTGGGGGGGGGGGGGGAAGGTTAGAGAGGGAGGGAGCCAAAACATGAGACTCTTAAAAACTGAAAACAAACTGAGGGTTGATGGGGGGTGGGAGAGAGGAGAGGGTGGGTGAGGGGTATTGAGGAGGGCACCTGTTGGGATGAGCACTGGGCGTTGTATGGAAACCAATTTGACAATACATTTCATATTTAGAAAAAAGAAATTCAATGGAAATTCATGGACGCATTCCAAAAAAAGCATCACTAATGCTATTTTTATATCCAAGACGCTCTGCTAACATCCACGGATGCAAAACTGAACTAACCACGCACTGCACCTTCATGGAGAGTACGTGGCCTAGTTTGAGGACAGCAGATACTGCTAGTATAATGCAGTGATCTCTGAAGGGAGGTCCCAAAACCCTCCAGATAATGTGCAAAATGATCTGTTGGGATACAGGAGAAAACAACAAAGTTGCTAAGTGTGTTTCTTCCTAACATAATCCTTTTAATGTGCATACATTTTAGATGTATAAAAATGTACCACTATAGTAGGGTGTTTACATAATTTATAAATAACTATACATATATTAGGGATGAACGCTCAAAAGGTTTGGTGATAACAGCACAAGATCAAAAACTAGTGGGGGTCCTGCTGTGGCGGTCGCACTGGAAGTGCAAGCAAATCCCGTGGGAATCCAAACCATTGAGGCTGGACAATGTCCACATGGGACTGAAGAGGGGGAGGGGTGAGGACAAAAGGAAGGAGAATGGTACAAAAAGGCTAGAGGGGGCAGATTTGGGACAACATCTGGAAGTCGTGGGCCGCCTGATTTCACAAGAGCAGGCAGATGTTATAGAGGGGCTGCGGGGGCTAAATTAAGCTGTGCAGGGGCAAATTCTCATCTGCAGAAAAGTAACATGTCTGTCATTCAAAGACTCCACAGAAATTCTAGCTAGAGAAGAGTTAGTCTATAAAAGGTCAAGATCGTCTGCATTTTGCAAGTTTGCTGATTCTAAACCAGGTATACAAGTCTCACTCTTTACAGTAAGTTAAACATTCATGGTTCATACCTTTCAGAAGCTTATATCCACAAACTAATATTTTCTTTTTTTTTTTAATTTTTTTAATGTTTACTTATTTTTGAGCGAGAGACAGAGCACAAGTAGGGGAGAGACAGAGATAGGGGGAGACACAGAATCTGAAGCAGGCTCCAGGCTCTGAGCTGTCAGCATAGAGCCAGATGCAGGTTTGAACTCATGAACTGTGAGATCACGAGCTGAGCTGAAGTCAGATGCTTAACCGACTGAGCCACCCACAAACTAATATTTTCTATTCAAGAACGAGGACTTCCTTTAAGAAACTACATAAGGCTGAACTCCCTTAGCCTATTACTTCCAAATATCCAGGCTCTAAACAGAAGACACTTCCAACGTGAAATCATACCTGCTGTCTACTAATGTCCCCTTGACCTTTCAGAACAAAGACTATAGACACAACAATCCCCATTCCTCATACTTGAGTTAGGTATAGTTTCTAGTGGAATATGACATTCCCCCGTATCTGTGGGTTAGCCCGAGGTGTATGTGGATGAAAATCAATTTACAAAATATTGCATGCAAGCCCAGAGGAAACACTGCTTAAACACCTTTATTTTGTTAGTACGGAATATGAGAAGTGCTAGCAATGAACACTGGAAAGAAAGAGCCTATAGCTGGAGATGCCATTAAATAGCAGAGCTCCACATTGTTAGGGTAATTATGCTGTACTAATACACTATTTGGTATTAAGACACAGAAAGAAATCAGTGTCACTTGCGGCTGCTGGTTTGCATGGCTGCTAATGGATTAAATGCATTATATTCATTGTCATTTAATTCCAGCCAGAACCTACTAACCTCATAAACACAATTAGAATACAGACTCTCATCGAGGAGAAAGTACTTTTACCTGCTACCATACTATGAAATTCTTTTGGCTGCTAGTAAGGAAAAGAAATGCCTCTTCTGAGAGCTTTCAGCTAGCAAGTACCTGTAGCCTTCGTAAGCAAAAAGTTAACAGAAAGGAGACTCCAAATTCTTGGAGTGAGTGAATGCTTGAATGTTCATGGCCTACCACGAAAAGAAAATATGCCCTATGAAAAATGAAACGTTAATAAATCCTTGGCCATCACCATAACATAGGTGAAACTTTTCCACAGGGAGGGACTAGAATTCTAAGATTCTTCTCTATCACACGTCACAATGGAGGGTACTCTGAAAGTCATTAGAGGTTCCTAGAAGAATAGAAGTGGTTCCAATAGACTGACTCTATTTCTCAATGTCAAAATGGAATGAGCTAGTAAGACTGCACTGGGGAAGACAGAAAAGATCACAAACTCTAGAGTTCAAAGCTGGATTAGAGATGCTTCAAACTGTTTGTATAAAATGGAACCCAACATTGCGAACAAAAAATTGCACCATGGAGAATTATTTAACCCAACGTTACAAAAAAGAAATGACCCATTGTCTTTCAAATTTAACTAATTAGCATTCTCTGGACATGAAAGTCATGTTTAAGTTTTAAAAAATTAATAAAAAGAAATCTAAATGCTTTTACTATATTGCTTCCGGTGGTAAGAGTTGGAAACAGCCATTTAAGCTTTCTCTCAATTCAAATATTACTTTTGCTTCATTTATCACCTGTCTGAAATGTCTTGAATGCCTTTCTCTAAGTGATAACATAGGAATCCATTAATGTGTCTCAAAGACAGCTGGACCACCCTAATAACCTACGAGGGGATTCAAAAGTTATATTTAATCAAGTGTAATCTCATCTGGAAAAGTTCTAAGTTCCTTACTAGAGCACACAATAAAGTACAGGCTAGAATTTGGCACTTAGTGGGGCTTTGCTGCTCTAATTTCCTTTCTCATTCTAGCCTCAAAGCAGTTTCTTAGACTTCAGGATGTTGATCTAGTTTGGGGGGCTGCAATTATTGAGGCTAGTTGTGCAATTATCAGCTAGTTGAGAAGGTTACATTATTTAGTTCAGTATATAACATTGTTGTAACTTACATTGTAGATGTAATTTACAGGACACCAATGAATGGATAGATGAATTGACAGTTGAGTATAGAGACAGATGAACAAATTCCACGAGAAGCCTGATAGTTTGTGCACTTCACAAAAAATGAACACCTGTCAACTCACTGTGTACATACCAATGATAGCAACTGTTAATGTGTATTCAGCAACAAAGAAACTTCGACTCAGCCTTCATTTTCTCATTCAGATAAAATTCAATCCTCACTTTAAATGAAACATATCTGAACATAGAGGGGCGCTGGGGTGGCTGTTAGTTAAGTGTCTGACTTTGGCTCAGGTCATGATCTCATGGCTCATGAGTTCAACACCGCCTCCCCCCCCCACATCAGGCTCTGTGCTAACCGCTCAGAGCCTGGAGCCTGCTTTGGATTCTGTCTCTGTTGCTTTCTGCCCCTCCCCCACTCATGCTCCGTGTCTCTATCTCAAAAATAAATAAATATTAAAATTTTTAAAAATTTTCCAGAAACATATTCCTCAAATACTATTGTATGGATAATTTTATTATAATTAGTCCATACTTTTTTTTATTGTTCTATCTTTAGAGAATGAAAATGTAATGTCCTTCAGCTATGGAATGAGAAAAAAAAAAATCCAATGCAGACTATTAATAGTAAATGTGTACTGTCCATGGAATTTATGAGCTGGAAATATTTTTAGAGATAATCTAGTCTAAAGTCCCACCCAATGGAGAAATTCCCAGTAGACCATCCTGGACAGGAGAGTGCTGTCAATAAGAAGGTGACATAAGGTTTTCCCTGACTTCTCTCCTCCGTTGCCCCCCCCCACCAAGAAGGACAGCTAACAACTACCCAAAACAAGGCACCATGGAGAGAATTGCAGAACAAAGGAGTGAGGCTGAAGCATCCCCACACTACAGTGAAAAAGACAGACTATATTAGAATAAGAGAAACAGCTGTGTATTATTGATCAAATTGCCGATGGAGAGGTCTCCCTGGGCCTCTGGTTCCTCTGGCGGAAAAGGAGAACCCAGGGGGACAACCAGCCTCCTCCATTATTATGCATCATTTTGTAGGAGCCCCTACTCTGATCTCACACCATGGGGATTGCAGGGGTATCTGTGGGGCTCAACCTCTGGGAAGCTGTGTTGGAAAAAGAGGGAGAGACAATTAAAAAAAAAAAAATGAGTAAAGGACCTGAATAGGCCTTTCTCCAAAGAAGGTATACAAAAGGCCATCGGGTACATGAAAAGATGCTTGATATCACTAGTCATTAGGGAAATGCAAATTAAAACCACAAAGATAAAACCCCTCATGCATATTAGAATGGCCACCATTAAAAAAATAATAATAACAAATGCTAGCGTGGATGTGGAGAAAGGAAACCCTCATGCACTGTTAGTGGGATTATAAAGTGGTGCAACCACTATGGAAAACAGTATGGGAGATACTCAAAAAATTAAAAATAGTGGGCACCCGGGTGGCTCAGTCGGTTGAGCATCTGACTCTTGGTTTCAGCTCAGGTCATGATCTCCTGGTTTGTGAGATCAAGCCCCGCATTGGGCTCTGCATTGACAGTGCAGAGCCTGCTTAGGATTCTCTCTCGTGCTCTCTCTCCGCCCCTCCCCCACTCATGCTCTCTCTCAAAATAAATAAACTAAAAAAAATTTTTTTTTAATTAAAAATAGAACTACCATATGATCCAGTAATTCTACTTCTGAGAATATATCCCAAGGGAACAAAAACACGAACTTAAAAAGATATCTGCACCCTCCTGTTCATAGCGTTATTTACCATAGGCAAGACATAGACCACTTAAGTGTCCATCAGTACATGAGTGGGAAAAGAAGTCATGGTATATACATGCAATGGAATGTAATTAACCCATATCCAAACAAGGAAATCCTACCATTTGTGACAACATGGATGGACCTTGAAGATATTCTGCTAACTGAAAAAAAAAAAAAAAAATCAGATAGAGGAAGACAAATACACTATGGTCCCATTTATACATGGACTCTAAAGGAAAAACAGAACTCATAGAAAAAGAGAATAGATTTGTTACCAGAAGCTGAGGGTGGGAAGATGGGAAATTGGACGAAGGTAGTCGTCAAAAGGTACAAACTTCCACTTCTAAGAAAAATAGATACCGGGATGTCATGTACAACTAACTCTCCTGTGCATTAGATAGGAAAGGTGTTAAAAGAATAAATCCTATGTGTTCTTATCACAAGGAGAACATTTTTTTTCTTTTTCTATTGGAACCTTTTCCAATAGGTTCTTAGCTGAACCTATTGTGGTAATCATTTGAAAATACATGTAAATCAAACCATCGTGCTATAGGCCTTAAACTTATACGGTGATGGATGCCAATGATCTCCCAATAACATAAGAAAAAAAAATTTAAATAAAGGTGAAAAGTAAACAAAAAACCCAAAACATCCTGGCGAGCTGTTTCTCCTCTCTGTCTCAACCTACCAGCAGCTCAGAAATACCTTAGCAGGCAGCTCCTGCATTGGGGCATTCTCTGTTTTCTCAGAATTCTTTCTTTGGGGGGCGATGTGCATTCTTGTAGCTTCTTGGTTGCCCACAAGGCTACTATATCGGTGACACTGTTCCTTAAGGAGCCCAGGCTCAATTCTAGTGAATGCCACTTTCTTTCCAGTATTGTCCATCCATTAGATGAGGACCAGAGCAAGATCAAAGAGTCAAAGAGGATCCTGAGTCAAAGTTATCTTCCAGATATATATGAAGACTTCCTTAGGCATGTTGCTTCTAACACTGTGACCTTTAACAGGGATAAATGCAAGGCTGTAACACAAGTAAAAAAAAAAAAAACTCTGATTATGTTAAAAACAGTAGAAGAGACTTGACCTAGCAAAAAAAGTATAAAAAACTTCTTTTTTCCACGCAGACTTCAAATGCTCAGGCTGCACCTAATTAAAAATAATTAATGAGAAACTACATGTCAGTCGTGAGACGTGGCCAAAAATGCCTGAACAATCTTAGCTTGTTATTAACAGAGAAATAATTTTCTTGAAGGAGGGAAGTGAGATTATTACCTTTTTTTTTTTTCTTTTTTCCTAAATCATAGTCAAAATGCATCTTTGAACGCTGCCTTATGGGTCTTTGGGCAAACTGAGTGTATCCAGACGAGAGTCAGCAGGATAGTAAAGGATCTGGAAATCATATCAGACATGCAAAGAGAACTGTGGTTAACCTGGAAAAAGAAGACTAAAGATTGTGTTGTGAAAGAAGAATTGGCCTCAGGAGCAGAGAATCAGGGGCACAGATGAAAACTACAGGCAGTCAGACTTCAGCTCACTGTAAAGAAAGGACTTGGAGGGGTGCCTGGGTGGCTCAGTCGGTTAAGCCTCCGATTTCAGCTCAGGTCATGATCTCACAGCTTGTGAGTTCGAGCCCCGCGACGGGCTCTGTGCTGACAGCTCGGAGCCTGGAGCCTGCTTCGCATCCTGTGTCTCCTTCTCTCTCTGCCCCTCCCCTGCTCGTGCCTCTGTCTCTCTCTGTCTCGCAAAAATAAATAAACATTAAAAACTTAAAAAAAAAAAAAAAGAGAGGACTTGCTGATACAGAAGCTGCTCAGGGACTGCAGGGTTGTTTCATCAAGCATGAGAAGTTTCCCAACATCAGCGGAGCGGAAGCACTGTCGCACTGTCACACGTTCCTATGATGGAAACGCGGCTGAAGAAAGCAAGCTTTGGAAACATAGAACCGAATGTTTATGGAATGCCTACTACTTGCCAGTTACTGTGCATCCAGCCTTCATTAAATAAGGCAAATACAAGTGCTGGACTCACAGTTTATCATCATGCCGGAAGAGGGTTGGACTAAAAAATTCTTCAAATTTTCGTTTAGTCCTGAGAGTCTGTGATGCTATTAGTCTACGCACTATGATACACAGTATTACACACAAATGAGAAAATGTGTCAAATGTGACTTTGTAAATCCTTTGGGAGAGAAAAGCTTTTCACAGCATTTGATCCTTGATTCAACATTTACTGAATGCCAATTATGTGCTGGGTACTGAGGTGCCCTATATGGAATAACCTACCCTAAAGGGGGTTACAATCTGTAATTTGAACCACGCTTTAAAGCCCATTTCCTGAGTGCCTGAGTGGCTCAGTCAGTTAAGTGTCTGACTTCGGCTCAGGCCACCATCTCACGGGTCACGAGTTCAAGCCCCGGGTTGTGCTCTGTGCTGACAGCTTGGAGCCTGAAGCCTGCTTCAGATTCTGTGTCTCCCTCTCTCTCTACCCCTCCCCTGCTCACACTCTGTCTCTCCCTCTCTCAAAAATAAAATAAGAATATTTAAAAAATTTAAAGCCCATTTCCTCCAGTACTTTGGCCAGTTCAGGGTCACAACACCAATGTATGAGATGATCGTATAATCTATTTTCCAAATTAGGACATTTATGAAAGTAAAAAGGATTCTATTAATAATTGCACCAAGACAACAGGTGTAAAAAGGACTGTCCAGACTAACTGGGACATCTGGTCACCCTATTAATAAGCCTCTAGAGTAGAAAGAAGCCCAGGCCTTCTGAGAATAATAAATCATCTTCGAAGCTGAATATGTAGACTGGGCATCAATTGGTTTGTCAACCCGGCTCCTCCCCACTTTGTCCATTCCAGAAATGTGATTCTTAGTCACTCTTGATTCATCCACAAGTGGGCACCAGACCCAATCAGAGTCTGTCCCTGAGACATTTTTAGAACTGGCCCTCTTGAATAGTGACAGCTACAAGATATAAAACTTAAGTGCTATTGCTGAGAGAGTGGTCTATGTAGAAAGAATGAAGTCAACTCAAAGGAGCAATCAAAAAAAGAACCCCAGCGGTGCCTGACTCCCTCGCTTCACTCTTGCTGATGCTCTCTCTACTCGCTGCATATGAGTGCTTCTTGTGATTTGGTTGTTTGAACTTTTATTTATGAGAGATATACCAATATTCTTTTTAACTTTAAAAAAAATTTTTTAATGTTTATATTTGAGAGAGAGAGAGAGAGAGAGAATGTGTGTGTGTGTGTGTGTGTGTGTGTGAGAGAGAGAGAGAGAGAGGTGGAGGGGAGGGGGGAGGGGCAGGGAGAGCCAGAAACAGAATCTGAAGCAGGCTTCAGGCTCTGAGCTGTCAGCACAGAGACTGGCATGGGGCTCGAACTCATGAGCCATGAGATTATGACTTGAGCCGAAGTCGGACGCTTAACTGACTGAGCCACCCAGGCACCCCGAGAGATATACCAATATTCTTCTAATATTTTTCTCTTTTCACTTTAGCTGGTTTGAGTTGGGTTTATAGCACTTTCAATGCAAATTGCACTGACTAATCCAAGATGCAAAGACCTAATTTAAGTAGAAAAGATGGCTCCCAAGAAGCTTGCGTTTGATTCTCACCTGTAGTTTTGGACTTGTTATAGTTTCCAGGACAGAAGATATTTAAGCAGTTGTGAGGCCTAACATCAATTCACCTTTGCTCTTTACTCACTGCCAACCTTGAGCATCCATTTGAAAAATGTGCTCTCACCTGGCTCAAGACCCTCCTCATCTTTGCCACCAACTTGTGTCCTTGGCATCTTTCTTGGTGCCTGTTCCTGAGTCTCTATTTTGGTAACATATACCTATCACATTCTATCCCAGGTTAGGTTGCCTGCCATGACTTGATCCATATTCTACCCTAGAGATTAATCCCGACAACTGTGGATGTGGCAAAGGATGCTTATGGGTCCTGATTGTACTTGCCCTCTCTGAAGCATTAACACTGCTGACCATGCACTCTTTCTTGAATTTGTCTTTTCTTTTGACTTCTGTGACTTCAGTGTTTTCCCACTCTTGTCCCACCTCCCGCTCTAAGCACTTCTCAATGTTTTCTGAAACCATCTCTATTTTGTCCATTGTGGAAATATTAGAGGTCTTGAAGGAACCATCTATTCTGTCTTCTTCCCCATTCTTCCTAGACAACTTAATTGAATCTCGGGGTATTAACTACCACCGACTGAGATGACTTTCAATTCTATTTTCCCAGGCTATGTCTTTCCTGAGCTCCCGATTCATAAGTCCAGCTGTCTGTTGAACATTTTCTACTGGGTGACCCATTAAGTGTATCAAACTAAAAGCACCCCAAATTGAATTAATCTTTTCCACAAAACAAGTCTATTTCTTTCTTATATATATATAATAGATATATTATATATATGTATATATAGATTATATATATATATATATATATATATACATATATACATATATATGATGTATTGTCAAGTTAGCTAACATACAGTATATACAGTGTGCTCTTGGCTTCCCATGATTCATCACTTACATACAACACCCAGTGCTCATCCCAACAAGTGCCCTCCGCCATGCCCATCACCCATTTTCCCCCTCCTCCTCAGTTAAAACTGAGGCCATTTCACGGGGCGCCTGGGTGGCGCAGTCGGTTAAGCGTCCGACTTCAGCCAGGTCACGATCTCGCGGTCCGTGAGTTCGAGCCCCGCGTCGGGCTCTGGGCTGATGGCTCAGAGCCTGGAGCCTGTTTCTGATTCTGTGTCTCCCTCTCTCTCTGCCCCTCCCCCGTTCATGCTCTGTCTCTCTCTGTCCCAAAAATAAATAAACGTTGAAAAAAAATTAAAAAAAAAAAACTAGGTCATTTCTGACATTCTCATTTTCTTCATATCGCATTGCTCTTCACTCTAGCACCTGAAAAGGAAACCTGGGAGCCCATTCTAGGTCCTTCTGCTTCCTGGCACCACATTTTACGCCACTGTGCTCTATTAATTCTACATCCCACTAACACTTGAAGTTGCCCCTGTCTATCAATTCTCACTGCCAATGCCTTAAGGTTTTACTCCTTTCTCTCTTTCACAATTGCAATGGTATCTTAAGTGGTTTTTTTCTGCATCCAGTCCAACCTCCTTCAAATCACCGTCCTTTATGCTTCCATCCTGGTGTTTATGGAATATTGTCAAATTCAATATTCTCCGATGACTCTTATCTACAAAACAAAGTACAAAGTCATTAGGCATATGACGTCACTCTTGATTCCTTCTAGCCACACTCCCTAGACTCTTAGTCCAACACTTTATCAGCCATACACGGAAGTCCAGCCCACTAAACAGTTTGTCTTTTTCTTAATGGGCTGCTCACTATTATTATCCTGTCATGCAGGTTATTAAAAGCCATGCAGTTCTGTCTGGTTCTTTTGGAATGTTGACTTGCAGTTTGTTCCGCCTTGAAACCCGTGTCATGAGAAGCTCAAGTCACATGAAGAGGCCACATAAAGATGTGCAGTACCAGCTGAGCCCAGCCCAGGTGTCACTCCTATGAATGAAGAACCTACCACATGATTCTGGCCCCAACTGTCTGAGTCACCCCAGCCATCCCAGCTGAGGCCCCAGACGTCGTGAGGCAGAGATAAACCATCCCTGCTGTGCCTTATCTAAATTTCTGGCCCACAGAATCAATGAGCCAAATACCAGGATCTTCTTTTTACATCACTAAGTTTGGGGTAGTTTGTTGCACAGCAACAGATAACTGAAATACCCAATTATAATACCATTTAGTTATCTGGAATATCCAATGCTAGAATAGTTATCTATACCTTCCACAGTCTGTCCCTAGTTACAGCTGTATAGTGCTATAATTGTTGCCTTCACAATAACCATGTTTTATTCTTTTTTGTTTGCCCAGTGCCTAGCACACAGAAGATTTGCAATGAATATGGCTGATGAGGTCCCTGAACTTCTTTCTATCTAGTTTACTCATTACTGCATTGTAGTCACCCAATGGGACCTTTTCCTGCTCTATATTTAATTCTCAGTTGCCGATAGTTTTTGATTGGATCACCTTTGCCCCTCAAAATAAGTCCTTCAGCAACCACAGCCACAGAAGTTCACCTAGACCCTTGCCTACTACAGAAATCAGTCTAATTTCAATTCGGCTTCTCTCTAGTGAGCTCTAAGTAATTATGGAAGGCTTGGCAGGAGTCCTAAGACATGCCATGGATCCCTGTCTAATGGCATAGGGGAAAGTAGGGGAGAAAGACATTCATCTTCTGAAAACCAACTGTGTGTCAGAATCTGTGCTAGAAGGGCTCCATGTACTATCTGACCTAATCCTCTCAGCAACCCTTGAGCTAGACATTTCAATTTCATTTTTATAGACAATGAAGCTGAGTTTCAGTGAAGTTCAGTCATCTCCATAGGGCCACTTAGCTGGCAGTATGGAAGATCAACCCAAGCTTGTTTGCTCCAAAGCCAAGGTACTTCCTACAGTCATCAATTTTGACAGACTCTCCCATCCAGAGAAGCCCTTGCCCCAAATTTTATTTCATTGACTTGAACCACAAAGGGGACTTAGCCTCTGATACAATGCTAAGTATCTAGAAACAAGATAAGAAGCATAATCAATCAATAATATTTCAGGATGCATATGTTTATTCAAGGGCAGGTCTGACCGGGAAGGGGGTCAGGGAAGGGAGTGGAAGGAAACATGAGCACACAGAAGGCCTGAGGGAGAGGAAGGAGTTGTCTTAAGGTGAAGTCAGAAGGAAACTGCAAAAGGGAAGGCCTGGAATCGAAGACAAAAGACCTTTCCCTGGAGACTTAGGTGGGGTCGTGTCCTGGGGAAGATCAGAGGATCTAGGACATCCTTTTGTATAATACAGACAGGAAGCTGAAAACTTCTTCTTTTGCCTCTAAGCAGAGGAGCTTTAAAAGTTTGCTAAACCAAAGACTACAAAGAATTGCCCCCAAATGAAACTTTGTTGGCAGGATTCTATTTTTCTCATTAATGTTAATTTTTTATCATTCTTTTTACTGACACATAAATTGATTTTTTTTTTTACTTTCATGGTTGTCAAAAAACTCATGTACAGCAAAGTTGGAATCAGAATTAATTGCTATTTTTCCATTAAAATCAAAATATTTTAGTGAAGGACAGTGGGTTAGACAGTTTTTATTTAGGGAAAAAAAAAAAAAAAAAAAAAGACTCCTATTCCCAGGCATCACTGATCTATGTCTGAGCCAAAGAATTACCAAAGGCCAGTCTGTTTTTCCCATTGAGTCAGTCCTGGGATTTTGAGTTAAGCTGATCTTGCCGGATTTTTTACTACAATGCCCGGACTCTTTGTCTCACCACCTCGAAGAATGAAGAAGTGGACAAAAAAATGAGCAGCGGGCAAAAGTTTTTTAGAGTAGAAGATTAGAAAGATAGAATAGTAGGAAAGTCCACTTTACAGAGAGGAGACACTTGAAAATGAATGCCTGAGGACTATAGGCAAGGGTCCTTGTTTTGTAAGGTTCTGGTTACCCCCCTCTTCCCTTCCCCCTTGTTCCTTCTCAGGTTCTACCCCTATTGGCTGGACAACTCTGAGCGCTGCATTGTCCATTCCTGATTGGCTCATTTCCATTGCATGAGGGGTGGTCTTTGGCCAAACTGTTCCTTGTGGGTCATAGGTTTTATGGTCTACTACTTATGTTTAGTTAGGTCTTTTGTCCAATTCCTGAGAGATACCTGGGGGGGAGTTGGTGGTATCTGTTACATTTTTTTTTTTTAATTTTTTTTTAAACGTTTATTTATTTTTGAGACAGAGAGAGACAGAGCATGAACGGGGGAGGGTCAGAGAGAGAGGGAGACACAGAATCTAAAACAGGCTCCAGGCTCTGAGCTGTCAGCACAGATCCCGACGCGGGGCTCGAACTCACGGACTGCGAGATCGTGACCTGAGCCGAAGTCGTTCGCTCAACCGACTGAGCCACCCAGGCGCCCCTGTTACATTTTTAAGAGGAACCTTACACTGGGGAGGGAGGGTGGTTGCTGTGGTCAGATACTCCCAACATTGTTCAGAAATGTCTTTCCCCACCCAGGGATTTCAGATCCTAATCCTTCCGTCTCTGTCTATTTTATCCTATCTTTTCCTGTCATACTGATACTTTGATGTCATTAAAAAATCAAATATAAGTGCATTTTGACAACCTACAGTGTCAACACTAGGACAACCTAGTATTCCCTATCTGCATACATACAAGCAAACTGTATGCATGTGCTTGAGGAACTAGGAAACAAGATCACATGTTTGAAATCTGGTTGCCTAAGCAAGAAGTTCAGAGGTTGCTTGATAAGACCTGGTTATATAAAATTAGTGGGGCTTCTTCTAAGTGGGGACTCATTCCTCTCTCTTATCCCTCTGAATTAAAAGTTATAGTTATGCCAGTGCTCCCGCTGGGGCTTATTCTAAAGTTGAGTGAAGATGTGTTATCCATTTTAAGAAGCACACACCTGCACACACACACACACACATCTAGATTTCCGTAGAAATGTACGGGGAAACAAGAAACACGTGGTATTACGGAAGTAGAGGGGAGAGTGTTTCAGTAACAAATAGGGGTATGAGAGTAATGACTGATAGCATTTACTGAGCACTGTATTGTTCTAGGCATTGTTCTAAGTACTACACGTGTATTAACCTTTCGTCTTAATAATGGAGGTAGATACTTTACGATTCCCCATTTGTGGTTAGAAAAACTGAGACATGAAGATGTTCATTTTTTCCAAAGTCTTACAGATAATTAGGTGGGAGGCTGGGAGAGTGAGGTGCTTGCTGATGAACACTGATTAAATCCAACTCTGCTCAGGCGCCTGGGTGGCTCAGTCAGTTAGGTGTCTGACTCTTCATTTTGGCTCAGGTCATGATGTCAGTTTGTGAGATCGAGTCCCGCACTAGCTCTGTGCTGCCAGCTCCGAGCCTGCTTGGGATTCTCTCTCTCCTCCTCTTCTCTCTGCCCCTTCCCCCACACACATGCATGGGTGCGCACGCTCAAGCTCTCCCTCTCAAAAACAAACAAACAAACAAACAATTCTGCCTATTTAGTGTCCTTATCTCCCTCAGCCTGTTAACAGTCGAGAAAACTAGACCTGAAGATAGCCCGGTGAATAAAATATTTGAAAAAGTGCCGCCCTTTGGAGCTTCACTTTCAGTGAGAGAGGCAGATCCTAAGATAAAATATATAACATGTAAGATAGTAGTAAGTGCTCAGGTGAAAGATAAAGCTGGAAATGGAGAAAGGGCGCGTTGGGTGGATGTGGGAGGGGAATTTTAGACAAGACTGGTCAGGGAAGACCTAAACAGGAAGGTGACTTCTCAGTAAGACCCGTAAGTGAGGGATGGGCCCTACACATATCTAGGGGACAGCTCTCCAGGCAGAGGGGAGGATAACTGAAAAGGCTCTGAGGCAAGAATGTGCCTGGCCTGTGAAAGAAGAGTCAGAAGGTCAGAGTGGTCCAAGTAGGGGAAGCAAGAAGAATATTAGGAGACAGCAAAAATGCAATGGGGTCACAATAGGCAGGTCTTGTAAATTTAACATGAACTTGGACTTATATTCAGAGTGAGATGGAGAGATGTTGAGCAGAGGGTTTATATGACCTGACTTGAGTTTTTAAAATGGATCCCTCTGGGGCGCCTGGGTGGCTCAGTCAGTTCATCGTCCGACTTTCAGCACAGGTCATGATCTCACAGTCCGTGAGTTCGAGCCCTGCATCAGGCGCTGTGCTGACAACTCAGAGCGCGGAGCCTGCTTCGGTTTCTGTGTCTCCCGCTCTCTCTGCCCCTCCCCTGCTCACGCTCTGTCTCTCTCTGTCTCAAAACTAAATAAAAACATTAGAAAAAATCTTTAATGGATCACTCGGGTTGCTATGTTAACAATCGACTATATGAAAAAAGAAGAGAAGTAGAGGCCGGAAAAGAATACGAAAACAAGAACACAAAGTAGAGACCAGCTAGGAAGCACTACAATAATCTAGGCAATGAAGGATGACACTGGCTGTGGTTCAACTCTGGCAATATTTGGAAGGTAGAGCCAACAGGTCTTGCCAATGAAGTGGAGAGGAGATGTGAGAAACACAGGGAGTCAAGGATGACGTCAAAGCTTCTGGTCTGAGGAACTTGAAGAATGGGGTTGTCATTTACGGAGATGAAGGAGACTACAGAAGAAGCAGTTTTTGTGGGGAGGAAATGGAGACTGGTTCGGGGCTTGTTAAGTTTCAAGTGGTCATGAACTATCCCCATGGAGAAACTGAACAGGCATTTGGACACATGAATGAATCTGGAGGTCTGGAAAGAGGACAAGGGGAAGATATAAAGTCGGAAGTAATCAGAGCACATATATGGGATCTAAAACAAAGAGCCTGGATGAGACCAGCAAGACGGTAAGCTTAGCAAGGAAAGAGACAAGGTTTATGCACCGGTCCTCGCTTCCTCTCCAACATTAAGGCAATGAAGAAGAACCTGAAAAGGAGTTTGATAGGAGCCACCAGAGAGGTAGGTGGGAAACTAGGCGAGGCAAAGGCCCGGTTCCCAGGTGGAGCAAATGCTGATAGGTCAGACAAGCGCTTTGACCTTTGGATTTAGCAAGGTCTGTAGAGGCCACCGGTTGATCTCGTTAAGAAGAATTTTCTCGGGGTAGATCAAGAGCTAGCTTGGGATAAAAGCCTGATCGGAGTGGATCCAAGAGAACAGGAGAGAAACAGGAGATACGGAGCGTAGGCCACGCTTCTGAAGAAATGGGCTATATAAGAGAGAAGAGAAATGGAGCAGTAGCTGGAGGAAAGGGGAGAGGCAAAGGAAGTTTCTGTGGTTGCTGTTGCTTTCCACCGAAGAGGTGGCGCATGTTTGTAGGCTGCTAGGAAAAACCTAGTAGAGAGGGAAACTGATCATGCAAGAGGGCAGGCCAGGGTTGCCGGGACAGTGAGTGGGTAGGAAAGAGAAGAGGGATCTAGTGCCCAAGAGGAGGGGTCAACCTTCGTGACACCAGGTCGACATTCAGGACCCGATTTAACACCGCAGAAGGGTGGGCACTGGTCGGGGCGCCTGGGTGGCTCAGTCGGCGAAGCGGCCGACTTCGGCTCAGGTCACGATCTCGCGGTCCGTGAGTTCGAGCCCCGCGTCGGGCTCTGGGCTGATGGCTCAGAGCCTGGAGCCTGCTTCCGATTCTGTGTCTCCCTCTCTCTCTGCCCCTCCCCCATTCATGCTCTGTCTCTCTCCCCAAAATAAATAAACATTTAAAAAAAAAAAAAAAGGGTGGGCACTGGTGCAAACAATGGGTGTAGTCAGCTGTGGGCACCTCTGGAATTTCACTGCAGGCTGCTTCAGTTTTCTGTAAAACTGGCAGGTAGTAGGAAGCAAGGTGATTTACCAGAGTGCAAAGGAGAAAGTGTTGGAGGACTGAAGAGAGAAGAGAAAGCATAAAACACTCAGGAGATTGGGTGCATAGATAAACTAGCAAAATGTAGGGCAGGCTTACGGACCCGGCAGTAGTTAGTGATCACAAATCCAAAGGCGAAGTCAGGCAGCAGGATTGTGAGTTTCTCTCCAAACCCTTTCAGCCGCGCCAGTGCAGGTGCAGAGCAGACCCAAGAGCAGTTTCAGTGGAGGAATTTGGGGAAAGAAGCCGGGCTGAGATGACTCGAAGAGGAAATAGGAGGTGAGGAGCACAGAGCCCAGGTAGAGACAACTTGTTCCAGAAGCCTTGCTGTGAAACGCAGCGCAGAAATGATGCAATATTTGGAAGGACTGTGGGATTGGGAAATGTAAAGCTCTTTTTTTTTTTTTTAAAAAAAAAAAGGTGGGAGATACTAGCGTATGATTGCACACTAATGGACTGACCAAGTAGAAAAGAAAAAAAAAAGAAAAACGGTGCAGAAGGTAGAGGGGATGATGGGAGGGGGTGAAGTCCTTAAGGAGGTAACAGGATGTAGAACGTAGACCACAGTGCAGGAGCTGACCGCTGACGGGCACAGGTGTGACAGATCTGGAGAGAAGCTTGAAGGAAGATCAGGTTTTCCCCTCTGAGGGTCTCTGTTATCCTAATGATGATAAGACGAGGTCATTAGTTGAGAAGAGGTCATGTGTGGGAAGTGGGAGAAGCCAGGAGAGGAAATATCTAGAAGAATAGGTGAGTGTATTTCCTATGGAAGCACAGTAGGTTCCTGGCCATTGTCAAGTGCCCATTTGAGGTTTTTATCCAGAATTTAAAATGGAAGCAATCAATTCAAAATCAGAGTTAAAGGAATCGGTCTGGTTCTGTGATTTTCTTCAGCAAGTAGCTACTCAGAACGTAGACAGTGGGGTTCACCAGGGAAACCTAGAAGTTGATAGAGCCTCATCCAGGAAAAAGATCTTATTTCTAGAACCAAGGGAGGGGGGCAGAAAGGGAAAGGAGAGGGTGACACTAGATGTGTTATTCTGACTGCGGATCCCTTTGAATGAGTTTCTATTTTAAGAGCCTCGATGTCAATAGTGCTTAATTTAATCAGCTTCTTGAAGGTTAAAAGGAAATTGGAAATCTTTGTGAGGACTGAGACAAGTTTTCATTAGAAACTCGAACTAATGGGCGAAGGGTGTTGTCGAGCAAAGGTGGATGGCTTATCTATTTATTCCAAAAGACAGTTATGACCCTGCAGGACAAATTATTGGATTTTGTTTGCCTGAATCTTATCAGGATATCCTGGTTGCTTATCTCAGGATCTCTCATTTACCCACAAGCTACCATTTCTGGCATGGGCCTGCAGAATCATCCCTGAGATCAGCCCTGACCTTAGTACAAGGAGATGTTAGGAACACTATTTTAGAACTCAGTGGAACCTAACCTCCTTACCCGGGCGTGTTAGGCCTTTTATAATACGGCTTTCTGCTTACTTTCCTAGAATCATTTCCCAGCACTCCACCCACCTATGCCAGGCTACTTACAGGTCCCTGATGATTCATACTTCCAAGTAATTTCCCCTCTCCACCGAGAATATACTTCATTGACTTGTCCACCTGCAAAGCTGTTCTTCCTCCCTCAAAGCTCCTCCGTATCACCTCCTCAAGCTTTTTCTGGTTTCCTTAGCTTTCCCCTAAGCACTTAATATCTAGCCCTTTAAACACTAACCGCATTGTGCTTGATTTATGTGTTTGTCTACCACTATATTCCTTGAGGGACTGTGTGAAATTTATCTCCATAGGCCTAGCACTTAGCCCAGTGCCTTACGTAGAATAAATACTTTATTTAATAAACAGCATCAGATCCGATTCGTACAGCGAAAAATAACAGCTCTAGAAACAGAGCTTCCCTACTTCTTTCCTAAGATCCAGCCCTAACCTTGTTTCAAGATCTGTAGCATTTGGGTAGTCAGTGTGATAAAAGTCGTTAGGTTTTGGGGTTCTAATCCGAGAGAGCTGGATTTGAACCTCAGCGCTATCACTCATTAACCGAGTACCTCCTTGTGCCTCAGTTTCCTCGTTTGTTTAATGGCGAAAACAAGAGAATCACCTTCATAGGGTTACTGTAAAGATAGACGAGACAGTGCATGCAGCATGCTTAGCTCAGTGTTTCCAGGGCTTGGCACATAACGAACAATAAGCAATAGTTATCATAGTCATTATTATGAACTGTAATTATCTGGAAGCTAGATTCTTGCTGATTTGTCTATGCCTGAACCCTGGTCTTGAAATCGTATTTTATTTCCTCATGGAGTACATCTCTGCCTTGCATCCGTCCCACGCCCCTGCATCTCTCCCAACCGCTTCCAAACGACTACCCCGCCCCAAGGTGTCTGGTCTTCCAGGGGCAGAGCCCTGGCACCAAGTGGCTGATTTATAAACACTGCCTTCCGGAGGTTCCCCGTTCCCACACTTCACCTGCGCGCCTCTGCAGACTGGCCATCCCCGCGGGAATCCCGACTCCAGCTTCGTCCTGAGCTTCCCTCTGGAGCTGTCAGTAGGCAAGGCTCAGCCTTCCTTACCTCCTGCGTTGATTCTGCCTCCATCCCCAATAACTGCCCCACCTCAGCTTTTCTAGCTGCCTCTGGGTCTGCTGAAGTGCCATGGTTAACCTGTTTGTTTGTCTGTTTTGTTTGTTTTCCATATCTGGCCACAATGTACATTTTATACCTGCTGTGCACACTTCTGAATAGTAATGATCAGTCCTATGACTGCACACAGAAGAGGGTGCTGACCTAGTTACATTACTTTCCTATAAGGATCCCCAGATATCCTTCTGCAGCATCCAAAAGGTCTTCGATTTATCAGATTGTTGGCAGTTCTTTTTTTTTTTTTAATTTTTTAATGTTTATTTTTGAGAGAGAGAGAGAGAGGGAGGGAGGGAGGGAGACACAGAATCTGAAGCAGGCTCCAGGCTCTAAGCTGTCAGCACAGAGTCTGACGTGGGGCTCAAACCCACGAACTGTGAGATCGTGACCTGAGCCAAAGTTGGGTTCCTGACACACGGCGCCACCCAGGCGCCCCATACCAGATTGCTGGCAGTTCTAACCAGATCACACATATTAGATTATACTACAATTTGTTAGTTTCAACCAAAGCCATCTAAACGGCCCAATCATTTCATCCTAAGTGGAGCTCTGAAGGGAAAGCCTTCTGGCTGTACTGGATGGTGGCTAAAGATGCTATGGCTCTGATTTTTATTAAAGTGAATTTCCCAACCAAAAACCTAAGGCCTATGCAATATTTTGATTAGAACTCTCTAGCTAACTACCAAATAATCTGAGGAGATTAGTGGGTTGGCAGCAGATGTCAATATGTAAATATGTGGAAATAAGGAGAATCCCATTTCTAAATGTTTCCCAAGCCTCACGATTAGAAACGACCTTGGCCAATCTGTTTAACCTAGAGTCTCGGTCAATTGAAAAGGCAAATTTAGCGGAGAGAGAGTGGGAGAGGGAGAGAGAGAGAGACATTGAGAAGAGAGAGAGAAAGAGAGAAAAAGATGCCCTTGGAACTGATTATTCCTGGATCAACAAATCACCCTGAAAAAGAGCTACCATCACTTGATTAAACAGGGCACTTACTTCCGCATCACCAAATGAGTTAACAACTTCATCTACAAGATTGTTTTTTATGGATGTTTACTCTCTAGAATGTTACTATATTGTATAGACTTGTGTGGACTTACAAGAAATCCATTCCTACATAGTGATTATGTTCTATGTATACAGTTATATTTTATAAAAGAAGGCGTATGTTTAGACCCAAGGGTTTCTGTAATGTAACCAAAAATGCATTTCCTGCAAAACCAAAGGGAGGTGATTCCTTTATTTCCTAAGGAAAGAAGTCATAAGGCAATAAAATTATTCCACTCACCTTATTAGTGGTTAGTTAACGTGACACAGGAGAAGAGGACAGGACTGGAGGGAGAGAAGTCACTGTTTACAACATTTTGGGTTTTTTTAATTTAAAAAAAATTTTTTTAATGTTTGTGTTGTTTTTTTTTTTTTTTGAGAGACAGAGCTTTTGAGACAGCATGAGTGGGGGAGGGACAGAGAGAGAACAGGGACAGACAGGGACACACAGAGACACAGAATCCGAAGCAGGCTCCAGGCTCCAAGCTGTCAGCACAGAGCCCGATGCGGGGCTCGAACTCACGGAACTGAGATCATGACCTGAGCCAGAGCTGGTTGCTTAACCGACTGAGCCGCCCAGGCGCCCCTGTTTATGACATTTTGAGTGATGGCTCTTTGGATCAGGATTCCTTCCACCCACGTGAAGAAAGCAGCAGAGATGAAAGAGACTGAATCATTCTTCCCAGACTTCCAAAAGATGCCATCCAGACACTCTGGATGAGGCAGAGGGAGGAAGAGCCCAGCTGTCGCCTAAGGCTTCAGTTCAAAGCCTCCGTGGGGACTGGAGTAGAGACTCACCACGCATCTGTATTCCAGCAACCCACTCCCACGTGAAGCTGCTATTCCCAAGTGCCTGTTACTAAATATAGCGCCTGCATTTCAGACTGACAGGAGAGCTCCTGCTGTGTGCCCCAGAAGCTGAATCTTCACTTCACACACTCCTAATATGGTCAGCCCTGCAGCCTATCAGCCTGTGAGCCCTGGAGAGAGACCAGCTCTGTGCTCCACACACACACACACACACACACACACACACACACACACACACATGCGCCCCAAGGTTAACCCTTTCGTGGAAGGCAGAATGGAAGATAGACTGACCACACCGGTCAGTGCAGCTTTTCCGGGTGCTAATAATCACGATTCGGAAACCAGGATCCAGTCCCCCTTCCAGATGGCAGTATTTGTGGACAATAAGCATTAAAATCAAGGGAACAGGGCAAAATGAGCTGCCTAAATCCCACGGAGCACAGAAATGAAACAGGAAAGGAGAAATAAAGGAAAAGGAAAACCCATTTTCAGGAGGGTGGGCAAGAGTGTAGAAAAAGGGCAGCGGAGGGCCTGACAAGTATGTGCCCCCCCAAATCCCCCTCAGACTGTGTGTCTGCTCTGTCATAGCAGCTGCTGCCCAAGGAGAAGAGGCCAACGCCTGTCGGGGCTGGCTTTTCGTAACAGACCCAAGAAGCAAGCAGACAATGCAGGGCGTAGGATCTAGGGCCACTCAATATTCTTCCCAGCACGCTACAGACTCCGCCATCCCAAGGACGGGGCCATTCAGTGTTTCAGAGCATCTACCAAGAGCCAAAGGACAGTGGCCTTTGCCAGAATAACAAGGAAGAGTCAGCCAGCGCTTAGACAATCAATGCTCCTAATGACTTGCTAAAGTGTTAGAGTGTTTGTGTTTTTTCCTTGGGGGGAGAGGGGAAAGAAACACCACCGTAGCAACTTGCCAATAAGAGGGCTATCAGGACCAGCGGGTTCCTTTTCAAGAGGGGATGATGGGTAATAAAACAAAGCTAAGCTTCGAGAGATCTTCATCATGCTAATGATAGCTGTCGCTTCTCAGTATTCCACTGGCTTCCATAATTTGGTGGGATTGTGGGTCTCCAGGAGGCCAGGGAGGGTAAGGACTCTTTGAAACAATATAAAGTATTGGGGCGCCTGGGTGGCTCAGTCGGTTGAGCGTCCGACTTCGGCTCAGGTCACGGTCTCATGGTTTGTGAGTTCGAGCCCCGCATCGGGCTCTGTGCTGACCACTTAGAGCCTGGAGCCTGTTTCCGATTCTGTGTCTCCCTCTCTCTCTGCCCCTCCCCTGCTCATGCTCTCTCTCTCTCTGTCAAAAATAAATAAACATTAAATAAACAAACAAACAAACAATATAAAGTATATATCCCCTGAAGGGTCAAACGTGAGCCATCTCAGATACTGGCTGCATCTGCTGCTCACCCGTTGCTCAGCTGTCGCGATGACGTCACCAGCTGGCCAACAGTGCGTGCTTCTTTACCTTTTGAACCCTACGTTATGAAAACTGTTTCCCATGTTCTACTTTCTCAAGACCAGAGTCCTCCAAGAAGCACATTAGAGGAGGTCCCTAAATTGGAAATGAGACCACAGTGGTTGAGCTTATTTGTGACACAAGGCACGGACCAATATGCTGCTAGATATTATCATTTCCTAGTGAAATATGTCTGTGTGCAAGGCATGAATTTCCCTGCTGTCCAGCACTACCCAGATATGGGTTATTCCACTTTTTGCCGCCTTTCTGAGGGGACCAAGGACCCCACCCTATGTGCCCAAGGGGGATCATTAGATGGCAACTCTGCAAAGTCGCATGTTGCAGATGGGGTCCTTTTGCTGAGGGCCAAGCTCCAGGCAGCTGTGGAGGAAAGACCCCTCCTGGGGTAGGTAAGACCTCTCCTGACACAGGTGAGACTCACCTCACTGGCTTTTTGCCTGGGTAATGAATATAGAAAGTTGGCCACCCATAGCTTTAGCTTGGCTTCCAAATGGCTCTCTGGCCACTAGCTGTCCTCTGTCACCCTGCACTTTAGCCTCTCCCCCTGAAATCCCTGTTTGGCCCTTGCAGGTCACATCCCACATAAATCTTTCTATCTCCAAGGAGGGGGAGGGTGGGCAGGATCTTCTGCTATCCTGCCGCCCTCCGCATCCCCCCACCCTGGTTTCTCTTCAAGCTTTGTTTTTGCATAAGCGCATCGGTGGGGTGGTCAGTTCCCCTCAGAACCTTTGCTTTTGATTCACATTTAAGCCCCATTAGTAATTGGTTCCTGGCGCCAAAACCAGTTTAGGATGTTTGGGGGGCAGAAACAAACAAACGTGCAATTAACAAACAAGCGTGCAATTAACTATTTCTTTCCTTTACTGTTTTGGCTACAATAATCCTAACTCTCCTTGTATCAATGTGGACCCTCTAGCTACTACAAAAAGTGTCAGGAAATTTGAAGAAGGAAGAAAAGTATAAAAATTAATATATAAGATCTTTTTTCTCATACCAGTTGAAATGTCTATAGACTTTATTACAAGAGAAATAAATGATATCCATTTGGCAGAAAAGGAACACTGAGAGAACGCTAAAAAAGCATTACTTCATTTTCAATAAAACTTAGATTAAAAATTCTTTATCAGAACTTGTATCACTGCCCATATTTGCAACACAAATTTAAAAAAAAAAAGAGCATTTTTAAAAAAAAGAAAAAAGGGCGGGGATGCCTGGGGGGCTCAGTCAGTTAATTTTCTGACTCTTGATTTCAGCTCAGGTCATGGTCTCTCAGTTCATGGGATTGAGCCCCAAGTCCGGCTCTGTGCTGATAGCGTGGGACCTGCTTGGGATTCTCTCTCTCCTCTCTCTGTGCCCTTCCCTCGCAAAAAGAATGCCCACATTCTTTTTGTATGTCAACATTAAAAATAAACATTTTTTTTTTTTTTAAGTGGGAGAAAGAGAGAGGAAGGTGGACATTTCTCTAGAATTCTTCTTGCAGTGGCCACGGTTAACCTCACTCATTCATAAACTTGAAGCTACAACTTAACCCTAGCCCACGTGCCCCACCCCACCCAGGGGTGCATCTCAGTCGTCTTAGGCCCTAAGAACAATGTGGGCTGGGAACCTACCATGCTCCCATTTACAAATGACTTATCCTGGACCTTGATATTAACTGAAAGGATTCACTTGCTTCGTTCAACAATTATATTTTGAGTTCTGCTGCGTGGGCATCCTCTGTTCTTGCTAATGGAGATAGTACAGTGACCAAGGCAGAAGTTCTACCTTTGGAGCTTCGGGTGGAGGAAACAGACCAAAAGAAAAAACAAACACAAACACAAACAAACAAACAAAACCTGATTGTCACCATCATTCTGAAGGAAATAAACAGAGTGAGCTGGTGAGAGTGAGGGTGTCTGCAGTGGGGGCACTATTTACAAGGCAGGGTGCAAGGCAAAAGACCGCTCTGACGAGGAGACATTTGGAGTTAAGACAGACCTGGAAATGCCAAGGTGCTGATAGAAGAAGCAGTTGAGGACGTCTGAGGGACAGAAACAAAACCAGCGTGTGGCTTGAGCCCAGTGGAACGGGGAGAAAAAGAAGAGAAGTGAGCTTGGCCATGAGGGAAGACTCAGAAAAAACCTTGACATTGAGATCATTATTCTAATTTCAGGGAAGAAGCACAGGAAGGATTTTTAGCAGGAAAAGAATGTGATCTGGTTTCCAGGTTCAATGTCAACAGTGTTTAGATACTGCTCTGACAATTAATAACAACAGCTTTTGTCACCAAAGAGACGACCGTGCAGGCACCGAGATACCTGCTGGGTGTGTCTGCACATCCTCTTAGCCACTCAAGAGGCTCTACGGCTCCAGTCTCTTGAAGTCTGAAAATTCTGCACCACCAGGAACTGAGTCATTTCAGGAGTTGCTGCACATCCCAGAACATGCCAGGCAGGAAGGCTCTTCTTTATTTTCCCCCTCTGGGTCAGCAATCAGCAGGATCCTCCTCTCTGATTATATTCAAGAGTGTAAATAGCTCTTGCTACCAACCCAGATAGATGAACTGGCCACCAAGTTATAGAGAAAAACTATTACCTTGACCTTGGTACCAGGTTCTGTGTTCTAGGTTTGCACAAAGAAAGCCAGACCAGGGCAGACAAGAACATTCCCTGTTTCAGACCGCAGACCTGGGAACAGACTGATAATAAAACAGCACACAAGGAACAGAATGATTCCAACAGCTGTGCTTTGGGTGGACTTTCTTCCCTCTGCTTCCGGCTACCATGTTGATGGCTTTTTTGTATACATTCCGACACCACATCTTGTCAGCGCTTACGTGAAAATATTTACACTGGATTCTTCCACGCCCCTGTCCAACTTAACTTCTGATGAGTTGGCAGATAAAGAGACAGGAGACCAATCATACTGAATGTGGAATGGCCCGAAGATCGGTTTTTGTGCGTGGAGCTCCTCTCTTCAGGTTTGACCACCTAAATTTTCCAGAGCTACAAACAGAGTTGACATAATTTCCACGCCATAATAAGGCCATGAGGGTCTCAAGGAAACCTAATATTGATGAGGCTTCCTTCACAATGCCTTCCTTACTCTTAGGCTACAAAGAAGGGTAATCGGAAGTGGTTGGGAAGCACTATCCAATAAACAGAAGCATAAATCCCAGGTCTAATTAGTAATGCTATTCAGCTTTAAGATGAGTTGACATGCTCTTTGTAGGGCTTTGAGTTGGTAAAGCCCGTGGATCAATGTCAGTTTAAAGGTGGTCTTTCTCTGTTCACACATGGAACACAACAAAGGAAAGGGTTCTTTCCAGGAAGCAGCGGGGAGATCTGTTTCTTCAAAGCGGGTGAAGTTATAGACAACAACTCGTTTTCACAATAAACATTAGCTGAACCATTACATTTTTTAAACACAGATTTATTGGGTAGGTTTGTGTGAATAGGTGCCTTTGGCCAAGTTCTCAAGGGCTGTCTTTTTTCATGGGGGGAAAAAAAAACTTTTCAGCCAAGGCCAAGGAAACTATTTCAGCTAAGAAAGGAACTGCTATGGCCTGTAATGTAACCCATGAAATAATTGTAGCCAGAGCCAGTGAATACGGTCAGTGGAAAGGCTTCAGAAAGAACCAGGCTGTGACAAGGGGCCCCCAATAGCCGTGCTCTCATCTTTATGGTTTCTATTGCAGGAAAATGGCCTTAAGATGACTTTCAAGTCCTAAATTTCTTTATGAAAGAAAATATTAGGAAGGAATAAGAAAATTATAGGCAGGCCCTAAAAACTGAATCAAAGAGGAAATTCTTAGGAGTTCACTTAAAAAGGAAATGCTTAAATTCTTTAGAAATGCTCTTTTCTTACAAGAAGACAAAAGAGGGGCTTGGGGAGGGAATAGACCACGGTCTGGACACATAACCAGATCAAGACCAATCACTGAAAATGGATTAAGTTAAGAGATGGGATTAAATTAGGTCACCTTAGCACTTTGATCAGGGAGCCCATCTACCAAGTGTGACATTGTTTACTATTTGGCTGTTGCCACTGAAGGAAGGAAGGAAGAATCGAATGTTGTAGAAGCCGCTGCAGACAAGCATGCAGACAACGCGTCTAATAAGCAGGTGAGTGGTAGGTGAGACCACTCTGCTCCGGATCGTGCACCTGCTCTCCTCAGGCTCCCGTCTCTGCCTTGCCCTGTCCCGTTCTGCGTCCCAGGGACAAACTGTCCCTGCCCCCAGACCACCGGCTTCTGGTTGGGTGGAGACTAGAGTTGGAAGAGGCTGTTGGCTTTGTGGCCTCCCTGCCCGCCCCTGCTCCACTCCTCGCTGACAGACGGCATCATGTCAGGTAACTGGCTCCGGGACTCTCTTCTCACTGGGCTCTGCGACCGATTTCCCCTCTCCCTTGCCCTTCAGCCCTGGAAGTGACAACGGCTTTCTGCTCTGGCTAATCTCTGGATGCTTGCCATCCCGTGGTTTGTCCACGGTTTGCTCCCTCCCCCACCTCTCACAGGAGCCCCTTCATTACATTCTCTTCACTTAAACTCCTTGAGTGGAACTGTATTTCCTGCCAGAACACAGACCCATAGAGTCCTGAATACATTTTCTCAAAAAAGACTACAACTCTATTCTGAGGCAGAGGGTCACAGTATACCAGGGGTCCCTCATTTAGATTCAGTGCCTCGATGTGGAAAATGATGTGACGTTACTACAGACCCGAGATTGCGGGCCACCATTTTCTTGAGGCATTTTCAGCATGAGGCCCATGCGTTTTAATATGTACATTATAGGTCAGGGCCAGAGCCCCCAGAAATCCGCTGTGAGATTTACATTCTGGGGGAACCCAGCCAGAAGGTGAGGGAAGGCAGAAGTTAGCTGTGGCAAGCTTTCCTATTGGTTCTGAGAGAACTTACGATGCAGAAATAGCCCCCCGTTTGGGGCTCCTGGCTGGCCCCGTCAGTTGAGCGTCTGACTCTGCATTTCAGCTCAGGTCATGATCCCAGGGTTGTCGGATCGAGCACTGCATGGGGCTTCAAGCTCAGTGTGGAGCCCGCTTAAGATTCTCTCTCTCTCTCCCTTTGCCCCTCTCCCCCACTGATTCTCTCTTTCTCTCTCTCTCTAAAATAGAAAGAAAGAAAGGGAAGAAAAGAAATAGCCCCCCAGTTTATAAAGGGATAGAAACAATTTTCATTTATTCTTCTTTCTGGCTATGAATATCTAGTCAAGATAAAAGAAACATCAAAGAGAAAGGTAGGAGAGGAGAGAACGGCAAGGGGGAGAGGGAGGGAAGGGGAGAGGAGAGGTGCAGAGGAGGGGGAGATGGGAAGGGAGGGAGGGGGAGAGCAGTGGAGCGGAAGAAGGGGAGAAAACAAGAGAGAGCTATTAATTCTTTCTTAAATTTCAGCCAGGGCTAAATAAAGTCTCTTTTTAAGAAAACTGAACAATTTTACTTGCAGAATTAATGCCAAGATTCTTTGCTTTGAAAAAGGGGCCAGCCTACATAGATACTTAATTTACAACCTGGAGCTCGGAGGCCTTTTCCACACGCGCTAAAATATCCCAACCCTTCCATACCCCGGACCCCGTGACAGGGCGCGCGCGCGGCAGGCCCCGACCTTCCATCGAGGACCTACGTGCCTGGGTGCTGTCGGCCTTGCCCTCTGGCAGGCGTGCCCCACGAGGCCGGGCGTGCTGCCCCTCCACCCCCCGTGCCGGGTAGAGAGCGTGCAGCGAGACGGAGGTGAACGCGGGAAGCCGGCCTGTCCCGGAACCCAGGCGTCCGTTCCTCCCGAAAGGCAGATGGATGAGCGGTGGGGACAGAATGGACCACTGTGATTACATTTTGCCTCGGCAAGTCTGAATCGAGGACGCTCACGGACTCAAAAGCGATCCTCTCCCTAGATCGCTTTTCGTGAAAGACCCGATTCAGGGCTCGCTTCACGTGTTGTTAGTGGCAGAGAATGAAGTGTCTCTTTTCTCTGCCTCGGTGCTGTATCTTCCTAGGAAAAATAAGAAAGAAAAGGCTCCAGATGGAGAGCCTCACGTTGTCGGCAGATTTAGAAAAAGCTCCCCTGGAATTTGTACTGGGGACGCAGTTGGGTGCAGGCCGACGAGTGAGTAACCTTCCGTGTTATCGCTTTCATTTCAGGCTTCAGAGATGCCCCGCTCTGTTGTTCAAAAAGGTTGATCAGAAGTTTGTGAGGAGGGAGAAGAGGTCTCGGCGGGCCTGTCTGATTTCATTATCTCTGACACACCACACAGATGGGGCAGAGCCACAGAAGGCCGGAGACGGCCATCGGCGGTGCTGGGGTGAAGCATAGGCCTCGGGAGCCTCCCCGTACTGACCACACGTGTTCTAGTCTCTTGGGATCTCCCACATAGCCATGCATCTCAGTATTGAACCTAACGTATACGTCTCAGTCATTAAACCTCCAGCATTGTGGTCAGAAGACCAACACCCACGGATTCCCCCAACCTTTAACTTGTCCCCTTAGTATAACTTCCACTCTTGGTCCTCAGGTTAGCAAAACTCCACTCTTGGGTCACGTCCTCTTAAGTGCAGGGGGAGCAGCAAACTGTCAGCCGGTTCCTCGACAGCTTTTTTTTTTTTTTTTTAATTTTTTTTAACGTTTATTTATTTTTGAGACAGAGAGAGACACAGCATGAACGGGGGAGGGGCAGAGAGAGAGGGAAACACAGAATCGGAAGCAGGCTCCAGGCTCTGAGCCATCAGCCCAGAGCCCGACACGGGGCTCGAACTCGTGGACCGCGAGATCGTGACCTGAACCGAAGTCGGATGCTCAACCAACTGAGCCACCCAGGCGCCCCTCCTGGACAGCTTTGATGCACATATAGCATGAATCCAACATTCTATATGGAGGAGGTGCTGTCGTTAGGATGGTCATCCAGACAGCAGGAGAAACCTCTAGGTCCAGGCGCAGACCTCAACAACATCCTTACAAGGCAGAGATTGGCCTGAAGGCGGCAACTAAAATGGAAAAGGAAAGACTGGCTTGTGTGTTCCATTGGAAGGAACGCTAGGTCACACGAAGGCAGTCAGCACATCAAACAAGCTGCCTTCTCCATCCATATGTTTCTGGTTGCCAAGAAAGGTCTCCAGGCCGGGGTTTTGTGAAGGTGTGGGATGACTAAAGAGTGGGAAGGAGCTCACCACAACACAGAATGGGACCATAGAAAGTAGAGAGCCCTGAACGGGCTGCCTGGACTCCACCCCCAGCTTCTCAACCCTACATAAATGCTGAGATCATTTTAAAAATACAGATACCCGGGCACAACCCCCAGAACCATCAGAGAATCAAGTTGGAATCTCTGCCATCAACGGGAAGGCCCAGTAGAGTGTTTATCAAAAGTTTGGGGAAACTGTAAGCACAGGAAATGCAAAACGAATGCAGAGGATGAGTCTCTTGGGTTCCCCTGGCCACACTCTCACTCTCAGAGGGGGTTCACAACCAGGGGTTCCCCTCCAAAGAGGCAGAGCTAGACGAGTCGCCCTCCACTGCTCCCGCCCCAGGGTTCTAACTTGCTTGAGGTCAGACTGGAGCTTAATTTCACAACTGCCTTGGGAGCTTGGGAAACTCTCGGGCAGCAACCAGACTGGAGAAATCACCTCACTTACCTGAGGCCCCAGGCATGTACCTTTGATTCTTTGTTAAGCCCATACCCACAAGCAAAGATAAAAAGATTCCTCCCTTCCCCCCTGCCAAATCCCTTCCCTCTTGTCTATGAACTTTGTCCCTACTTTACCTATTTATCCTGCTCACAGGAGGGCGGCTCTTCTTTCCTATAAAGTTAGGAGCCTGTATTAGACTTGGCAACGGTCATGATTTTTACTCACGGCACCACCGCCTTATCCAGTGGAGTTGTGCAGTGCACTACCTACACAGCTCTAGACGATGGCCTTGAGGAGGTCATGACTAGACAAGCATGCCACAGACACAAAGGTGCAAACGATTGAAAATACACACACACACACACATACACACAGGGTCACTGAGGCACCAGCATGGGAAAGAAAGGAAATAGCAGCAACAACGAAACCAAGAGAATGACCCATTTTAACCTAGACCGTGATCAAACCGTTCCCATGTAAACTGTGATTTCAGTAGCTTCTTCTTCAGCCCTGGAAATTATGCTTTCCTTTGAAGAGCTGGTGGAGCACTCCAAATGATACATTCAGGACTGCAATTCCATGTTCTGTTTCTCGGAAGGATGGTAATAGAGACTGGATACATGTCCTAGTGTCTAATTCTCCAGTTACATAATTAGTAACCGTGCATCCTAAAAAAAAAAAAAAAAAAAAGTCCCACTACAAGATAAGATCTCGCAGGAGGCAATGCTGAAGTTGTTGTGCAAGTTAAAACTTTTTTAGTACTAAGCCTTTTTCTAGCCCCAAGCCATTATTGTTTCTTTCTTCTTCTGTTATCATTGCCATTATTATTATTATTACCACGTGATCGTTGCTAAAAGAATGTTGCCCCAGATATTTGAGAATGAGAGAGTGGGAAGGAGAAGGGGTGTGACACTGGCATCCTACTCAAAACCACAGCTCCCTGCCTCTCCTGAGAAGCTTCCAGAAGGTTGTGTCCTGTCTCTAATTTTCATGACACCCCCATGCATGTCACAATTTACTCTTTGGTGTATAACTGTACGCAGGGCAGGGCAGACCAAGTGAGAGAAGAAAGCAAATTGGGTTAGCAAAAAGGCATTACATCTCTAACGGGATAAATCGACCAATTTCCCGTTTCTTTTCATTTTGGTTCTTCAGCTGTGTGATTATTTTTTTTATCTTTTTTTTTTTAAAAGTTTATTTATTTATTTTGAGAGAGAGAGAGTGAGCATGAGTAGGAGAGAGGCAGAGAGGGAGAGAAAGAATCCCAAGCAGGCTCAGTGCGGTCAGCGCAGAGCCCAATGCGGGGCTCGAGCTCACGACCCATGAGATCATGACCTGAGCTGAAATCAAGAGTCAGATGTTCAATGGACTGAGCCACCCAGGCATCCCAGTAATTATTACTTCTTATCCACAGTCTCAATACATCTTTTTCCAGAACACGGAATTTACAGTTCACTTAATTGGCCATCTTTCAGATCTCTAATCACCCTCAAAGGTTGGCTTCAGCTCGCTGACCACTTCAGGAGACCGGGAGAGTTTTGTTCAAGAGGGACTGACTTGGGCCACAAGTGGAGTCAGGACCTTTATTAAATCTTATCTCCCTCAAACAAAGAGAAGTTCCTCCTTTGGTGAAAGGCATCTCTGCAGAGCTCATGATTGAAGTTGACCCGTTGTTTTCTGAGAGGGCATTTTATCTGCTCTCTGGAAAGTACCAAGGGTCTCCTCGGAGTGGTGATGTCACCCCGCCTTTCATTGTCCCTTCACTCCAGACATGCAGACCTGTTGCTCTCAAGCCCGTTCCCCGTTGCGGATGGCCTTTTCCTTCAGCACGCACAGAAGATGAGAATCCTGTCATCTGCTGACATGTCTCTCAAAGTTTGACAGGCAGTGTTGGCAACTGCAACCACAACAAACAGTCCACATCCAGGGCGCGCAGTTCTGCCTCCAACATGGGAATTCAGGCCAATTCAAATATTTCCGAAACACCTCTCAGAGCCAAATGCTCAGCTCCATGAACTGAAGGGGCAACCGCTCCAGTCCTCTCTCAAGGAGCTGTTTTGAAACGGCTTTCCCCAGTAGTGTTTTGGCTACAAGAAGACAGATCAAAGAAGATCTTCTTTGACATAAGAAGATCAGAACATCACAGATTTCTGGTTACTTCTAGTTCCAGTCTGAGATTTTTGGCTATGCGTAGTCAAAGGTTAACAAGTGATGCCACAGTTATGCCGTTGGGTGTGGTCAGTACTAATGGTGATGAACATTTAATAGACCGAAACAATGTACAAAGCTTTTATGACCGTGGTGTCGTACATAACACGAGGAATGGATAAATGTAAAAATTACATAATTTTAAAGAGGTTAAAATGGCATGTCAACGCTGAGGAAAAGGTTGATTAGAACTCTCCCAGGGTGTCATAGAGTGATCTGCACTTTGCAGAGGAAATTTCCAAACATCTATACTATGACAACATTCCTTCCAGATTTTCCGAGACAGGTCCAATTTCTATTAATTTTCCCTCGTTTCCATAAATATCCTCATACTTATCATACTGGGTACCACATGGTTTTGGTTTATAATTAGCATAATTAAAGATCACTGTAATTTTTGATGCATATCTAAGCCTCTTAGACATAAGAAGAGGTCCTAGGTCACTCTCAAATTTTGAAGCTGCATGTATATTGTATTTTTTAAACAGGCAAATCAGGGTTACAAAAGTTGTAGTTTGATTTCAATATAGGCATTTAACACTTTAATACCTTTACCCCCCCCCCCAGAACAATGTAATATAATTGTGCTACTCATAAGAAATTAATATAATTCTGTGTGCACACACACCCATGCACGATGTGTGGTGTGGGTATCAGTCTTGTCCCTGAAGCCCCTTATCTTTGGCTAGATGTCCATTTGGAGATTATGGTAAACATGTAAATGGAAGGTGCTTCACGATTTTGATACTACAGGGGATGAAAAAATAATCTTTCCTCTATCCTTCTAAGTTTTGACTGGGACCCACACAACAAAAGCAGATTAACAAGAGAGAACCCTGAGTTTATTAACAAGGATATCTCCTATGTCCGTGGGAGAAACCTAAGAAATTGAGTAAGTTAAGGAGCTGGCTTGGAATTTAGATTTAATACGAACTTCAGCCAAACCAAAGAAATCAGTGTTGGGAGGTGAGGTGTGGAAAGGTGACCACGTCCATAAAAATGGTAAACATGGGTAAACAGTGCAGATTTAAGCTGGTGACCTCACTGGTAAGCCTTTTGTGATTTAGATTCTTCCTTCTCTTCCTGGTACAGAAAAAGAGACACCTTTACTAATGGAATCTTTCTTTAAAAGTATACATTTTCCGGGGCGCCTGGGTGGCGCAGTCGGTTAAGCGTCCGACTTCAGCCAGGTCACGATCTTGCGGTCCGTGAGTTCGAGCCCCGCGTCGGGCTCTGGGCTGATGGCTCAGAGCCTGGAGCCTGTTTCCGATTCTGTGTCTCCCTCTCTCTCTGCCCCTCCCCCGTTCACGCTCTGTCTCTCTCTGTCCCAATAAAAAAAAAAAAAAAAAAAAAAGTATACATTTTCCTTACAAAAAGGTAACTTTTATTCTGTTTTCAGAGCTTTTTGTATGCCGTTTCTCAAAAGAAAGAGCTCAAAATAATCTTTATGCCAAGCGGCATATTTTGGGGTGGCCGATTCTGGTGTCCCACAATGCTAAGTGTCCCTCTGGCCTTCCGGTGACAGGCCACAGGGCGAACGCTAATGAAGCAGCGCTGAAAATTCGCACAAGTAAACAGGTCCTGAGCAGGAGTGAAGACAGCACGTCCACAGTCTGGGGTGGGAGCACCCCGGGAGCCTGGTCCTCCTCCTGCCTGGCGCTGGTGCTCACAGTCTGGGAAGAGAAGGGAAAATCCCTGCGGCCTGGAAACAATTTCACAGGCCGATGCCTTTTGGAAACGAACTGCCTGGTTGTGGGGGCCTCCGACTTTGGGCTCTCTTTCCCACAGTAGCCTTCAGGGGAGCACTACGGAAAGCTCAACCGGGATCAGCTTTCCCGAGCTGTCTAGCTCCCCACCTGCCGCGGCCGCAGCGGCCGCGCGGTAAGCGAGGCGGACCCCACCGGAGGCGAACTTGTTAAGGGCAAAGTGAAACCGTCCCGTGGAACAGTTACTCACCAAGCCCAGCCCTGAACAAAACACTGGAGATGAGTTTTAGGGGAGTTTTAAAACACGAGAAAGGGGCGTTTTTTACCTATACGGATACCTGTCTTGGAGATTTCTGCCCTCGCGGGCCCTGTTCCTGAGGCATCGGCACTAAAATTGCGATCAAAGGCTCCCTACTGAATTAAGAAAAGGAAAAGTACACGGCAACAGCTACAAATAAGACACAGGAATCCCTGTAAGGCCCTTCTCTTGCGTCACCCCCTCCTTGTAAGCAGGGATCGGTGCTGGTTTCCTGAAACCTCCTTCCTAGAGTTTGAACGAGCCCCTCCCCCACACTCCATCCTTCCCGCCCGTCCAGGCACCGGGGCACTTCGCGAGGCGAAGCCTTGGATCAGCCCTACGTAGGATCCTTAACCCCACGTTTATTAAAGCGTAGAGGGGGTAGGAAGCGAGGAGACTCCGACTTTAAATATTGTCTCTGATCCATTGCACCAGATGGCTCTGAAAAGCCTGTGTCTGTGAGCTTTTACCTGCAGGCCAGCCCACAGCAGTAAGGGACAGTAACAACTGCCAGGCATTTAACAGTTCAAACAGCTCATCACGTGCCGGACACGGTGTTAAATGCTTCTTACACATGAAAATATGATATCTGCTCCGCTCCTAAGTTTCTGTTATTTTTATATTATCCCCCCCCCCCCCTTTTTGCAACAGAAGCAGCTGAGGCTTAGAGAGGACAGGTGATTTGTCCGAGGTCGCACAGTGGTGAGAGTGAAAACAGGACTCAGAACCACCCCAATTGACAGAAAGGGAAATATGTGCTTCTGAAGTTTTCAGGGCATTTACCACTCATTCCGGTCACTTGGGATTTAACGTAATCTAAAATGTTGCACCAATTTTCATGTCAGCTTTTATAATCCCACTAGGACTGCAAATTCCTTGAGGTCAGTGACTGGATTTTCTACTTCTTTGTGTTCTTCAAAGTGCCTACCATAGCAATTTGCACAAAACAGGCAATTAAAAAACATGCACATTAATAAATCTAAAAGCCGAGAGTTAAATTTCTAATTATCAAGTGAATTGAAGGGAAAAAAAAATGAGGGTAGCAAAATAAAAAATGGATGAGGATTTGTCTTCCCCACTTCCCGGGATGTGGGTCATTTTGAAAAGGCAAATTCCAAGTCTATCCTGAGTTCCAAAGGAGGGAAATACTGTAGGTTAATTAACTTTCCAAAATAGTTATATTATGGAGGAAGCCTCTGACAGCATCCCGAATGTGTCGGTGGGAAATGATTCCAACAAAGCACAAATGTAAATCAAGCCTGGTTCCCCTGCGCCTCAGATTCTCACAACTTCAGAGATGCACCCCTAATCCTCTCAGTGTCTCCTGAGGGCTTATAGAGTCTGCAGTGGCCCGAGGGCAGGAGTCACAAGAGCTCAGCCCCCGGTGCACACGGGAGCAGAAGAGAGGCTGTGTGCACAATCAGGAGTCAGCAAGATAAGCAGCGAAATCCTTTCAGCAAAAACCCTGGGGGCAGACACGCTAGGGACAGAGGTACAGGAATGCTTCTAGATTCCAATCTGTAAGGAGAGGGAAGCCTTCTAACATCACAGCCGGACAGAAAGCCACGTGAAGGGGCCACGCTGCTTTTGAGCAGGGCATCACCCCCCCACCCCGCCCCCCACCCCGTGCACATGCACGTGCACAAACACACGCCAACCACCGTCACCGGACTCCCCTTCCCTCTTTGTTTTCTTTATCAGCGCGCCCAGCTGCGATGCTCCCAGACAGTGCTGGACGCCAGGCCACCGGCTCCCTTCCCGAGGGCAGCTGCACACAAGACCGTCAACAGTGAGGAAAGTGACACCCGTACGTTAAAGGCAGGAAAGTCCCCCTCTCCCGCCGGTCCTC